>NW_010960187.1:9034845-9057355 GCF_000463585.1 Tarenaya hassleriana | reverse complement strand
CTCTCTCTCTCTCTCTCTCTCTCTCTCTCTCTCTCTCTCTCTCTCTCTCTCTCTCTCTGACTTCGTGTTGAAGCCACTTTCTCTCTCTACAAGAAATAAACTTCTTCGTGGTTCCTAGTATTCGTTCGTTGTCCACTCGAGAATTTCACTGTCGCATAAACACGAGCAATGCAACGCTGAAACCTCTTCTCTTCTCCATCACAAAAAACCATAACTCAGGTCTACCAATCTCTCTCTGTTTGTTCTTTATGTCGTGTTTTTTTGGCAATTCATGTTGCCGTTCTCGTTTATTCTTTTCCCCTTTCTGGGTTTCTTTCCTGCGTCGTAACGCTACTCGTAATGTATAAAAATCGAGGAAAGAATGGGACACAGATGTTGGATCCATCCTTTCATGAGTACCCATCTATTCTGTGTTTCTCACGTTTCTGTCTGCGTAAAGATTCAGAGGCTTGTGTTGTTTTTTCCTCGGGTGCCATTGCGATGCGCTCGTTTTGATCGTCTCGTCTTCATACGGGTTAAACCCTAACGGGAATCACTTAGAATCACATGTTTATGCTGCTAGTTGATGATGCTCAGGATCGATGTTTGTGGTTTTGCGCTTATCAGGTCTCGTTTTCTGTCATTCCCGCGTGAGATTAGTCGTGTTTCTTGATTATGGGTTTGTGTTTCAACTGGATTTGGCTCTGAAAAGGCTAGGTTTATGTCTTGCCTCTTTGTGTTTCGCTATCTTTTGGATAAACCCTACATGGGTTCTGCTAGATTTGGTTCACACTGATCATGGCTTGGATTGATGAAGATTTGGCAATTCTTCACTTTTATGATATCTGGTTATGGAGTGTTCAGTTTGGTGATGTGATCTAAAATATTTGGACACTTTATTCAACCTAATGTGTCAAGTTTTGGACAATGTATGTGTCTGCTGTTAAGCTTTTTGTCTGAGTTGTCTGGTAATGGTATCTAAGTTTGTAGCTCTTGCTTTCTTGAAACTTGTGTAACGGTGAAATTAGTGAATCAAATGTCTGATCTTAGTTGATGGATTTGCTGAATCTGCTAACATAGGAACGTGATTTTCCATTTATGCAGAGGATTCTTTCAAGGATCTCCTCTATTGTTTATGATGGTTTGTCTGGGCGACGAGGAGAACAATCATTTGGACCAAAGAGATAATGCAGAGGATTCCTCCGAAGTAGGCTTTGTCTGTGGAGACCCTCAAGTTGATCCTCGGGTTGGAGATGAATACCAGGTCGAGGTGCCTTCAATGATGTCTGTACCTGAACTTGTCTCTGATTCTTCTTCATATTCCTTTGCTGTGGGACTATCCATCCAAGTGGCATGGATAGATAACGGTACTAGCAAGCTCGGATATGAACAGAGACTTGAAGATAACGATGTCGACATGTATGAATCTCTCAGATCACTAAGAGCAAAATGCAAAAGTCTCCGTCCAAAGATCAAAGCTCGCCAGGTCAATGAGATTTTGGAACCTATAACAAGGATAGAGGAAAGGTTGAATCTTGAAGCTGTTCCCTTGCAGTCGGCCAGTTCTTGGAAAGATTCTGACGTGGATAGCTTTGTTCTTGGGCTGTATACATTCGGGAAGAATTTTACTCAGGTCAAGAAGTTCATGGAGAGTAAAGAAATGGGAGAGATACTTTCCTTTTACTACGGAAAGTTCTACAAATATGCCAAATACCGGAGTTGGTCTGATTCTCGTAAGAAGCGAAACCGGAAATGTGTATGTGGAATGAAGCTCTATTCAGGTTGGAGGCAGCAGGAGTTGTTATCCCGTTTGATTCCCAGACTTCCCGATGAATCTCAGAAAGATAAGCTCGTGAATGTGAGTCTCTTCCACATCTTTGCACAGAAACACTTCAGAATGTTGCATAAATCAGTTCTGGATAGCATCCGGTATCAGTTTTCTTGAAAAAGTTCGTGTTTTTCACGTGAGTTTGCTTGTTTTGCTCTTTGCTTCACCACTAGCAGGTCTCAAAGACATTTGCTGAAGGAAACACTTCGCTGGAGAATTTTGTCAGCCTGATGAAGAAAATCGTCGGTCTCCAGGCTCTTGTGGATGCTGTGGCAATCGGTAAAGCGAAAGAAGATCTGACGATCTCAGGGACAGAACCCATCAAGACGAAACAATGGTTCAAGGTTTCTTCAAACACATCTGAAGCAAGTCCTCTTGCTTCACTCACATCAAGTGACATAGTGAAAGAGTTGACATGTGGTTCCCGTCTGAGCAAAGCCCGTTGCAATGATATCTTCTGGGAAGCTGTCTGGCCGCGTTTGCTAGCAAGAGGCTGGCACTCGGAGCAGCCCAAGGACCATGGCTATGGCTATGGCTATGGCTATGTCACGTCTAAAGATTACCTTGTCTTCCTTGTGCCTGGCGTGAAGAAGTTTTCGAGATGGGAACTCGTTAGAGGAAACCATTACTTTGATTCTGTCAGTGACATTCTGAAAAAGGTTGCTTCCGATCCCGAGCTTCTCGAGTTCGGAGAGGTCAAAGTCGCCAATGAGTTTGTTCAAAAGGACTCTTCTGACATATCAGATCGAGAATTTTCCCCAAGGGACAGCCAACTTCGTCGTTTCCTCAGGTCTCCAGGTCCTAACAGTCAGAGTTTGCACATGAAGTTCACTGTTCTGGGCACTGGTTTGGAAGCAGGGAGGAAATCGTGCGTTTTATGGGAGCTTAGGAATCTGTACAAAGATAAGTCAGCACTGGCAAAAGTTTGCCAAATGTTTCCAGTGGATGGAAAGAAGAATGTCAATGGTGTTGATGGATGGAAAAGGGAAAGAAGACATGCAAAGAATTTAGTTGAGGATCCGAAGAGATTCACGATCGTGGATACAAGTAAATCCACCCTGAGAAAGATTTCCGGCGATTCATTTGATGGATTTGAACAAACCCGAGCTTGTTTTGATTTGAACGTAAATGCAAACGAGAATCCATTTGAGACCCTTAATTCTCACAAGAATCTGCTGGAGAGGGGAGCTGATTTCGGTACAAAGGAAGAGACTTTGAAGAAGGATCGGGGTCGATCAAAGAGGGTTATCAAGCACAAGTTCATTCGAGGAGCAGAATCTAACGATCATTCAGTTAATTCTGTCCCCCTGTTGAAACGAAGGCGGCTCAGAACTTGCTTTAGGAGGGAAACAAATCGTTCTGGTGAAAGTCCTGTGTTCAAGGCATCTGAATCTGACCAGACAAGTCTCTTCTGACTTGATATCCCCCGCGAGGTTCAGTGCCAAGATAGGTTTCGAGAAGAGATGAATCCAGAGAACGGAGAGAAATCTGAAACCGTGCTCTCGTTTGATAATACGAACTCAAAACCTGATCGGCCAGAAGTGCCTGGAATCGGGCAGCCTACACTTGTTAAGAATCAAGACAGGCAAGAAACTAGATCAAACGGGTTCTATTCCATGTTGGATTCGGACAAAGACTGCTACTCCAAGGAACTGGGAACCATTCATGATGAAGCCATATCATCGGAACAACAATATCAACCAAATCGGTTCTGTTCCATATCAGATTTGGACAAGAAATGGAGGATTCCTCCGAAGTAGGCTTTGTCTGTGGAGACCTCCGAGGATCTGGGGACTAGCCAAAAACAAGAGCAACTAGTTCAGCCCTCGTCTTTGCAGAAGTTAGAGACTAATTGCTCGTCCAAAAGACTGGGAACTATCCATGAACTCGGTTCATCTGAACAAAAACAAGAGCAAGAACAAGAGCAGCTGATTAACATGGATGTTGTTCCTAGAAGACAGAGTACAAGAAAGCGGCCATTGACGACCCGAGCTCTAGAAGCTCTTGAATCAGGCTTATTTACAACAAAGAAGATGAGGGGCACGGCTAAACGGCGTAAACCAGAAAGTTCTCTGAAGAAGAAAGAGCAATCAGCGAAGCACAGAGCGGATAGAAGCTTGCTTGCGAAGAAAGTCACGACGAGTAAACCGCTGGATCAAATAGAGGATTCAAGGCTTAGGTTTCTTGAGAAGAAAGCGACGAGGGTGAATAAGACTCTGAATGGAATAGAGGAATCCAGCCCAGCGATAACTGTGGTCGTCCCTAGACTTCCGCCTATTGTATGGAAGCGTCCGAAGCAAGACTCAGAGGAAGTCGCCTGAGAATTTGGAGAAAGAATTTGTATACAAGTGAGATTTTGGAAATAGGGTTTTTTTTTTATAATGTTTTCTTTTTTTTATATAAATATTTTTTTATAATGTTTTCATAATCTCTGTATTTCATAATCTCTGCAAATTACTTTCATTTTTTTTCTCTATTTTACTCATCTTTGAAGAGATAAATCTACAATATTTATTCATATAAATTATCATTTTTAAATATTGTGTTATACTATTTGATTCCAATAATTATCAATATTAGTAACTGTTGGATAGATTTATGACGTATCTTTATGAATTTTTAGTAGATTTTGGATATCACATTTTTAAATTTATTTGGATGAATATATATATATATATATATGATGGAAAATAGATACAAAAATATTCCCGAAGATACTTCACTCCAAAGACACTAACTCCGAGAGAGGTTATATATATGTATATGACAATGAAAGCATAGAGCTCAAATCTGATTCGTTGATGGCTGATATCACGCCAATAAAATTTATTCTCATATCCAAATTTTGGAATGTGTCATATAATACCCCGAAAATGGATAAATCCGCCCACTTCTAATGGACTTGAATTCACATAAAAGCATATAAATATATATATATATATATATATAATTACATAAATAAAAAAAAAGGAAAAGGAAAAGTGGGAGGGACGACTAATTCAATTCCTCGAGAATAGAACCCTTCTTTGATAAGGATGCGTTTATCATTCTACGCGTCTTCCACGCGCATTTCCCATTATTTCAAGAATATTCCTTTTCATGCCCCAAAGATTATTTTTCCTTTTCCTTTTTTTTTAATGTTATCCAATTTTCTTTGTTTTTCGAATTTTGAATGTACAAAATCTATATAGTTAGTTATCTCAGTTTCCGGATCGGAATACCGAATTTTAATTTTAGTAAAAAAACAAATATCAACTTTTGACATAAAAAAAAACACATTTAAATATTTAAAAATAGACAAAAAGTTTATTTATCTACCAAAGATTATAATCGGTCGAAAAACAATACTAATATGTTATCAAACACTGTACATTAATATATATGGTTTACCTCAATTAAACTAAACAGCTAAAAATGTGTACGAACATACACAATTTAATTAATCAAGTATATTTAGCTGGTCATTTTGGTTTTAGATCCCACTAATATAACTCTATGGATGATATACGAGAGGATAAATACATATTTTTTTAGTCTAACCTTTTGCTTATAATTCATTTGGAAGTATTTATTTAGGTGTTTTTTGTGCTATATTATTGGTGTCAATATTGATTGAGTTCATTTTGATTTTTTTTAAATATATATAAGAGTTAAATATTAATAAAAAATCGAGTAGCATATATTTTAAAAAAAAAACTCTCCGATATCTGCAGAATAATTTATAGCTTAGGTTAGCAGTTACAAAATCCGTATTATATCCAGCATAATCTAACTTTATCCGTTAAAAAAAGTAAAATTATATAAATAGTAGATAAATGCACACATAATTTATTTTTTATTTTTTCAAATATTTACCATTATTATTAATATTAACGCGTGAAAAGATCAGATTAAAATCTTAATAAAAAAGAAACACCTAAACAACCTTTATTTACCCCGTGTACGTTCCGCTTTTCCTCAAAGCTCTTTTTACCGACTTTAGATATTCCTTTATTGTGTATATATATACACACGTACCCGTAAACTCATATATAGATCTTCCCAGGCCACAAATTTCTCTGCAAATCGGTTTTTTTTCATTGACCCAGAAAACAAAATCGGTTTTTGAAAAGGCCCTTTTGAGGAATTTCGAAGGCTCGATCGGAGGAAATCGCGGATCGGAGAAATCAAATCATGGAGTGTAGACCGTTGGATCTGACGATCATATCGGCGGAGGATCTGAAGGATATTCAGATGATCGGGAAACAGGACGTGTACGCCGTCGTTTCGATCAACGGAGACGCGCGTACGAAACAGAAAACTCCGGTGGACAAAGACTGCGGCACCAAGCCCAAGTGGAAGCATCACGTGAAGCTCACCGTCGACGACACGGCGGCGCGTGAGAATCGCCTCACGCTGGTCTTTCAGATCATCGCCGATCGGCCGATCGCCGGCGACAAAGTCATCGGAGAGGTGAGTGTTCCGGTGAAGGAGCTCTTGGATCAGAACTCCAAGTCCGGCGACGAAGAGAAGACGGTGACTTACGCCGTGAGGCTGCCGAATGGGAAGGCCAAGGGATCTCTAAAATTCTCCTTCAAATTCGGTGAGAAGTTTACCTACGGGCCCAATGGGCCTAGTGTTGGCCCCAGCGCGCTGCCCGTTGACCATAAGACCATGGACCAGCCCGTCCAGGCCTACCCGCCCGGCCACGCTGCCCCGCCAGGTCCATACGGTGGCATGTATCCTCCTTCCGCAGCCGGGCCGTCCGGGTATCCGCCACCGGGTCATGGCCAAGGCCACGATGACAAACACGGGACCGCATACGCATATCCACCACCCGGTGCATATCCACCGGCTCCAGGATACCCTCCACCCGGTGGATACCCACCACCTCCGCAACACGGATATCCCGGATACCCGCCTGCTCCCGGATACGGATATCCGGGTTACCCGGCCCCGGGCCCATACGGTTATCCGCAGCAAGTGGTTCAAGGGAAACCACAAAAGCCCAAGAAGCATGGATCTTCAGGACTTGGGCTTGGTCTTGGGCTTGGAGCTGGGCTTTTGGGTGGGTTGCTTGTGGGAGAGGCCATTTCTGACGTGGCAGAGACGGCTGATGACTTTGGTGGCGATTTCGACTTTTAAATAATGTTTCCTTTTTTTCTTTCTTTATTTCTGCTGCAAAACAAAAATGGAAATTAATGTTTTTTTTCTCATTCTCTATTTCATGTAATTTCCTTTGGTGCTGTTTATGATATTTTTATTTTATATGTTCTAATCTTGTGATTCCTGCTTTTCAAAATGGATGAATTAATGTGTCATAGGATCAGGTTAAAAAAAATATTCCCTTTTCGGGTATTCGTACCGAAATGAGATTAAGGATGGATTTTTTTTACCCTAGTTTTAGTTTGGCAAATTATGGAATGAATCTTAAATTTCTCTAAACCTACAAAAAAATGATTAGGTTTAGATTATATAGTATTAATTTATATCCATTTCAATTTTGAATAACTTTGATTTAAAAAATTATAATCAAACTTCTTTCGAATCTAATTCAATTTAATATAGTTAGATTTTATCATTTTATTCCATTTCATTTTATTTTTTGGGAACTAAGTGGTTGAAATTTGAAAGGGTGAAAGGACAGGCTGGACGGCCAATAATATGTAAGAAAATCAGTGAAATGATTATTCATATGATAATGCCTCTAACCAAAACAATAATATATTCACATTTTAGAGATTTTTTTTCTAAATAATACAGGCATAGAGAAACCTTCAAAGGTCAAATAAAATATAAGAAGTGGTTTTACTCATTTGTTATTATCGCAAATGGCTGCATATAGAAACATGAAATTGTATATAGGTAAACCATGAAATTGTATATTGTTATATTAACAATATATATTACTACTTTACTAGAAACCACAACCATAAGTGTATATTGTTAATAGATATAATATATAATTTATAGAGTTTCAATGGAACATTCTATATTAAAAATCCTACATCTATTTACAATAGTATTTCTATAGTTCATCCCGTGTCAATCTTCTCTATATCAAATCTCGAATCATAAAAAGAAATTGTTACGCCTTACCGAGGAGAAAAATTAAAAATTAAAATTATATATACACACATACATATATATATATATACACGAACAATATGTATGTGTATAATTGTCACGGTAAAGCTCCATATCAATTGGGCTAATTCACAAATTTGCTTGAAAATAATTATGTTATCTTACATCCTATAAAATTTTAATATTAATACTATCGTTTTTTTTTCAAATGATATCTAAAATTTTATTTTATTTTTACGTTTTAACAAGTGATCGATCACATAAAATCATAAATGGGATAAAATGAAAAAATGTATTAGCACGCTAAGGATATTATAGCGGTTCTAGAGTTAGTTTTCTAATATCTTCAACTGCCATAAATTGCAACCGCTCTATTTCCGGATGACAGCGATACAACTGTTGGCTTCCATATATATATATATATATGCCATGAAGTTGAGAGAGGTGGCGGAATAATCAAACCCGGTGATCCAAATGGTCTTGCAGAGTGAGAAATTCCATGGGTTTGTTTGTATTTTTTGGTCCATAGTTTTATTATTTGTTCTCTTTTGTGCAATGACAGTCAAAATTAGGATGTTCCACTGACATTCAACTACATCGAATTGGCTATAACATTACATATATATAATTATATATATATGATCGGCTAGGTTTTTAACAGTCTAAATTGGAATAACATTATATATATGTATATATATATATATATATATATATATATATTTGTTCCTGATAAAGCTGTAAATTTTAGTAATCATTATTATTTATAAATTGTCAAGTAGTATTTGTGATATCATCTTCTCATCAACCTCACGTCACCTATAGTTCTCGTAACGTGAGTTAACAATAATTGTAGCTACTTTTTATGCTTTTTTATTTATGTATATATTATTGAATTGTTATATTATATATTGCATTATTAATCGTCTTATATAAATATCTAAAAATATAACAACAAATCTTAGTATATCGTAATATTGAGCTAATCTTTTAAATCTAAATACTATACCTCAATACATGGACGTGAGAAGGATTCCGTGCGTATCGCATACATAGAGTTTTTAATAACAAGATAACATACAACGAAATATCCTTATTCTAAAAGCTAACTACTCCAACTACACATTGTAATATTTTTTGAACTAAAATTTAATAGATGAAGAAAAAATTAATTTTTCGATAGAATATGTGAAGGGGAGAACTGCATAATTGCAAGTAAGAAACATATGTCCCAATCATATATATTTATATAAAAACATGTAATTCGTTTATGTGTATATATATATAATAGAGAAATAGATGGATAATCGTTTGGATTTCTCGTTATTCAACATAGAGAATTACAATATTTATAGGTAGAAAATAGAATCACAACATATCTTATTTAATCAATATAAATATAGAAAATATAGAAATAAAATCAAATCTAAATATTACGTAATCTTCTCGAATCTTCTCCATATCTCTTAATAATATATACACCTTATTTTTTTCAATAATTAAGAAGAATTTATCGTAATAACAAAGATTTCTTGTTTTTGGTGTTTGTTTGATTTTCTATTTAAATATTTATTAAATTTTTATATCGTGGAATACTGAATATACTACTTTTTAGAGTTATCTTTCATTGTTTTGGCGACATGTCATGGGACTTTATTAGTCTGTGATTCATGCAATTGCATGACATTTTGTATACAATTAATGAGAAATTTACCCAACATAAGGTGTGAATTTATCATAATTCTTTATATAATATATATATGTACATATCAAGAGAATCAATGTGACGTTTCTCCATATATAACGCCAAAATGTTTGTTGGTTTACCTTAAACATCACGAGACAAACAGCATTGCATATAATTTCAAATATTAAAAATAGACTTTAGAGAATTTATAGAATTTAAAATATTAACAAGTTGAGTAGAAATATGAAAGAATTAACGTTCATTTATAGAATTTTAACAGGTGAATAATATTAATAAGTAGAGGAGAGATTGTTGAATTAATATATGTGATTTATATAATTAATTTTAAATTTTTAAGAATATAATTTTTTTAAAATTATAAATCCAAAATTTATATTATTATCTGCAAAATTATTTGAAATTACACCAACTAGAAAACAAAAATAGAAACCATTCATCAATCCAAATAATTGAATGAATTAAAATAGAACAATTGATAACTACCGATAACCATATATTAGACTACTTTTTTAACCTTTTGTCAATTACTAAATATTAGTCTAATGTGGTGCTTAAAAAACAAAATGCTAAGATTTGTCCTATATATAATCCATGTTTTTTTAATTGTCACGCCAGAAAATACTTCAGCATAAAATACAATATTAAATATGTCATATATATATATGCTCATATATATATTGTAAATCGGACTGTATATAAATCAAACGAATAATTCATGAGTAGATAATCAAAAGTATATTATGTATGGATTTTATCTAGTGGTAAACATGATCAAATAGATGAAAATACAAAGTCACACTATATTAAGGGTGGAACGCGAAAACATGTCGATCATCTTACCACTACAACAGAACAATATATATATATATATATATATAAAATAAAAATGAAATAAAATAATAACAAAACAGACAACACACCGAATGGCGGCCCCTTGGTTTTCCCAATATTTTTGAAACCGGTTTTCGTATTTTTCAACCCCTACCCACTAAACCCCTTAACCAACTTATCCTATCTACATTACATCTCTATCTATATATACACATATTCACTCTCATGCCTTTTCAATGTCACAAGACAAGCATTCTCCCATTGTGTTCGATTTCATTTGTTGTTACCATATATTTCGAATTAGCCGTCACATGGATATTGAGGTAAATTGAGACATTTATGTATTTCTTTTATAGGTTATTTTCATGGAATATTTTTGTGGTTGTTAATATTTGATTTTCTATTTTTTTTTATTTTGCCAACTAGCTTTTAACATCCGTTTATTTAGTCCATGACACATGGGTATTCCTTTTTTTAATTATTTTGTTTTAACTAGTACATGAATCTTTGTAGCCAATGGGAGACAGCCAACACAGCAAGGAGGAAGCATGGTCCGACGCGGAAAGCACCAAAACGCCGTCGTATTACGGAAGCGGTCCGTTGAGTGGACCGCTCTCCAGAAAACCGGTGACCGGCAAGAAAACCGCCCGGTTCAACGTAACCGGCAGTACAACCAGCAATGCCTCCGGTTCGGCTGACGAGTACGTCGAGATCACACTCGACATCCGAGACGACGCTGTTTTGATGCATAATATGGACGGAACAGTGCAGGAAAAGAGGCTGTCATCTATCGGGTCGGTATTGTCTGGTCGGATCTCGGGCCGGTTAAGGACAATGGTTAAGTCCTCGTCATTTTCTTCACGCCGGTTCGACCGGCTGGACCGATCTAAGTCGGGTGCTGCATTTGCTATGAAGGGGTTGAAGTTTATAACCAAAAACGACGCCGTAGGAAACGGCTGTGGAGGTTGGGAAGAGGTCGATAAAAGATTTGGTGAATTGGCTGTTGAAGGAAAGCTTCCAAAATCAAAATTCGGCCAATGCATTGGTAAAAATACATATATGTATATGTGTATATATATTATGCTTATATACTTTACCACCAAAACACATATTAATGGACATATATGTGTATGTGTGTGTGTATAGTATACACATCTATGTATAGTAGTTCTCGATTGTTATTATATTCTATATTGATGATGAATTAAATATTTTATAACCATTATATATATGTAAAAAATTGTGATTTTATTTTTTTTATAGGGATAATGGAATCTGAAGAATTTGTGAATGCATTATTCGACGCGTTGGCCCGGAGAAGAGGAATAACTTCATCTTTTATAACAAAAAGTGAATTATTTGAATTTTGGGAGGAGATTACGGACAAAAGCTTTGATGCTAGATTGCAAATATTTTTTGATATGTAAGCACGATCCTTTCATTTCATTATCTATTTATTGGTAATGATTTTTTTAATCCACAGGCCATATACTATACATGTCTATACAACTAGGTTTTGATAGCAATTGTTTTTTCCTCTCGCTCTCTCTCTTTGATATAAGGTACCAATAAGCGTGACTATAAATTATTTAAATATAGTGCATATTGTTATAAATTAAGAGATTTGATTATGATTATGATTATGATTATGATTGTGCTTTTCGATTCCATGTTGTCATTAGGGTTGACAAAAATTTGGATGGACGAATCACCGAAGAGGAGGTTAAGGAGGTGGTGAACCCACAAATTTGCATTAGTTAAAGGATTATACAATTTTTATATTATAATATGATTAATTAAAATATTTTACTGGTTTGCAGATCATTGCTCTAAGTGCTTCAGCTAATAAACTATCTAAGATTCAAGAAAGAGTAGAAGAATACACTGCTTTGATAATGGAAGAACTCGATCGCGACAACCTTGGATACATCGAGGTTCGTAATGACATTGATCTCATTTATTTATTTTTTTATTGTAGATAAATATTGTAACCGATAAAATTCAAATATAAATATCAGATACAGGTAGAAATGAATCCACATTATTTGCCAAATCATATCATTTTTTTTTAAATGTAACTCCGATGGCTTGGGAACTTTCTCACAAAAAACACAACCTCGTTTAAGAAGTGTCGGATCAGATCCAACCCAAGCGCGTTAGGTCTAATACTCAAATTACTGTTTTACCCTTTTAACGGTAATAACGACCAGTCCCCTTGTTTGCAGTTACACAACTTGGAAACACTGCTCATACAAGCTCCTAGCCAATCGGCACACGTGTCATCGGCAACGAACAGCCGAGTTTTGCTTAGTCAGATGCTGAGTCAGAAACTCGTTCCGACGAAGGAAAAGAACCCGATCACAAAATACGCAAAGAGTTTTGCCTATTTCGTGTCGGAAAATCGGAAAAGGATATGGGTGTTAGCGTTATGGATATCGATATGCGTCGGTCTATTCACGTGGAAATTCGTTCAGTACAAAGACAGGGCCGTGTTCGATGTGATGGGATACTGCGTGACGGTGGCTAAAGGCGGCGCAGAGACCACGAAGCTCAACATGGCTCTCATTCTGTTCCCTGTCTGCAGAAACACTATCACTTGGCTTAGGACCAAGACCAAGCTTGGTTCCATTGTCCCCTTTGATGATAACATCAACTTCCACAAGGTATTATAAAACAGATCCATTAGATCACAAAATCGGTGATTATAAAACAGATCGAATTTCATTAAAGTTTTGATCCATATCAATGATAGAAATATTCCAACAATAGCTAGGTGTCATATCTCTCTCTATTGTTTAATAATGAAATGTACATAACTTATGCTGTTCTCTAGGTGATTGCGTTTGGAATCGCGATTGGGGTTGGCTTACACGCCATATCGCACTTGACCTGCGATTTCCCGCGTTTGTTGCACGCAACGGACGCCGAGTATGAACCCATGAAGAAATTCTTCGGGGAGAAGAGGCCGAACAACTACTGGTGGTTCGTGAAGGGGACGGAGGGATGGACCGGCGTGGCCATGGTGGTTCTAATGACCGTTGCCTACGTTTTGGCCCAACCGTGGTTCAGACGCAATCGCGTTAACCTACCGCAGACGCTGAAGCGTTTGACTGGGTTCAACGCGTTTTGGTACTCTCACCACTTGTTCGTCATTGTCTACGCGCTTTTCATCGTGCATGGCTATTTTCTCTATCTTTCCAAAGAATGGTACAAGAAAACGGTACGTAAATACATAACACATTTAATTTTTATATATATATATAATTTTTTTAAAAAAATATTTCATTTTGCTTTTGGAATGGATATGTAAATATATTTTATGGCTTCGACAGACGTGGATGTATCTGGCTATTCCCATGCTGTTATATGCATGCGAACGACTGATTCGTGCGTTTAGGTCTGGTTACAAGACCGTGAAGATTTTAAAGGTATCGAAAATAAATTTTGCATTTTTTAAATCCATACGAAAATTAGTATTCGGACCGACGAAATATATTCAAAGCATATGCGATGTTATAGAGGAAATGAATAATTTAATTTAAATTATTCTGATATATTTGTCACTACAGGTTGCGGTATACCCAGGAAACGTGCTGTCTCTTCATATGTCAAAACCTAAAGGGTTCAAATACACAAGCGGCCAGTACATATTTGTGAATTGTTCAGACGTGTCACCATTTCAATGGTAAAAATAATTTTAAAAAATATTTCAAAATGATAATAATGTAAAAAACTTAAACTTTTTATTTTGGTTGTTATTATTATTATTATTATTATTATAATAATAATAATAATAATAATAATAACATTGATTATGGACCGTTCAGGCATCCGTTTTCGATTACTTCGGCCCCGGGAGACGATTACATCAGTATTCATATCCGTACACTCGGCGACTGGACATCGCAACTCAGGGACGTATTTTTCAAGGTTGGGTTGAAAAATAAATTACGAGGGTTTTTATTTTGAAATTCGTATTATTTTATATTTATTTGAATATGTTGATTTTAGATTGGGTTTTTATTTAATTTATTATAACGGTGAATTGTAGGTTTGTCGGTCTCCATCAGCCGATGAAAGTGAATTTGTGGGAACTGATATTACTCAAGCCAGGAACATACCTAGGTAATATATATATATATATATATATAGGTAAATTCTAAATAATTAAAGCATCTAAATCATTATAAGTTATATATTAACAACAATACAAAATTTTATAAAATTTCGCACAGGTTACCAAAACTATTGATCGACGGTCCATACGGTGCACCCGCACAAGATTACCGTAACTACGACGTATTGCTCCTAGTAGGTCTGGGAATCGGGGCCACCCCGTTAATTAGCATCATCAAAGATGTCATCAACAACATCAAGACCCAGAAATCGATCGAAGATGGAAGCGGCAACGATCATAAAAACGCCAAGAAACATTTCGCCACGAAACGAGTCTACTTCTACTGGGTAACACGAGAGCAAGGATCTTTCGAATGGTTCAGAGAAGTCATGAACGAGGTCTAAACCGATACAAACCGGTCTAAACCGAGCATCTATATACTATAATATATATTTCGTTGAACACGATCATATATATAATGGTATTTCGGGTTTTTTTGTTTATATAGGTGGCTGAATACGATACAGATCGTATAATCGAGCTCCATAACTATTGTACGAGTGTATATGAAGAAGGAGACGCGAGATCGGCTCTCATCACTATGTTACAGTCGCTTCACCATGCCAAGAACGGTGTGGACATCGTCTCGGGTACTCGGGTTCGGACCCATTTCGCCCGACCGAATTGGCGAAGTGTGTTCAAACATGTCGCCGTCAATCATGTCGACCAACGAATCGGTAAGTTAGATTTATTTTTGAATATGATTCCAGTTTAGTTTGAGTATTTAAGTTTTATGAATTAACTGGGGGCATTTCGGGTACTTTATAACTGAACCGAAAAATGCGGTACGGTTCATGAACTGAATCATCTAGAAATCCTATTTTTATAGAATCAAACCGAACCAAAAATTTTAAAAACCCGAAAAATCGAAAATTTGTTAAGAAAATCTAATTTTTTTTAATAAAAATCGAACCAACCGAAACCGAAATCAAATTGAGTATGAAATAATAAACATTGGTATATATTTTTGTTGAGCCGAATCCAAATCGAATATCGAAACATCACCCCTATCTCATTTTTTTTAAGTTTCAACCGAACTAATTTAAGTCTGAACTATCCGAATAAATCAAAACCGGAAATCAAACTATTTTTTAAATCTAAGAATTAATTTTAGAAATGATACAAAATATATGTAGGGCTGGAATTTAGAATCGTTTTAGTCCTTATATATATATATATAATTAACTTGTAATTTTAAACTCGTGTGTTGCCATTAGGTGTTTTTTACTGCGGTAGACCAAGCCTAACAGGGGAGTTGAGGAGGCTGTCTCAAGATTTTTCGAGGAAGACCACTACCAAATTTGAATTCCACAAGGAGAATTTCTAAGTTCCAATTTATTATTATTATTTTTTATATATTCCACCATCTCTCTCTATATATATATTGTTATTATTTTATTTTCCAGATTATATATATATATATATATATATTTTATGGTAAATGTGTATAATACAGTTATACTATATGAGGCAACATATCTATCTTTACGTTTTTTTAGTAATAAATAAGATATAGAAACTTGACCATGCTAAAATTTTTTGACTTTATTGTCAGTTTTTTCTATTATAAACTTTTGGCAGTGAATAAAAAAATAAGATATACTTTTCATGACAAGTATATATAAGATAAGATCAAATTAAATAAAATGAAAAAATATCTTTCTATATATATAGATATATACCTTTTTTTTTGTTTCTATATATTTGAAATATGAAGTAATATAAAAATTTTAGAAATATACAAATTTTCCTTATTAATTTGTTCCTAACTTGTCCGTTAAATGTCTAAACACAAGGAATCTATAATTAAGGGATTGTTTTCAAATGTCTATTTTGACACAGTAAATATGGATAATAAATTGATAATATTTGAAATATAAAGAAACATATCACTCTTTTTTTAGGTATTATTAAAATTTTAATTAGAAAAAGATTCTATCTTATTAGTTTCTACACCTATTAGATGTCCACATTTATTACAATTCTCTTTTAAATATAATAAAGATATAGAAAAAAAATCATATCAAATTCCGCAAACCATTTCATTTTTCATATTTTTTAATATTACTTTATTAGATATTGAAATACATGGAATCTGTGCATAAATAGAAACCGTTTCTTATTATAGATTTCTCATCATAAGTGCATAGATTAGGTTATAATTAATATTTTATAAAATAAAAATTATATCAAATAACATACAAAATTTCAGAATACGTCGTATATATTTTTTTTTGCCGAATTAGTTCTTTTCCAAACGTTACTTACTAAATTCACTGCAACGAATATTAACATAATAACTTTTAATACATTTATTCATTTTAAAAATTTATCGAATTGAAAAAATATAACATTTATTAAAAATACATTAATATCGTTTTAACATGTGGTATACGAAGTAATTTTGGTCTATTCTCATCAATTTAATCTATAAGTGAGTCACAATAAGTTAAAATAAAAACTTTTTACCATCGATCAATCAATGTTACATTTGATAAATGAATTAGTTTCGTCCTTTATTTTTAAAATTTTCACTTGATAAACGAATTTACGTCCGAGTAGCATCGTTTCTTGAAGACTAATATTAATTTGTTACACTTGTGAAATTATACTAAATTAACATATAAATCGAGTGTATTATTACATGAAAAACTAATAAATAATATAAAATATATTTTGGTTAGAGGTAAAAATCTTTCAGTAAAAAAAAAAAAAGAAATCTTCATGGCCGTATTTTTCCTGGACGCCGATTGGGCGGGAAAAGAAAAGCTGGATTCCCGCC
Source organism: Tarenaya hassleriana (assembly GCF_000463585.1). Taxonomy (NCBI): domain Eukaryota; kingdom Viridiplantae; phylum Streptophyta; class Magnoliopsida; order Brassicales; family Cleomaceae; genus Tarenaya; species Tarenaya hassleriana. Next base: position 9,039,987 of record NW_010960187.1, on the reverse strand, counting down.
GTCGGCGAAACGGTGCTTACTGGGGAGACTGTTCATGCCCAACCGCAGTATTTAAGGTTCTCAATTTTGTTTTCTCGATCTCACAAAAAAAAGTTTTTGTTTGCTCTTTGGGTTTGGGTTCGGGTGATTTCGTTGCTTCTCGCAAGTTCCTGTCCGACCTCGTTTTCCAGAATCGTTAATCGTCAATGGGATCTGCCACTCGTTTGAACCCTTCCTCCGCCGCCGATGACGCCGTCGCATCTGCTTCCGGCGAGCCCGTGAACCCCGTCATTGATTCCTCCTCTGATGGTATGAAATCGGCGATTTCCGTCCCCTTGGGTTGAATTTTGGGTTTTATGGTGTCTTGCATCAGCGTGAATTCCTAGGGTTAGACCTCGAATTTTGATCTCATGTTGGTGTGTGGATTGCTTGCTTCTGTGGGTTTGGTTTGATTTGCTGAATGTTTTGGGAATAACTTTTGAATTCGTTGTTTTGTATGCGTTTTGGTACGTTGTTATTGGGTTTCTAGAACTCTAAAATGGGAATTTTGGGTTTTAGGCTTTATATGCCTGTTCCTGAGAATGTTTTTGTTTTGGTAAATGACCGTTCTTGATCTGTTTTGAAGTGATGTAAAGGAAAGATTATTTGGTGTGAATTCCATATCGGGTATTCGAATTCATCAATCTAAACGTATATCATTGTTTGATATAGAACATACTCGCGTATGCCGCGAGTGATTTCACGCGCTTTCGAGCTTGATTGGAGTTGAAGGATTCTAGAATTCCGTAACCAATCAAATGACATTGTGTTTGTTTTGATACACCTGCTAATGATGCTTAAATTTGAGTAATATATAATTAGTAACCGAAAAAAATCATCACATATTCATATTAATGTATCTTATAATTGTGTATCTGGTGCGTGTTTTCTACGCGCTTCGATTGTGATTGCCTACGAGAGTATGAGAATAAGATTTTGCTTTGATGCAATTAATCATGCGTTCTCTTCTTTCAGAGATTTGTTACCTTGAGCCAGCTAAGAGTGCAAGTTGTTTATTCTTTAAGTTCTTGCTACTTACGTGTTTCTAAAATCGTGGTAGGGATTTTCTTCCCGTTAAAATGACATGATAACATCAATATAAGTACATGCTTGATCTGGTTCGGCCATATCTGAGCGTGCTTGTAAGTTTGTATCAGCATGTGAATATGTGATAAAGCATGCTGATGGAATGCTCTAGGTTCTATCACATGCTGATAATGTAGGGATGTGAGGAATTTAGAACTCGGTTAGCATATGAATAATCATTCTTCATCTATTCTTCGAAATTGGATTTTATCTGGCAAGAGAAGATTTGAGGAGGTAGAAGATATTTCACTAGGTGATTCCATATTTTCATGGGCCTTTTTTTCTCTATGCCTTCTATGTTCTCTAGCTGATCTTGAAACTCCACTTTACTTTTATTTCTTATGGATTAAATTTTATTGAACTTTGGAATATGTTGCTCTATGATAGGTGTGGATACAAAGAAAGGGAGAAAAGGAACTGCAGTTACAAAGGGTAAGGAGAAAAAGACTGGGCAGACAAAGAAGAGAGGTCGTCAAGATTCTGCTGAGTTACATGATGTGCCCAGGAGGAGACCAAGGAGAGCTGCTGCCTGCACAAATTTCAAGGAAAAATCTGTTCGAATGTCTGAAGCATCTTGTCTTGTTGAATCAAAGAAGGAGCAGTATGCTGAGGAAGAAATTCTCGCAATACGCCTAACTTCTGCTCGGAACGATGAAGCTCGCCCAAACAGGAAACTAACTGACTTCGTCTTGCATGATTCAAATGGGGTTCCACAGCCTGTTGAGATGTTAGAAGTTGATGACATGTTCATCTCGGGTCTCATCTTGCCGCTCGAAGAAAGTTCTGACAAGGAAAAACAAAAAGGCATCAGATGCCATTTCTTTGGCCGGGTGGAAACTTGGAGTATCTCTGGTTATGAAGATGGCTCTCCAGTGATCTGGCTCTCTACTGATTTGGCAGACTACGATTGCCACAAACCTGCTAACACCTACAAGAATATTTTTTGCTATTTTGTTGAGAAGGCACGTGCTTCGGTGGATGTGTACAAGAAATTGTCTAAGGCTTCAGGAGGGGATCCTGATGTCAGTCTTGATGAGTTGCTAGCTGGGGTTGTTAGGTCGATGATTGGAAACAAGAGCTTTTCCAGTGGGGCCGCTGTCAAAGAATTTGTCATATCCCAAGGCGAATTCATATATAACCAACTGGCTGGCTTGGACGAAACCGCAAAGAAGAATGATACAAATTTTGCGGAGATTCCCGTTCTCGTTGCTCTCAGAGATGAGAGTAGCAAACATGAAAATTTTGCCCAAATGGACACAAAATCTTCCAGTGGGGCTCTGAAGATTGGTGGAAATGCCGCGGATGTAGAGAACAGGGCCTTAACCTCTGATCAAACCGATGCTGCTGAGGATGATGAAAAGCTGGCCAAAGTTCTGCAAGATGAAGAATATAGAAAATCCATGAGGCCCAGGAAAAATAGCCGCTCAGTTGCTGCGTCGAATAAGTTCTACATAAAGATCAATGAAGATGAGATAGCAAATGACTATCCACTCCCATCATATTATAAGAACTCCAAAGAAGAAACCGACGAGCTAATAGTTTTTGACGCTGAGTATGAGGAATATGACACTGACCACCTCCCTCGCAGTATGCTTCACAATTGGGCGTTGTACAACTCTGACTCAAGGTTGATTTCCTTGGAGCTTCTTCCCATGAAGCCGTGTGCTGATATTGATGTCACTATTTTTGGGTCTGGAATAGTGACTGACGATGATGGAAGCGGGTTTTGCCTTGAGACAGATTCTGGTTCTTCAGGGGGTTCGCAATCCCAGGATCCTGATGGCATGCCCGTATTTCTGAGTCAAATCAAAGAGTGGATGATCGAGTTTGGCGCGTCGATGATCTTCATATCGATCCGAACAGATATGGCCTGGTATGTTGTCTTTTCGAATCTGTAACAGACAAATCTTTCTTGACTTCGGTTCTTTCTTCTTGTCGCTAACTTTTTTGTGTATTCAGGTATCGGCTTGGGAAACCTTCAAAGCAGTACTCCCCATGGTATGAACCTGTTATGAAAACAGCAAGAATTGCGATTAGCATTATTACTCTGCTGAAGGAGCAAAGTAGAGTTGCGAGGCTTTCATTTGCAGATGTCATAAAGAAATTGGCAGAGTTCAAGAAGGATGATAAAGCTTACATTTCCTCTGATCCTGTAGTTGTCGAGAGATATGTGGTCGTCCACGGGCAAATAATTCTGCAGCTTTTTGCAGAATTCCCGGATAAGGATATCAAAAGATGCCCATTTGTTGTTGGTCTTGCAGACAAAATGGAGGCGAGGCACCACACCAAATGGGTAGTCAAAAAGAAGAAAATCTTGCTGAAAGAGCCAAATCTGAATCCAAGGGCAGGTATGGCACCTGTGGCATCCAAGAGAAAGGCTATGCAAGCGACAACCACTCGATTGATCAACAGAATCTGGGGGGAGTATTACTCCAATTACTCTCCAGAGGATTCTGCACAGGTCAATGAAGAGGCAAAAGAGGAGGACGAAGCCGAAGATCAGGATGAGAATGAGGAAGATGATGCTGAAGATAATCTTCAGGAATCAGACAAGGCTGAGAAATCTCCTCCTTCTCTGAAGAAAATCCGGGCCAGTTCTGGGAAGAAGGAAATAAGGTGGGATGGGGAGCCAATAGGAAAAAAGTCTGCCGATGAGCCTCTATATAGACAAGCATCCGTTGGTGGGGAAATGATTGCTGTGGGTGGTGCTGTCTTGTTGGCTGAGGAATCGAACGAATTCCCTGCCATCTATTTCGTGGAGTACATGTTTGAGAGATTAGATGGCTGCAAAATGTTTCATGGAAGACTCATGTGTAGAGGATCCCAGACTGTTCTTGGAAATGCAGGTAATGAGAGGGAACTGTTTCTAACGAATGAATGTATGAGTTTTGAGTTGAAGGACATAAAGGGAACAGCTCTTCTTGAAATTAGATCTAGGCCATGGGGGCATCAATGCAGGAAAGAGAACGCTAATGCCGATAAGCTTGACCTAGCAAGAGCGGAAGAAAGAAAAAGGAAAGAACTGCCAACAGAGTATTACTGCAAAAGCTTATACTGGCCAGAGAGAGGGGCATTCTTTAGTCTTCCATTGGGTGATATGGGCCTCGGTTCTGGATCATGCAGATCCTGCGCAATAAGGGAGGAGGAAGAGAAAAAAGAATCATTCAAACTCAATGCTTCCAAGTCAGGGTTCTTCTGCAATGGAGTTGAGTACTCAACGAATGATTATGTCTATGTCAACTCTGGCTACTTTAATGGAGAGAAGGCAGAGAGTGAAACGTTTAAGTCTGGGAGGAATGTTGGGCTAAGGGCATTTGTTATTTGCCAGTTATTGGAAATCATTGTTCCGCAGGGAGCTAGAAGAAAGGGTGAACTGAGTTCCACCGAGGTTAAAGTGAGGAGGTTTTATAGGCCTGAAGATATTTCCGCCGAGAAGGCGTATGCTTCAGACATTCAAGAGGTAAAACTTCTGTCCAAATTATTCCATTTAGCGATGATTCGAGAGGAGGAATATCGTATCTGTTGGATTCTTAATAAGCTTATATTTTTCTCTTTCGGCAAATTTTGTTTAGGTCTATTACAGCGAAGAAACACATGTACTGTCTACAGAGGCTATAGAAGGGAAATGTGAAGTCAGAAAGAAAAATGATATGCCTTCATGCAGTGGATATGTGATATCAGACCATATCTTCTTTTGTGAATATCAGTATGATCCTGTTAAAGGCTCCCTTAAGCAGGTAATGTCTCACTACCTTATTAAACCTTTCAACATTTTTTAAAGAAAATATTTATACGAAAAAACTGTTAAGTTTATTCTGGTGCAAAAAAGAAAAGTTCTTCTATTCTTTACCTACACTATTCAGATATATTTTGAACATTAGATAGGAAAATGCTTTAAGTTAGTAGATCTTCATGCTTTTTTCCTTTACATGACCTGATCTAGGCATTCAAAAACATTATTACAGTATCTGGGGTCAATAATGTTTTTCTAAACTTGTGAAGAGAAGAACACAAACATAACATTTTTATCATTCCTGC
>NW_010960187.1:8972677-9034366 GCF_000463585.1 Tarenaya hassleriana | reverse complement strand
TCCTGCTTAGCTTAAAAATCTTTGTATACGTTTATTAACAAACTTGTCCTTTAGAGAAAATATGATTGTCTTTAATTATACCATGTATCTCTATCCATAAGTTTTTGCCTTATTGTGCTCCGTGCCTGACTTTTTTCACATTTTTTTGCCGGTCCAAATGATCTCAAAAGCTTTTGATATTATATGGTAACAGTGAATTATAGAATGTTGGAACTTGGGATTGTATCTTTTGTATAATCTACTTAGGTGATTAAACATTAGTTGACCCTCACCCATTTAGATGTCTTCAGTAAGATGCATTTGGACCCAAAGAAGTATCGCATGAGGCACGATACGTTGAAATCTTGTTTCTGATTTTTGAATATTGAGATATGGTTCAGAGATAATACAAATGCTATGTTTTTTTGTCAAAATTCATTCTGGTGTTATTTACTGTGCAACAGGTTGCTAATTGGTGATTTTTGTACAAGTATAAAATTTGAACTGCATAAATGAAAGCGCAATCTTTTCTTAACATGATTTGTGAGATGCTTTGAATGTACTTGGCTGGACGATATTTCCCGTTACGATTCTGATAGGAAATTTAAATGTTTCTTTCAAATTTTGTGTTATAACAGTTACCCGCCAATATCAAGCTGAGGTACTCAACTAGAATGGGTGGGGATGATGCTGCTTTGAGAAAGAAAAAAGGTAAGGGTATAGAGGGGGAAACTGATTCAGGGACTGTGAAGGTAGAAGAAGAGACACCCAAAGAGACGCGTCTTGCTACACTAGATATTTTCGCAGGTTGTGGTGGTCTGTCTGAAGGTCTGGAAAAAGCGGGTATGTTGTATATGTCTCTGACTGCACTAACAGTCCCTTCCTGTCCTGATTTGAATGTTTACCGTATCATATGCTTGGGCAAATTTTTAACTTTCCTGTTTACGTTTTTCATGCTAGGTGTATCTTCAACAAAGTGGGCGATTGAATATGAAGAACCAGCTGGGGATGCTTTCAAACTTAACCATCCTGAATCAACAGTGTTTGTTAACAACTGCAATGTGATTCTTAGGTAAGCAGTGTGACAAGATAATTGTGTACTTCTCCCTTATTGGTCTACTTGTGTGGAGTAACTTGTTACTGGTATTATCTGCAGGGCTATAATGGAGAAGTGTGGTGATTTAGATGATTGTATCTCCACCTCAGAGGCTGCTGAACTCGCAGCTTCACTTGCTGAGGAGCAGAAAAGTGCTCTGCCGCTTCCAGGCCAGGTGGATTTCATCAATGGAGGACCTCCATGCCAGGTATTTACTTCAGATCTTTGCTTTGCACGTTTATCATTTGTTTCACTTGGTGGTGGATAAGTTACATGGCCTTTTTTTTGTACTTGGCAGGGATTTTCTGGTATGAACAGGTTTAACCAAAGCACTTGGAGCAAAGTTCAGTGTGAAATGATACTAGCATTCTTATCTTTTGCTGATTATTTCCGGCCGAGGTATTTTCTCCTGGAGAATGTCAGAAACTTTGTGTCCTTCAATAAAGGACAGACATTTCATTTGACTTTGGCTTCACTTCTCCAAATGGGTTATCAGGTAAACTTCTGGATTGTTGTATCGCCTTATGTTTTCTCTGTTTTCCATTTGATTGATTTTCATAGAAGTTTGTCTCATATGAGAACGGTGTGATCATGACTTGCATAGGCTGTGATTACATATTTCATGCAATTGTGATATGGGACATATGTCTGAGAGAACAAAAGAAATGTCTTCAGGAAGCAAAATTCCATTTGATATTGAAACACTGAAGATGACATTATATAGTTCATTTCTTTTTGCAGGTGAGATTTGGAATCTTAGAGGCTGGTGCATATGGAGTTTCTCAATCCCGTAAACGAGCATTCATTTGGGCAGCTGCACCAGATGAGATTCTTCCAGAATGGCCTGAGCCAATGCATGTCTTTGGTGTTCCAGAGTTGAAGATCCCATTATCTGGGGGTGCCCATTATGCTGCTGTTCGTAGTACTGCAAATGGTGCGCCTTTCCGTCCCATCACTGTGAGAGATGCTATTGGCGATCTTCCACCAGTGGGCAATGGAGCCTCCAAGTTGAACATGGAGGTAATGGGAAGCAGTCAAAGCAAAGTATATCTCTCTGTATCCCACACAGTGCCATGGTTTGAGATTAAACTCTCATTTTCTTCTTGCAGTATCAAAGTGAACCAATCTCATGGTTCCAAAAGAAGATCAGAGGAAACATGGCTGTCCTAACTGATCACATCTCGAAAGAGATGAACGAACTGAATCTCATCCGGTGTCAGAGGATCCCTAAGAGACCGGGTGCTGATTGGCGTGATCTCCCAGATGAAAAGGTCTTTTTTTTTTGCTTTTACCTTCTTGCTTTTTGGTCCCCAATCTTCTAAGCTTCAGTAAATACGACGATCAAAATTTGTAAATTTTGCTTGAAATGAATATACTTTGCCTTTCTTCTTACATTACTTGTTGGTTCTGTGTCTGTGGCCAGGTGAAATTGTCGAATGGGCAAATGGTGGATTTGATACCATGGTGCCTACCAAACACAGCAAAGCGACACAACCAGTGGAAGGGGCTGTTTGGGAGATTGGATTGGGAAGGCAACTTCCCGACTTCCATCACTGACCCTCAACCTATGGGTAAAGTTGGAATGTGTTTCCACCCTGACCAAGACAGAATCCTCACTGTCCGCGAATGTTCTCGCTCTCAGGTAATCAACCACCTTCTCTCCGCCTTAATACACTTCTCAAATTCTAAGAAACAATTATCTAAGATGTAAACAAAACATTTAGATTACGAGATGTTTGATCTTAGGATATAAGTCTGGCCAGGAAGAGATTCATTCACCACCACCTAACCAAACTTAAACCAAAGTACTTAGGATTTGATGTTTCTGCTGCTGATGAAACTTTTTTACGATATCTTTACGATGGGAAAAAAAACGAACAAACGCAGGGTTTCCCGGATAGCTATCAGTTCTCGGGTAACATACAGCACAAGCATCGACAGATAGGAAACGCTGTTCCTCCACCGCTTGCTTATGCTCTTGGCCTCAAGCTCAAAGAAGCCGTCCAGCCTCAGCTTCAATCCCTGAATCAATAATATCCCCAGAATTTGGTAACTTGTGAAGATGGGGAAATATTTTAAGAGAGATTGAGAAAAACAACAACAAAGAGATAATTGGTTAGCATGTCTTTGTATATAGTCCTCTTTGGCATTTGGAAACTCTCACCCTTCTACTAATAATGTGGCTTTCCCCCCCTTGTTTCATTCATATTCCTTTGCACATTCAAATCCAAAATGGGTATATGTTCAAACCTTAATTTTTTTCTTATAACGGTCGATTTAGAAGGGCAAACGTTACATAAACATTGTTTGGGGGATTGCGTTCCTTTTTTTTTTTGTTAAGGTCTCATGTCATGCAATCGAATAAATTTCTTGCATATTGGTTTTATCTAACCATAACAGATTAGTTTATCATATCAGGATGGTATAAAGAAAATTAATAATTAATATAATTGACATTTCATATTAAAAAACGTGACTTACCAACTAGCAAGTGTTTGAAGATAATTTAAATAATTTTTTTCATGTGAATGTAATTGATTATGTTAGTTCAACATCAAATACAGTAGATGATGTAATGTGTAGTAAAGATTAAAGAAGAGCCATCATGAAAAAAGGCAGGGGACATAACCCATGAACCAATTCCTGTTTTTTTAATTTTCTTTTTTGGCAAAAGCCACATTTAATATTTTTGTAGCAATTAATGGACCCATTCCTACTCCCCCTCTCGTCTTTCTATGTTTTGTTAAAAGAGGGATTTTTGAATATATATATTTTTTTAAAAATTAAATTAATTGAATATAAATTAAATCCGGATAACACAGAAGTTTGTTTCAAACTGTAAACTTCTTTTAAAATAAAAAATTATATTTAAATATAATTGTATATTATTTAAGATGATTGGTGTATATTTTGGGTCGAACCATTTCTGCTTCACATTCCATCCGAAATTACATGATGGACAATAATTTCAAATCAATACAATAACAAAAGTCTCAATACCGTCAGCATTAACAACAACACAATTGCATACTTTTATCAGATTCACATACTTTTAATTGCATAAATTTGAATATTCTTTTGTTCAATTTCTTTTACAATTTCATCTCGTCCGTCTTTAAAAAAGAACCAAGCACAACTTTAGAATAATGTTTGACTAGATGCATATATATATATATGTATATATATGTATATATATATGCATGCTTGCTTATATTTTGAATATACACACACACACTTTTCCTTTGGACCCATACACATACATACATACATACATACATACATACACACACACACTTGAATATATTTACATGCATACACACTCGCGAGACGTGACACATAAAGCTAATGAAACAGCTCAGTTTGGCTAACAAAGCCAAGAATGCTTAACGCGTGTGGTTTTCTTCCATTTACTTTCAAGTAATTCACCAATTTCCTTGAAAATATATAAATAACAAATTAGGGTAAAAAAATATGTAACCATTCCCTTTCCAGAATATAATTAATTACAAAGTTAGTCAATCACCCATTTCTAGTTACGTACCACAATATTAGAAAACGTGTGTCAAGCTTAGATTGGTCCACACAATCTTATATTGATTACTTAAAAAATTGGGATCTATAACTATGAAAATGATTTCATATACATACGTACATTTCGAAACCAAGAGTTTCATTTTTCATTATCATGGTATTCAATCTTACGTTTAACTCATTATATATTCAAATGATTTCAAAACACATATAACCAAAATTTTAATTTTACGGTTATATGATATTCGACTAATATAAGGAGTTGTCAACTTTAAACCTTTAATCAAATTAATGGGCACACCAAAATTATTTCCTTGGAATAAAAAAAGCAGCGGTTTCCATGCTCAGAAGGAAATATATTTATTGCTTTTCAATATCATCAATAAAGTAAATGAAACAAATTAAAAAAGCTAACCATAAAGAAAACCCCCCACAAAAAAAAATAATAAATATGCCCATATCTTGAAATATAATAATACGAACCACCAGTCTTATAACTTCCACACCAAGCAGCACCTCTCTCTCTCTCTCTCTCTCAAAACCCTAATTTCATTTCCTCTCTCAAACTCTCTCCTCTGAAACACAAACCAACACTCTTTGTGCTCTGAAAATGGCAACGAAAGAGACCAAACCAGAAACCAAGAAAACAGAACACAAGAAAGCTCCTGAAGCCAAAGACCCTCCTCTTCCTCAGGAGCAAGACAACCTCCCACCTCTTCCTTACAAGGTAGTACAATACCCCTCACATGCATATACATACACCCATATACATATATATATATATATATATATGTACTTGGATAGGTTTGTAAGTATTTTTACACGTATGTCAAGATTTGGGTTTGTGTGTTTTGGTGGTTTTGTATTCAAGATTCTATGCAGTTTCAGTCCTTTTTTTTTTACAGCAAAGATTTTGATTTTCAATGGGAAAAAAAAGACCCATCCTTTTTTTTTCTCCATTTATGCAGACGTGCAGTTTGAGAGTGTCCATTCACTGCGAAGGCTGCAAAAGAAAAGTGAAAAAGATCCTCACAAGCATCGAAGGTATTTTTATTCATAACTCTCTCTAATTTATAAGGGTATTTTCGCCATTTATATAATTTTCAAAATTTTGCATTAAAGTTTCGAACTTGTGTATATTTACATTTTTTTTTGCCTTGAATACTTGAATGATACCAATTGTTCGTACTATTTTTTTTTCTTCTTCTTGTGAATCATTAAAGTTTTGAACTTTTTTTCTTCATGTTTTGATTTTGTGTTTTTTAAGGGGTGTATAAGGTAGATATTGATGTGAAGGAGCAGAAGGTGACAGTGATCGGAATTGTCAAACCGGAGATTCTGACGAAGAAGCTTCTCAAGGCCGGTAAACTCGCCGAGATCTTGCCGGAAAAACCCGACCCGAAAGAGTCTAAACCGGAAAAACCAAACCCGAAAAACGAAGAGAAGAAGAAGACACAGAAGAAGGAAGAAATAAAAACCCAACTCTCAGACGACGGAGATGCCACCTCCGGCGACGGGAATAAAACTGGTTGCGGCGAAGAACTGGAGACGGGTAAAATCGGCGCCGGAAGTGACGAGGTTGTTAAATCCCAAGCCGGTGAGGAAACTGGGAAACCCGGTGATCCGGTTAAGGAGGTGAAGACCGAAGATAAGGAGATTGTCACCGGAGCAGCCGGTGATCAGTCACCTGCGATGGAGGAGACCGGTGAAGCTAAAAAGGCTGAAGCTGGTGGAGACAATGGCAGCGGCAGTGGCGGTAAAAAGAAGAAAAATAAGGGGCAAAAAGGTAATAAAGCTGAGAATTCCACCGATACACCTGCCCGGACTGGATCACCCCCACCGAATCCGGACCGTCCATATGATCAGATGGAGGGGAATCAGATGATGACCAATAATATCCCGCCACGTCACCATATGTATGCTTATCCACCGAGTTACTATGCACCGCCGCCGCCGCAGAATCCACCGGTGGTGTACGGCGTGAGCTACAACATAACTCAGCCACCGGCGAGTGTGTACGGTGCATCGTATTATACGTCGCCGTATTCGTATTCGTACATGCACCCTGGGTTTCTGCCGTCCGATCAAAACCCGCACCCATCTCGACCGTCGGATTCGTTCGAGCTGTTCAGCGACGAGAACCCTAACGCTTGCTCCGTCATGTAAAGGGGGGGAAGTGATGGAATTACCAAAATGGGTCTCTAATGCTTATACACCTTGTATGAGTGTAAGGATATTTTGGTAACTTAAGTTATATACGTGACGTGAGTGTGTTTGGAGGGTTTAGGTAATTTTTAATATTTTTAATAAATAGTTTTTTTATAATTATTTTAGCTTTTGTTTAATAATTTAGTAATTCAGCTTTTCCCTAAAGCTTTTGCTTAGTTGTAAGGGGACACTATGATGTGTAAAGTGTAGAAGCTTATTTGGCATTTATATTTTTGTTTGCCATATTACATTATAAAAAAAACATAATGTTTGTCCCCTAAAACATTAATGGAATATTGATATAACAACCAATTAACTTTCAAATCCTATTTCATTAAAATAAATATTGGTGTGACACTTGGAAAGTTTAATTTTAAACAGTAGAAAATAGAATTACTTTAATATAAATGTTGAAAATTGGATCGAAATTTGTGAAACTTTGATCATAAATTCAGATGTCCGGTCGCTCTTCTATCGATGAGCTTAAAAAATTGTGATTTTAACTGTTTTAAACTCTAATTTCATTGTCACATGTATTATCTAAATTGATGGCGTATGTTTTAATACTATGTTCTGATTTTTAGAAAAAAAAAACTTGTACTATTAATATATATATATATATATATATATGATTTACTATAGATATTGATGTTTAACTTACTGAACTAGGAAAAATAATTTTTAAAATACTATTAATAATATTTAAATTTGTATTAAAAGAATGGAACAGAAAATCTTACCACATTTTCACACTAAAACAACAAAGAATATCATTCGATATTTCGTACTCTATTATGGCATTTTGTTTTAAACTATTATAATTTAGTTCTTTTATTAGTAATTTTTTTTTCTCGCAGTTTTTATTTTTATACAATTTTTATCTTCTTTATCCTATAAATTTTTCTTGGAAAAAAAAAGTATTTCCGTGATGATATTTTTTTTGCTGCTAGTTCGTTTAAAGATTTATATGAAAAAATAAATAAATTTATATTGTTTGTTTTTTTCCCTCCTATCATTTTTTTCTATTTTATTAATTTTATTTCTGTCACCTCTTTGATGACATTGCTTTTTATGTTTGTACGAAGCCAATTATGGCTTCGATACGAGAGAAAATTGCATTGCTCAAGAAAAGTAGGGACTATGAGGAACGGTTCATATATTTTCATATATATATATATATAATATCATATGCTTATTTATTTATTATTTATCTTGTGACACGAGGAAACTGAAAAAAAAAAGTTTCCATCAACTTAGACTAGTATTTTGGGACCATTAGAAAAAGAACTAACCTACCTTTAAGTTGTGATAAAAATTTTGGATTTACTTTATATTTTTGTTTTATTACTTTAATTTTCAATTTTGTATAAAGTAGACTTTTTTTATTTTCGAGTTTGGTTAGTTTGGTTTTAGCTTTTATTTTATAAAAATATATACTTTTAAATTTTTTTGTTGCATTTAGTTTTTCAGTTCAATTTTAATATGATTAATTATATTTACGTAAACATTAACATAATTTTAGATTAGATTGTTGGTGTAGTATCGAGATGTCTACCCACTTGTTAGTTAGCCTAAAAATCATGATTTTATAAACTTTTTTGTAACTTCCAATATTTACCCCAAAACATTGTGAAAGCTTGCAATATCTGTTTCTGTTGTTAATCAAACTGAACACTGAATTAAAAATACGTGCTAAATCATTCTCTTGGTAACATTTTAACATTTTCCCCTAAAATTGGCATTATTTGAATAAATATGATCATTTCAGTCTCTAGACTAATGTAACTATTTATGTTGTAACCATAGTTTTGCAACCCCGGATTCATTTGATTATTTCTATTTGCCAACAAAACAATCAATGGCAAGGGATATTATCAAAAATATCATCCATTTGCTATTTTGACTTCAAGATATATCCTTCTCTAACTGTGATCATATAACCCAAAATATAATTTTGGTAATGGCATAACGTTAAATTTATAATAATCACACCCCTTCATTGTATTCATACTTTATATATCTCACTAATCATTTGATAAAATAGCCAATGAAAAGTATTTTTGATATAATGTACGTTTGTAAGGGTAGGAATATATAATCATAGTTTTTTAATTTCCAAATTCCAAATTGTGAACAAAATCCAAAAGTAAAACTACAATTTTCTACTTAAAGGGTTCTGATAATTTAAAAGACTTGGTACAGAGTGTACGGAATGAGAATCTAAGCATAGTAGTTCAAGCTTGCCTTCTTCTTGGCTTGTACTTGAATTATACCTTCATTGAAATCTTCATGGTTCACCTGAACAAAAACACCAATCCTTCATTACCGCCTCAATTACCTATTTTTCACACGAAATAGAGAGAGAGAGAGAGACCTCGGTGGCATCGCGGCGGAGAGCGAGCATGCCTGCTTCGACACAGACAGCTTTGAGTTGAGCTCCGTTGAAATCTTCAGTAGATCGAGCAAGCTCTTCGAAATTAACGTCTGGATGAACATTCATCTTCCTCGAGTGAATCTGCAAAAGTCATCGTCAATACGAATAAACAAAACAAATGTATAAAGCTCCAGTATATGCAAATGAGATTGAATATGGATGTGCAAGTGACTCCGATATTCGCCTAAACATAGTACAAATGCTCCACAGGTGAAACATGATTTGCAGACTACTGTATAAATTTCATTAACATGGATCATGAACTTTATAAGATTGGGAAAGTTTTTAAGATTTTATAGTGGCTGTCGCAAAAGGAAAAACGATGGGGCAAAAGGACAAAACCTGCAAAATCCTGGCTCTTGCTTCTTCAGTAGGGTGTGGGAACTCGATTTTACGATCCAAACGACCAGAACGCATAAGGGCAGGGTCCAATATATCAGCCCGATTGGTCGCTGCAATAACCTGCGTTTCGAAAATTCTTAGGTAAGAAGGCTGAATAAATGGATATATCCTTTTTTTTTGTTTCTCCTGTCAGTATGGATGAACCTTGATGCGATCATGCTGAACCCATCGAGCTGATTGAGAAGCTCTAACATTGTCCTCTGCACCTCACGATCTCCGCTAACTTCACTGTAACTCGTGATGAAATTGGCAGTAAGAAATTTAAAGAAAATCGAACAGGAAATTACAGATATAACCGATAGTATGATGTGGCATCAAATATAGCGTATACCTATCGAAACGCTTTGTTCCAATTGCATCGATCTCATCAATGAAAATGATGCAAGGGGCTTTCTCTTTTGCAAGCTGGAAAGCATCCCGGACAAGTTTTGCACCGTCTCCAATGAACATCTATATGTAAGAGTACATGTGTTATTTTCCATTTACATAATGTTATGGAGACGATATGAGTATAAGTTGAGATTGAAAGGGTTTTTATACCTGTACAAGTTGCGGCCCTGCCAATTTCAAGAAAGTGGCATTTGTCTGAGCTGCACAGGCTCGTGCCATCAACGTTTTTCCAGTCCCAGGAGGACCGTATAAGAGGACCCCTTTCGGTGGACGGACACCCAACTTTTGGAAGCGCTCTTTATGGGTCATAGGGAGCACAATAGCTTCTACAAGTTCTTGTATCTGTACGAGTGATAACAATGTGAAAAATGGTACCACATATACTAAAAACAAAGATGAGAACAGGAAAAGTAATCAACTTGCCTGCTTTTCTAATCCTCCAATATCATTGTAGTCTTCAGTCGGTTTCTCATCAACCTCCATTGCTTTTACTCTGGAATCGTACTCAGACGGCAAAGTGTCCAGAATTAAGTAACTATCTTTGTTAACCCCGACCAAGTCGCCAGGCTTCAAGGTGTCGGGATCGACAAGCCCGATGACAGGGAGAAAGATGGTCTGAAAAACAAGATGAATGGCATGAGATACACGAGATCTATGTTTCCAAGATTCATACACAGATCACATCAGTAACAGCAATTTATCCACTGGTAATTCATTAAATGTTAATCTAAGATAAGAGAACATATTAGCTTACCTGACGAGTGGAAGTTTTCAAAACAACACATTTTCCCTTTCTTTGCGAATCAAGATCAATATTAGCCCCATCTTCCTCTGCATCATCCTCAGGGTTCATCTCCAAAATCTGCCAAACAAGGATTCTCAATCAGAATCTGATCTGCTGCCAAACAGGGATCCATCATGAAATTCTCATGATACAATGTCCAAAATAAGAAGCAAAGGAGGCTATCACCACATTCAAAAAGCTCACAAGGCAACATGGACACGGCTACTCGACTATTTCTAACAATCATCACAGAGAATCAACTCAGAACCCATGTCATACATAAACGAAACAAGAAACCCAGCACAAAGCACTCAAATCGCAGTGAGTAATCAAAGCAAACAGTCACTAGAAGTACCTCGACGATATTGCCAACCAAGTAGGGCAGCTGTTTGTTGAGCTTAATCTTCTCCTGGTTCTCCTTTATCTTCTCCTTGATTGAATCCAAATCCAGGTTTGTTCGTTGTAGTTCTTCCTGAAACCAACTCAATATTTTAGTAATGACATCAAAATTCAAAGAATTTCAGCCAACAAGGAATTCTTAGTATTCGGAGAAAGGACCAGAAATATATTTGCGATTTTTTTTAATCATGGGCATTAAAAACCGATGCAAAAGCATACCAATCAGGTGATAACAATAACTTCAAACACCCCTGCAAACAGAATCTAATCTTGAATCCGGAATTATGACATCCTTGATTTCACGGAAGTAAAATTAAGTTCAAACTTCCATGAATTAAAAAAAAATAACGGGATGGGATCAGAATTCAGAGCATATAACCCATAATCAGAGTTTCGACGATCAAATGGTAGCGGGGAAATGGCGAAGTGGATGGAGCGAATCTAATCGTACGAACTAACTAACAGGATGAGAACGAATCAGGAGCAAGTGGTGGATAAAACCCTAGGCAGATAGAGAGAGAGAGAGAAAGACAAAGACCTTGAGGATGCGATTCTCGTTGTCGAGGAGACGAGAAGCTCTGACGATATCTTCAGTTGACATGGAAGAGAGCTGGTCTTCCTCGAAGCTCGTGTCTTCCGCCATCGCCGTCGCCATCCTCCAGAATCAGCGTGTAACCTTTGAGAGAGAGTCTCTGAGGGAGAGCAACGAAGAAAAGAATGCTTTGGCTTTTGGACGAAGAAAACAATTTCCCAAAATTAATAAACTTTTGAATTTTTAGTTTTTTATTTTACTTTATTTTTTCCGTAAAGGTAATTGTTAAATTTATAATTCCATGTCTGCATAATCTAATTACAAGACAATCCATTACCTTTTCTTTTATACATAAAATTTTAGAAGTAGATACTGGATTCGATTATATCAAACCAATTAATATTTATAACTAAAAACCGAATTCAGTATGAATTGGTATTAAAAAAAATTAAACCGGATATAACCAGACCAAAACCGGAAGACGAGAGGTCGTCCATCCCCAACACACAAACATAAATCTGTCGAATTCGATTGGGACTGATGAAGAATAATAACTGCTCAGAGCAACTAGTGTGAATTAGAGGGAGTATTATAGTATTACACGATACAGTTCAAGTCACTGTGGGGGAATACAGACTGCAGTTGAAGACTTTTCAAAATCTGGGGATTTTATTTTGTAACATTATGGGCAGATACTGTCATCTCCCGATGCGCCTTTTGATTTTGATGCCTCGAATGATCTGAACCAAAAACCGAAATATCCATCCCTAATTTCTAACGGTAAAAATTGCCGGAGCCGATGAAATTCTCAAGCTATCGAGAAATATTTTCCTGCAAACGATACAAGAGCAAGTACCGACAGGCGATATGAAGGGTTTCACTTACGGCGATACGATGTCGAGAGAGCTTGAAAACTAGCGCCGTTCCGGGATCAATTTCTTATTCTTGTCCGAAATAATCTTGTCCTCCCCACTCCCGAGAACCTGTCGGAAACAGTGCTTATGTTTTCAGTTCTGCATGCAAACTTATGAAATAATCTCGAAACAAACACTCTACAACTTTGTAAGAATCAATCGAAGCCGGTGAAGAAAAAGGTTGCAAAAAGGCTAGAAAATTCACAACAATGGCAAATGAGCCCATCACTTCTCCTCCCAAATCTAATACATGTAATCTTACTACACTCACCATGTAATGTCCAGCACTAGATTCTAAGGAAATGAAGAATAAGAATCCACCAGGTAATGCCCAAACAATCTCACGTTTCTCAAATTCGGATAGAAACATGTTTTTCTTTGTTAACACGGTTTAAATCGATGGGACATAGAGGTTTAATATAAGGTTTTCTTTTCGAAGATGATATTTCCATATATCACTGATACTTTAATTTAGAAACATTACCAATGTTTTCTTTCCATTACGCAAATAAAACACCAGAACAGAAGCTAAAAAGAACAGCACAAGGCATTGTTCATTGACAACACCAACAGGCAGATATAGCAATCTATAGGGCCAAAGAATCACCTTGTCAATGACTCCAAATTCTTTAGCTTTTTGTGCATCCATGTAATACGGCCTTTTCATCACGTTAGCTACAGTCTCGATAGACTAACCGACAGAAAAAGATGGTCGTTATCATCAGTAATAGAATTCTTCAAATTCAAAGTTATAAACCTAGTTTTATAATTCTCACTCACGTTTCCCGTGTGCTTTGCCAAAAGTTCCACTAATACATCCCTGTTTGTCATTACCTGCAATAGAAAACAAGTAACCCATTTTGATGAGATGCTAAGCAAATGATTGATTGAAGAGATTCGGTGAGAAGCTCTCCAACAGCCTAACCCTTTTTCCAAATTATCATGGAAACATAATACAACAATGGATAAGTAACAAGATGAGATGAAAAATCTTCCAGTTGGGGCGAGACTTCAGTCCCATGAAGCATAAGGAAGAAATAATCGAACCTCTTTGGCGCGGATCAGGACGTCACTGGCAGGCATCAAACCGGAAGAAGGCGCACGAGGCTGTTGGATCATTGCTAAGACGGAGATTGAAGCAAACATTTGAGAGGCTTAAATTATCAAGAGGGGGTCATCCAGTTGAGAAAACACGATTATTGTGTACCTTTTGAATGTGGCATCATAAACCGCTTGCCCTTAGTGCCGGATGAAAGCAATAGACACGCCTGACCTATAGCTGCTCCTACACAGACCGTATGTATCTGCACAAGCAAGCACAAAATGCATTTCTCCGTACTTATAAGTTATAACAACAATCAGAGAAATTTCCTCTACTAAAACCTATTACTTGGTAACGTTATGTTATATAGGCTTGTAACATTACCTCATTTTCCATCTGCATCAAAGAATCATAAATCGCAAAGCCTTCTGTTTCCAATCCAACCTGTTGAATAAATTTGTGCTGTGAAATTAGACTAACCCAAAACCAGGTATAGACTATGCAACATAGTGTTCTTCAAACGCTTACTGTCTCGCCGTCATCACGAGTAGTCCCTGTGGAATTTATATAAAGATATATGGGCTCCTTAGAATCCGACCATTGGAGATACATTAGCTCCGCAATCACAAGCTCCGTCACGGCCGGTACCAGCTGAGAACAAAACCCATCAGCAACAAAGCGTCCTATATTCTATTCAGACAACAAGGGGAATCCAATTCAACGGATTGAAGAATTTACAGGCATGCCGATGTAAACAATCCTCCCATCGAGAAGCATAGATGGCAAGTCTGGTGGAGCGGATCTTCGTCTTCGTCCGCCATAAGACACTGATCTTTCCACCTATTTCAGAATTCAGACAAAAGATTACTTCTCATGGAGCATCAGAGCAGCGAAAGCTAACCATATGCCCAAAAGTGAAACAATTATGTCAAGAGTGAAATATATCTTTCTCCATAACAATCTCTCTCCCAACAAGAGTTTGAAGTCTCCTTTGAATACCCAGATAAGGGCAAAAGCAGAGAAGAAATCAAAAAATCCATATACGAATCTATGAGCACATAATCATGAATTTCAATCGGTGTATATGCGCGGAAACTGAGAGAGAGTGAACGAGAAGAGCTTACCTGAGCAGGAGAAGACATAGCCTGGGGAGACTCGAAGAGGTCCAGATACGGCGGAGTATCCGAGTTCACCGGCCGATTGAGAATCTTCTCCGGAGATTTCTCGGCAACGGAAGCAAGCATCGAGAGAAACGGGTCCTTAGGGTTTATCGGAGGCATGGGAATTTTGGCAACGGATTTCGCGCTAAAAGCAGCACAGCGAATGCGAAAACTCTTGAGGTTTCTCCTCCCTAAAGAATCCGAGGAAGATTGAAAAGCGGAGGACGAGTACGGAAGCAGAGAAGCCATGGACGCTTGCAAGCAAGAAGACGCCATGGAAGAAGAACACTCGAGGACCATCGTTCACAAAAAATGCACCGAGTTGGCCAAAAAGATAGGAGAAACGGGTCGGGTCTCGGGTTAACCCGATTTCGATAGCTCAGTTGGAATCAAAACGGCGTCGTCATAGTACAATTATAAGCAAAGGAATTGAATCCGACAATCTCGGGTTGACCTGCTTCGATGACCAAACATATAAAACGACGTCGTTCTGCTTTATTCAAATTTCATCATAATTAAAAATTATGGATTTGTTCAGGGGAAACTCTCCGAAATATTATGATTTTATTAGAATTTCAACGCAAACATAAAAGAAACATTTAATGAGCCAAAAAAAATTCGTGTTGTTCTAATTTTTAAAAAAAATAATTTTGTTGTACTTTATCAACCAAAATACAAAATTTTAATTATAATATTTAAAATTTTCGTTCCACCTAGGAAACCTTGTGATTCAAAATTTCAAAAAAAAAAAGAAGCATAAATGCCATTTAGAAAGGGAAACGGTATATTATGAATCAAAGCAGAATAGTTTTTAAGTTTGGATACTCACGGTCGAGATGGTATGAACATAAGTGTAATACGCATGCATGCATACATATGAAATTATAAATCCTAGCGTCAATACAAAAAGTGAAAAGCAACTCCATAACATCCGTCAATGCCAACAAGAGTCTACTAAAACTCACCACTAGAGCCTCCGACCAGACAAGACACGACACAAAAGACCACAAAAACTCAGTTCAAAATCTAAAATCATAACGGTAAGACTCAATACCGGAATGTCCCGAGGAGCAAGAGAGACTGACTGAGTGTCTGCCGACGCGGAATGATGCCGCATCCGTCCCTCAATCTGATTTCGCCTGCATAAAACATCGAGATGCAATACCGTTCAGGACGAAAAAGACGAAGAGAAATCAAAAGTGAAGGGCTATTATCGCTTAAGGACAGTACAGAGGGAGATCGGGATCGGGATCGGGATCGAGACAAGCTGCGACTCTTCGATGGGCTTCGATCCTTTTCGATATTCTGTGTAGTTTTGGTTTGGTCGAGGGAAGGGGGAAATAACAGATTAGTGACATAACAAGCTCTAATCAAACCCGGCAATGCAGATACCCGAAAGCAAAGGAGAAGATAATTCAGATTTAGCTTCTCTGACTTACAGGCGAAACTGGAGATTTTGATCTGGATCTCGACCTCGACATGGACCTGCAAATAAAAAAAAAAAGGAAACCACCTCGTGACAACGGTTTCTCACATGGCCAACCGACCACTTCTCACCAACTCTGGACCACTTAGAATACAATTAAAAAACCAAGAATTTCGTAGAAACGAATGAAAACCAAACAGTAGTGATCCGATTCCTATATTAGCTGATACGTGATGAGTAGCGGACCGAAAAGAGAAGCTAAAAGTTCATGATAATCCGGCATTTGTAAATCCAATCCAAGAATCCATCTAGATGACCCATGTAGTAGTCCCTAAGATCCAATCCCCAGCTCGCCGCAGAGAGCCAGATCTAGAAAACAAACAAGGGGAATTCATTCGTAAACATTGTATATGATGATGGACAAACCCCTCCACAAACCCATAATATGATCTCTAGCCCCACAGATTGCAAAAGAAGATCTCACAACACAGAGAAGCATACTTATCGGTATCGGTTCGGATGAAAAGAAGCCAGAAAAAAAAAAAAGAAACTTTCTCCATATTTGATCCAAAATGAACAAGCTAGCTGCTCAAACAGATTTATCTGGAAATTAGCAACAACAAACCTAACGTATGGAATGAGATCTCTACTAGAGTAGGAACCACGACACAGAACCAAAGCCAAAACAACCATTCATTCTCATCAAAGTTTGCGCAAGACATAATTCCAATTTTCAACATGTCATCAAGAAATGAAGTTCACGTTTTACTACATGTTCAGAGACTCTTATTTTGATCCGTTGATTAATACTATAGAACAAACAATGTCAGATTCCATTGAGATTGATCGTGCGTTGTGATTCTGCTTTGCATTTTGCTGCTGCTGAGAGAAGATGGAGGATGGGCAAGCTCTCGAGCTCGAAAATAAAAGGAATTTTGAGAGGTTGGAGAAGAAGATGAAGACTCATAAAGACCTCAAGAAGAAAAAGAAAAAGAAAGCTAAGGTATTGATGGTTATCTTTCGATTTGTCCTGAATTCTGTTCCTATCAACTGATTATGGGAAAGAGAACAAGAAAGAGACCTTGACAAATGGACAAAACTCAAATCATCTGTTACCTATAAGCCACTTGACAAGTTACACACAATAGAACTAAGATGCCATTACTATATAGTTAGAACACATCTATTGCGATGATACAGATCCATTAACCCATACCTTGAGACAGAGCGAGCTGGTGAACGGGACCGGGAGCGGGAACGTGGAGAAGCAGATCGAGCAGGAGAAGCACTGCAATGCGTTGAAAAGCCGACCAATCAGCACAAATAAGTACAAAATCAGCAATGCCAATTTATTCTGTGCTTTTCAAGATCTCTGAGAGAAAACATAACAGACCTCCTGCTCCTGCTGCTATAGCTTCGACCACGGCTTCGACTCCGGCTTCTGCTTCTTGAATAATATGGGCTACGACTCACACTTCTTGAGACGTATTCTCTCACCTAAAAAGTATTGGTATTCGCAAATTGGGATGAAGGTAGAAGCAAAAGATAATACAACACTTGGAATCTAATATTGCATACCCGTATATAAGCTCGAGAGAAAGCATTCCGAAACTCAGAGTCATCAAGTTTCCTGATCTGTTTGAATAAATATTGAAAAGAATCATTAAATCCAACATTTTCCTTGAATAAGCTTAGCCAACGATCTCATTTTAAGATTCCAGAAAAACTTTGGTGGAATGAACCAACTCACCGCGTATTTCATATCATCATAGTTGGTGTAATCCACTATCCCCATCATGCCTGCAAAAGAAAAGTGATTTTTTTTGGAACAAATGTTACAGTTCTGATCCCTCCAAACCCATGAAAATAACTCTAGCCCTATGTCAGTTTTCTCCTCTGGAGACACCAACATATCAAAGCTTGATTTCCCATAATCAGCAACCGAATTCAGATAACATCTCACCTCCTCGCTCACGGAAAACTTCAGAAAAGCAGACATCTCCAGCTTTGCGCATGTGATCCTGACCATCCAACAGACGCCAATCACTAGAAGTTCAACCACAAAGCTAACTAGAACACAGAACCAAACATCTGAAGCAGAAGCAGAACATCCTCACCTTAAGGTCTTGCCATGAAGCAGACCGTGGTAATCCTGACACAAGAACTGCATGGATTGGGAAATGACATTAAAGGTGAATGATTTTCTGAAACCCATGATCTTCCAACTTTGCAAGGGTCTAAAATGCAAGGAGAATCAATCATATGCATACCACGATACTCGGACCGCCTTGGAGGTGCACGGCTACCACTGTAACTGCTGTACCTATCCACTGACGAAGAACCTCTTCTACCACCGTGAGCAAGTTCAACCTGAAAAACAACAGATAAAACATCAGCAACATCTGATAAGACAAAACATAAAGGACAGAACAGAACAAGTTTGCAGAAGCAGACATCAGTGAGTTACTAACCCGCAACCGACACCCATCGAAATTATACCCATCACGTCCCCTAATGGCATCCTCTGCATCCCGGGGATCTTCGAACTGCATCAAACATATGCCTCGGTCATGAAATATGTTAACTTTTGTCAGAACAAATATCTTATACGTGCAAATGCATGCATAAGATACAATAAATCCCTAGCTAGTGACAATCATACATACCTCAACAAAGGCATAACCAGGAGGCCTAGGCGGAATCTTCAAATCAATGTCAACAATGGGCCCATACTGCAACAAAAGATTCCATACGTAGATCAAAATCTCATGTAACGAACACCTCAAAATTCCAGCCCAACCTTAATGACAAATAGAATATGAAATCATGAAACTGCCATTTCTGTGAATCCATCGTTCAAGTAAAACCACATATTACATACCCGTGTCACATAAACCCTAGATAAATTAGAAAAAATTACAGGGCCCAGGAAAAAATTCTTCGTAAAAGATAAAGCGATTGAAACCTTGTAGAAAATATCTTCAACTTCTTTCATGCGAATGTCACCAGGCAAATTCCCCACGTAGATCGTTCGGCTCCATCGGCTACTCATCTGAAATCCCAACACAACACAAAAGAATCAACAATAAATTTCGACAATTTTCCATAAAGGCGCGATTCTCAATTCGAACAACTAATTAAACCCTAAACTATGATAACTCACTTTCGCAGCTCAGAGAGAGCGAGAGAGAAAGAGAGAAGGGACAGGAAACGTAACGTAGATTGTTCTTGAAGAACAAGAATTGTACGAAGTGGAGGGGACTAAAAATGGAGATAGATTCGATCAAGTGTTACAGCGTGTAAAGTACTTTACCATGCATCTTGATTTCTAGCCGTTCGATCAGCCCACGTCAGATCTGAGTTTGGGCCGGTTCTTGGACCGGAACGATGAGCTACTTTTTCCGTTGGACCTTCACAAATGATTTTGCGAAATTTCCTGTGATAAAATTCAATGGACGGCGGTGATAATTGTTTTTCACAAAAGATGACGTGTTTTATTTAATTTTGATCGTACTTTTTGCTCTAATTAAACATGGATGGTTAAATCCTCTTTTGTAATATTCTAATTATATTATTTATGCTCGACGAAACATGAAAGGTTATTGTAATTTATAATCGAGTAAGCTTAAGCCAAATTATCCTCTATTATTATGTTCTGTTTGAGCCCACTAAAGCGAAAATAAAATATCTTTATTTCTCATTCAAATTCAATGTATGGCTTGATGAAAATTATAATCGAGCAGTTTGAAGTTTTTTTCGCGTCAATTTTATTAACTCACAACTATGGTTTATATGAAGAAAAAAAAAACTCTAAATGAATTTGTAAGGAGTATGGTCAACATATCGAGTTCAATTTTTTATCCTTTTATCTGTCATCTGTCAATTACGGTTGATTTACCTTTTCCATATATGTGGTAAATTCATACACATAAACATAAAAGGAAGTTTATTCAACCAACGCGTACAAACGGTAACCGGTAAAGTTTCCACGATGTAAAAAAATTAGGATTTACATCTCGGATTTTGATTTTTTTAATTTAATTTATAATATATATATATATATATATATATATATGTAAAAATATACTTTATTCAGTTCGTCATTTGTTCCGCTTCGAATTACATCTAATTTCGATTTGATTTGAAAAAAAAAAGATATGTATCAAGTTTTAAATCAAATTGGATTCAGATATATTATTGGATTTGATTCGTTTTTGGCTCAACGAAATTTAAACAGTCGCACAATTACAAAGACCAATAGCTAATTAACATGAAATCTCAAGCGAATGAATTGGTGGTATATATATATATGCTCCAAGAGACCATTTGATGGACATAGAGAATTGAATGTTGAAGTCATATAATCGAAATCGAAATAAAATGACTTTTTTAAATTAATATCATCTTTCATAAAAAACTAAATAAAAATCTAATAAAATTTAAACTAAATCAAATATTGATATAAAAATGTATTAATTTTTATAAAACGTTCCTAGCCAAGACTTAACGTCTTGCAAGGTAGGAACGTCATTCCCTATAAGGAGAATATCATCCACGTACAGCACTATAAATACAACTGTGCTCCCACTGACCTTCTTGTAAACACATGGCTCGTCTTCGTTTTGTGAGAAACCAAACTTTTTGATTGTATCATCAAAGCGAAGGTTCCAACTCCTTTAAACCTGCTTCAGTCCATAAGTGGACCTCTGAAGCTTGCACACCATCCTCGGGTTCCTAGGATCGACAAAACCTTCGGGTTGTGTCATGTACACATCCTCGGTCAAGTTCCCGTTAAGGAACGCGGTCTTGACATCCATTTGCCATATCTCATAGTCGTAATACGCGGCTATGGCAAGTAGGATCCTGATGGACTTCAGCATAACTACGGGCGAAAAGGTCTCATCATAGTCAATACCATGAATTTGACGGAATCCTTTCGCCACAAGTCGTGCCTTATACGTGTGCACATTCGGAAAAGGTTCCGAAGGCTTCGTCAAACAGGGAGTATCTCGGACTATATTCGTGAATTTTCCATTTTACATCTTGAACTTAGTGATTTGTCTGACCGAGATGCTTTGTTCCACTTCAAGGATGGACTAAAAGAGTTTGCTCGTCTTGAGGTAAACAGGAGGAATGCTCAAACCTTGGACGAAGCAATAGCTATTGTGGAAGGCTTGTCGGACTACTCGAATTGTCCCAACCAACCTCGGCCCAAGGATGGGAATAGACCTCGACCCTCTCATCAGAATCGGGACAACCACGACCAATCGAGATCCAACAAGCCACACGGATCCGAACAGAACAAGGATCGCTCTAAGCCTCCAAACCCCTGCTACCTATGCGGTGGACCACATTGGGTCGAAATTAAAGTAAAAAACAATCAAATAAAGTACAATTGAAATCTTAAATAATGGAATATAAGTGAAATATCACTGATATACTATTATTGTTTAGTATTTTTTTTTTATAATTAGTATAATCTTGAGTTAGAGTTCTAGATCCGGTAAGGTTCTATCGCCTATGAAGACTTTATAGTCAAAAAAAATATCCCTAATAGTCATATGGTCCAAAATAAAACCCATTTCCGGACAAAATGATTAGGTATTATAATAGTATTACCATTAAATAAATTTTATTTTTATGTGTATTCGGGGAAGACATTATATGAGTAATGAGTCGGATACTTGCATATTATACCATTACCAATAAATTAATAATCAAATTAATTAGGTAATTGTATCTTTCAACTTGATAATACATTAGTTGACAAAAGCGGTTTAAAAGTGGGCATTATCAACGCCTTTATTTGTTTTATCCAATTTCAAAGTATCATTATTATTGTTATTATTTTCTTCTATATATTTAAATAATAGAAACTCTCAAACGCAATTCGATGTTAATATAGAAAAATATATCATTTATATATGATAGGTGAAAACATTGTGTAGAGTTGCTAAATACTGAATTTAATACTCAAAAATAATGTTAGAGATTTTAAAATACATGGCATTTATTACGATTTCAAAAATCATTTTATAAGCAAAACTCAATTTATCGCGATATATAAAATGAGACGAGTGCAATAAATTGTTGGCGGCTAAGAACCTCCTGGGGCACCCAATGTAAATAACCGGAAATCCAGGAACATTTTGTCCAAATGTTGATAAACCTAAGGGTATTTTCGTATTTCGAAGAGAGCGAGGGATGCGATCACGTGAGATCGATTCTCAGCCTTCGATGTTAGACACGTGTCATCCGATCTAAACATCTCCATCATACTCGGGCCCCACCCGTCAAGCTCGACCTTATCCCCGCTTCGTTCCTCTCAAGGATCCCTGTGCCACGTCAGCGTTAGATCGACGGTCAGTATCTCTCCGATCGCCTTTAAATCCCGTTCCCCTTCTCTTATTCTCGGACTCTTAACAAAGCAGTCGTTCCTCTAACGTGCGCCGGGAAAACCATTTCCCTTGTTATCGTGCGCCTTCGTTTTTTTTGTTTGCTAACCTGCGCCCCATCTCCATGGGCTTACTCGACCATCTCTGGGATGACACCGTCGCTGGTCCGCGGCCGGAGAACGGCCTCGGAAAGCTTCGGAAGCATCACACCTTTAGTTTCCGGCCAAGCTCCGGCAATGGTATGCCGTGTTTCGATATCTTACGCCTCTGACTCGGTTTCGAAAACGAATCGTCACAACTGTTAAAAATTTTACATGATCTGAAACTCTAAAATATGGATGATCCGACGATCGATCGGATCTGAGACTGATTCGACCTTACATCGGACTGATGAACTCATCTTTTTTTTCTTCGCTTTTTGTTATTTTTTGTATATACGGTTGTGATTAGATCAATCGGAGGGTGGGAGTGTGAGATCGTACGGTGAGGACTCGCCGGAGGAGGCGGTGAAAGTCACGCGCAGCATCATGATAGTGAAGCCGCCGGGATACCAGGGGGGTTCAGCTCCGGTTTCGCCGGCCGGCTCTACACCTCCGGTTTCTCCTTTCTCTGGTGAGTTTCGTTTACTTTTCCGTATTTGCCCCTCGATCCATGCCTTAATTTCAATCATGCCATTCCTCAAAAACGGGAATATCAGAGAGTGGAACAGTGCACTGTTCAGGGGTATTTTCGTCCATTGCTTGATGTCGCTGGTAGACAAATCTTTCGAGAGGGTAATTTTGTCATTTAACGTTGCATAATGGATGGGATGGATAATGAAAAAGACAAGGTGTTTGTTTGCTCTTATAATGTCTTGCCGGGTGGTAAATGACATTTTTGTCCTCATGTTCACGTACCTGTACTGCATGGGCCTAAACGCTTCTGCATTATTATGGGGAGGACCCATTATAATTTTATTTGCATAGTTATGAAATTATTGTGTTCCCCAAGTTGTCTATACAAGATTAGGTAAGCTGTCGTACAAAAACATACGTGACGGTGACATTAAGTTTCTTGAGAGATATAATATGATCTAATCTTATATCTTTGTCCCTTTTGATCTGTTTTCATTTGGATCACATGGCTAAACATAATTAGTATTTCTGTAGCTGTATGGTCGCAGATATTTGCGGGTTATATAGTACAAATTCGTCTTTTTTCGAGATTGAATTACTAACGATGATGTGAAATCCGAATTGGATGGTGGAGCGGAGGAAATGCAGGAGGGGGGAAGGAACCCTTTCGGTTCAGAAGGAGGTCGACCTCGGACGCATTCGAGAAGGCAAACGACGAGGCTGGACGACCAAGGAGCTCTGCTCCTCCTTACGGCGTGTGACATCTAAGCTAAAAAAACTCTACGCCACCCCCCGTGACAAACAAATGGTAAACTTGTCATTTCACCACGTCCCCCCACCCCCCATGCAAGCTTTTTTTTTTTTTGAGGAAAAAAGAGAGAGACAGGCGTCTACTTGTGATATCTTGCGGTGGGTCTGTCTTGGTTGCTGTGTTTGGTGGTTTTGGTTTTGTGTGTTATGGTGCTTGCTTCTCCTGTCTTTTATGTTTGATGCTATAAAGATGTAATCTTTCTCTTAGGGTTTTGGTTAATGTAATGTGTATGTGTATGTGTATGTATGTACATACGTATATGTAAATTTTGCCTCAATAAATTCAACTTTTTTTTTGCTTCAACTGTCTAAGCTTTGATAGGTTCAAGATTTGATAGAAAGTTTAACTCTTGATTTGGGATCATTCTGCCATTTGAATAAAAGATGACACATGTATGTATATGCGCGTATATATATATATATATATATATATATATATAGAGAGAGAGAGAGAGAGAGAGAGAGAGAATTGGAATATATATGTCCCCGCATACATTTTTAGAGTTTTCCATGATGATCACAAGTGCTACTTTTGGATTGATGCATCCGTAGCAATCACAGTTGAATAAAACCAAAATTAATAAATCGATGAGACTATTACAACACTTGATGAATTAGAGACAATAATATGTTGATATAAATAAATAATAATAACTATATTTATAATTACATATGATTGTGTTATATTATTGGCATGCAGTCGTCCCCCATGTATGAGCCGCTTCATATCCGCCTCCTAGTCCAATGTCTCCACCCCTTTGTCTCTTGTTGCATTCAACGAGTGATTTTTGGCTTATTTATAAAATTATATTCTTGCAACAACAAAAAAAACAGTTTAATACTCAGATTAAATAATCTAAAAAAATTACTTTACTGATGAATTGAATAAATTGTTTTCTATACCATTTATATATATATATGTACTATCACTATTGATTTATTTATTTTATCTCTATTTATTGATAATAATTGATATCAATCATCTTACTTAAAATAACAAATATCAACTTACATAAAAGAACAAATATGTAAAATTTTACGCATAATTGGCTCGTAAAAAGTATGTATTTGTGAGCGAGAATATGTTTAAATTAAGAATAATTATTTCTTTTAATCGGAATAAATTATATATTATCATATTGTAAATAGAATTATTAAAATATCGAATGATTATGATTTGTTGATATAAAAAACAAATTCTAAATAAGTTCAAAGCAAATATAAATTAATTTAAAATTTTATTTTTAAAAATAAATATTTGTTTAATAAAAACTAAATCCAAATGAAATCCAAAAACGGATGGAATCAAAATATTAAAAACGAAATATAGATCCGTCGTACCCGATTACCCGGTGAACCGACCCGACCCGACCCGACCCGTTTTCCGGCTTCAAGACCAATTCTTTCTAATCTCCGAGGAGAAAAAAACCCTTCACTAGTTTCACGATTTCGTACGATCATGTTCAAAAAGTACAAATCTCCTTCCATCTCTGTTCCTTTTGCTTCCTTTTCGACGCTTTGATTCTCAGTCTGTCCGTGTTTCTGTTTTGTTTCGGACGGGCTTATCTGATTTTCGTGTTGGTTTTCCCTATTTCTTCATAGGTTTCCGTCGTCTTCCTTTCTCCCACTGTGTTCGTCCAGTATTTGTGTCTAGTTATGTTGATTGTGTGTTTCTGTGCCGGTTTAATCGCGGGTTTATCTGATTTTCTCGTGATTGTTTCGATGTTTTCGTGGGTCTCCTTTTTCTGTCTGTGTTCTTCAATTGATGGTGGAGTACATGTGTTTGCTGCTGTTTATCTACTTGAATAGGCTAGGGCTCCTGATTTTTCTCAGTAACGTACTCAATGTTGGATTGAAATGAAAATTGAAACTTTTCTTTGGATCACTGTCTCTAGGACTGGATCTTACAGAAATCGGATAATTGGATTTGATTTTGATTGTGTTTTGCTTATTTGTCAATCGTCTTTACATTTGAGAGTACACATTGCTATGAACTGAATGTGTAGAATTAGTCTCGTCGGCATCGAATTTTGATGGGGAGATTGGTTTGTGATTAGGTAGGATTATGGATACTTTTAAAGGAAGAAAATGAATCTGATGTTGTGATTGTCAATCCCAGTTGTTCATTTGAAGGTTATGGGGATGTTTTTTTTCTTCAAGGTTTGGTTGAAACTTGAAAGACTTGATTGTTGACCGTGTTCTTGTTACGTATATGCGTGATACGATTGTTTATAACAATCCGTCGGCAAAGTTGCATTATTGATTGTTATATTTTCCCCAAAAAGCCAAGATCTTGAAGTTCTTAGGTTGTGGATGGACTTGGTTGGAATTCTGTGATATGCTGAGGAGAACATTTTTGTTAGTATTGGTCTCTGATTCAGATACTTTTACCAAATTTGGTTCATTGTGGAGAGTTTTGTCATCGGTTGGATCAACACTAGTTCTTCAGTATATGTGTCTATCGATCTGTTAGAGCAAGCTTAAGCATTCCAGTTCAATCTTATAGAAAACCCATATGTTTCTTTTGATTCTGCTTTCTTCTAGTCTAAATGGAATTTCTACATCGACCCGGCTTTTATATCTACTTTCTGTACCACTGAGGATCTGCATAATGTTGTTTTGTTTTTACTCAGGTTTTCAGCCGAGGAAGTTTCATCACAGAACCAAGTGAAAGCATCTGTTCAACGAAAGATCCGCCAGAGTATTCAAGATGAGGTATAGCTACTGTTTCATTTTTTCTTTCTTTCTCTAAGCTTGAAACTCCATGAAGAATTCATTTCTCTGATTACGTACCCTTATGATTGTCGGTCCATGTCAATGTTGCAGTATCCAGGACTTGAACTAGTTTTGGATGATCTATTGCCCAAGAAGGCTCCTCTTATAGTCGTCAAGTGGTTTGTAGATTCACAATCCTGTTTAGAGTTGGACCGTTTTTCCTCAAGTTTGAGGCTATTTTGATATTCCCAATTACCTCTCTTGTTGCAGCCCGAACCATTTGAGTCTAGTAGTTGTCAACAATGTCCCTCTCTTCTTCTGTATCCGGGACGGGCCATACATGCCAACCCTCCGTCTTCTTCATCAGTGTAATGCACATCTTCTTTTCGACATTGTCCTTGCTATGTGCTTCCACTATTTCATGTCTATACCATATATAATATGATCTAATTTATTGTGAGATTAATATAAAAGTTGTACTGCGGTAACACTGAACTGGTTCAAACACAGTATAGAGCTCAATGTCTTTAACAGAAACTTATCAAACTTCTTCAAGTTTTTTTGGAATTTCCGTGTATTATATTATGTTTTGAGACAGCATATGTTCCTTCAACTGTTACATATGTGAAGGAAGCCTGTAGTAAGCTTTGAATGCTTAATTTTGCAGACCCGAATATAATGAAGAGATTTCAAGTTGATAGAGGTGCCATAAAATTTGTTCTCTCCGGTGCAAACATTATGTGCCCTGGTCTTACATCCCCGGGAGGTGTTCTGGATGAAGAAGTTGAGGCAGAACGACCCGTGGTAATGAAACTAGCTGACCATTAGGAATGTCATTTTTCTCCTCGACCCGTCTGTTTTTACTGTCTCAAACCCATGAATTTTTTTTCTTCTTTCAGGCCATTTATGCGGAAGGAAAGCAGCACGCTCTTGCGATCGGCTTCACGAAAATGTCAGCCAAGGACATGTAAGTCAAATTTTCACCTTACCTTCGGTATTATACCTGGAAGTTACCTGGGATGGATGAACACCCAAAAGAACGAAACTGTGGTTTATTATATTTGGTATGTAATCGATCCGGGAGAAATAGCAGACTTATAGATGGCCTTACCCACAATATACTAAATAATCCATAATGAAATGAAAGTTGAAAGAACCAACATTACACATTTGGTTGATATAGTTATTAAAGTGTAATACAAAATCACAAGTTCTCCCCATAATCACAGCCTTAATTATTCTCCGAATTCCTTCTAGATTTCTTTCAAAGTTACCATGCTGTCATCACTTTTATACTTTGTTTTTCACATTCCCGCATATTCCAAACCTTTAACAGATGGACAAATCGAGAGTCGGTCTATGGTAGTTAGCAGATAAATGAATTTGGACTCTATTATCTTCTGAATCCCTCAGCATGCCTTCTGTTTCTGATTTTGATCTCTTTGTTCAACCAGAAAGAGTATTAACAAGGGAATCGGAGTTGACAACATGCATTACCTCAATGACGGTCTCTGGAAGGTACTAAACCCTTTTTCTCTTCCGTCGTAGATAAACTGCCGTAGCGGAACCGATTCAAGTGTTCTAAA
The DNA here is from genome assembly GCF_000463585.1 of Tarenaya hassleriana. Lineage (NCBI taxonomy): Eukaryota > Viridiplantae > Streptophyta > Magnoliopsida > Brassicales > Cleomaceae > Tarenaya > Tarenaya hassleriana. The sequence goes on along the minus strand of NW_010960187.1, from coordinate 9,005,949 downwards.
ACAATCGATTTTGCTCCCAGTTGTCGGTAAATTGTATATCATTGCGTCTTTTAGTAAGAATTAAAAATGGGTTTTTTGTTTTAGTAGCCAGTTCTTATGTCGTTATATCATTTTGGTCCGGAATAGAGTGGTTATGATTTCCAATGTTACGAAGATTCGAGAATCTCTTATCGATCTGAAACTGAAAATTTAGATATTTTAGATTGTAAGAACTGACGTCGGACAATAGGAACATGGTTTAGAAACAGGAACTGTATACTGAAACAATATTACATCTTCGTCCCGACAAATCTTTGCGCATATAATGATAAAATATGTTGGCATTATAACATCAAATGTGTGATGCTCTGATAATGGCTGCTGCAGATGGAGCGGCTGGATTGAGTTTTGTTGTCTTTTGGGAGCGACTGAGGATCTCTGATGAGTGAGAAGAAAAAGTCTTTCTCCATGTTCTTCTGTGTTCTGTTCTGTTATGAAGCTTCTGTCCTCGCAGCTTTTGCTGGGGTTTGTGTTGTTTCCTCTCTTTTTGGATATTCTATCAACTTTTTTTTTTTTTAATTTTATTTTATTTTTCTCATATGGAAAATTAGAAAACGGGATTTCACATGTTCAATGACCCAAAAACTAAAAATATTGGTTTTTGGGGGGGAAACAATTTATGGGTCTTGGTTATACTTGTGCGCTGTTTTATCGAATTTTTATAACGTATATTTTATTCAGTTTTATATTGTTTTAAATTGTTTGAATCGGGGTTTTATGAGAAAATTACTTATTGTTTTGAAAAATAATTGTTTTCATTTCGTTTTTTTTTTTAATTTTTATAATCACATTTAGCTAATTTAGTTTCTAAAACAAATCATATGTAAGTTTTTTCTTTCTAGTTTTTAGATCATAGTTTTTTATTCCAATATGAGCATATGTATATATGGTATTCGGTTATCTAATGAAATACTCGGAAAAGGAAAATATATTTTTGCTAAAAATGATGTCTAATTTGTGGTCTTTTATATAAAGGCATCTCGCGGTAAACGCACCGTTTTAACGCTTCGTGCGCTTTCAAAACGCCGCGTTTCGAAATTTCGGCCGCGTTTTTGCCTCCGCTCATTCATTCTTTCTCGGACTGTCGAGCGGGCTCGGCCTTCTCTCTCTACCGATAGCCAACAGGCGGGGGATTAGGGTTAGGGTTTTAGGTTTGTGGCGGAGATTCTCTTCTGCTGAATTTGCTAATCCGTTACCAATCGTATCAGAAGAACCTGGTCGTCGACAATGGCGAACAGGACGGATCCATTGGCGAAGAGTATAAGAGGGACAAACCCGCAGAATCTGGTGGAGAAGATTGTGCGATCGAAGATTTATCAGCACACGTATTGGAAGGAGCAATGTTTCGGTCTCACAGCGGAGACGCTCGTCGACAAGGCCATGAAGCTCGACCACCTAGGCGGAACCTACGGCGGAAACCGGAAGCCGACTCCGTTCCTCTGTCTCATCTTGAAGATGCTCCAGATCCAGCCTGAGAAGGAAATCGTCGTCGAGTTCATAAAAAACGATGATTATAAGTACGATTTCTCACTGGAGCCTTTTTCATTTGATTTCGTATGATTTAGGTTGAGAGCTTCGACTAACTTCATCCTAGGTTCGACTGAAGCAAAATTTCTGGTCAGATCATTTTAGTTCTACGCTGTTCATGTGATTAGATCCGATTATAACTATACAGGTTGATTACTGCTATTACTTACGAATTTGGTTAAAGTTTGCTAATTACGTTTTAACGATGTCTCTTCAGATATGTCCGTATTCTTGGTGCCTTTTATCTTCGTCTCACTGGTACCGACATTGATGTCTATCGGTATCTTGAGCCTCTCTACAACGACTACCGAAAACTGAGACAGAAGTTAAACGACGGGAGTAAGTTTTTGTGTTCATTGTCTTCATGTATTCTGCTGTATTACGTTTTGATTAGTGCACTAACCATTCTGTATTCCTTGGGATTCAAATAGGGTTTACGTTGGCACATGTGGATGAAGTTATTGATGAACTCTTAACCAAGGATTATTCTTGTGACATTGCTTTGCCCCGCATCAAGAAAAGGTTTGTACATTTGTTGTGGGCTTCTGTAAAATAAACATTTCGTGTTTCTTTTTTTGTTTCTGTGGGTTTTAAGTTTCCGATTCTGTCACTGTGATGGTAGATGGACACTCGAACAAATTGGTTCTTTAGACCCTAGGAAAAGCGTCTTGGAAGACGATTTCGAGGAAGAAGAAGAAAAGGAGGAGAATGAAGAGGTTGCAGATGGGTCTGAGGACGATAAGGTTGCTACTTCTGTAACATTTAGTATCTGCTTACGGTTTTCTGCTTTCACTAATTGAGCAGCTCTATGTTAATATGATTCTTTGTAATTTTCCTAGGGTTATAACTGTAAGAGTCCTGAAAGGGAAAGGGAAAGGGAAAGGGAAAGGGAAAGGGAAAGAGAGAGGGACAGAGACAGAGACAGGAGACGTGACAGTCACAGACTCAGGTATCGGATGTTATGGCTGAGATATGTTTTCATATACTTGTAGTATGTGTTGATCTGGTAATACTTCTTTCTTATCAGTATGTGACTTACTGTGCTGGAAGCTATTTACTCCGATTTCACATTCGTTCATCCCGTTTGGCATTCTTTCTTATGAATGTCAATAATCCCCCGTGGCATCTTAAGCCATCGGTGGTTGCAATAGCTTCCAAAATTAAATCTTCGGTGATCCTGCCAGGTTTTACTGTACTGACAGTGTGCAGTGAGAAGTATGATGGATCGGACAATTTTACTGTAGTTGACTGTGGTCGATGGTCGCCGTGTGATTATATAAAAGATTTTCTGTCACAAGGGGTTACTGTTTCTGTTTCCACATGATCTAGGTTTCTTGATTCACAGAGATTGTTATAGTGATTTATATTAAGAAAAAGATCTGCTATTCTTTTATGGTTTTGATTTGACGTTTTCTTGTGTATTATGATCAAGATTGTGGTCTCCTGTTCTTGTTTCGTGGTTCTAATTGGGTCACCGTTTCTTTGATCAAGGGCAGAGTAGTCTCCTGTTCTTTAACGGTTATATCGATGTTTCATGATACGCAGAGATCGTGATTATGACAGAGATTATGATCGAGATAGAGACTATGATAGAGACTATGATAGAGAACGTGGGCGTGGTAGGGAACGTGAAAGAGACAGGGACAGAGATAGAGATCGGGAGATGGGTCATTATAGAAACAAGGACAGAGATAGAGATCGAGAAAGGGACAGGGACCGAGATAGAGATAGAGGTCGGGAACGGGACAGGAGAGACAGGGGAAGACGAAGGAGCTGGTCAAAGAGCAAGAGCCGAAGCAGGAGCAGAAGCCGGGATCGGAAAAGACATGGAAACGAGGACGATTCCCGGGACCGAGAAGAACCGAAAAAGAAAAAGGAGAAGAAGGAGAAGAAGAAGGAAGATGGAACCGATCACCCAGATCCTGAAATCGCAGAAGCTAATAGACTCAGAGCGTCTTTGGGATTGAAACCCTTGAAGTTATGAGCAAACACTTGAGAGGGAAGACCCTAAACCGGGTTTGTGTTTCAGTCATACCGGACTGAACCGGGATTGTCGACCGGTTACCGAGATCTTACCCAAAGGTGACTTTTGATCCTTTTGTGTTTGAAGAATTGCTGAGCTAATTTTGTGTTGAGTATTTGTATTTTACATTTAGCTAAAATTTTAATTATGTTTATGTTGGCAGTACCATTATAAGTACAGGAACTAAAATGACAAGTACCAATACCATGTCATTTTGGTTTGGTTTCAATTATTTGGGTATTTTGGAAAAAAAAAACGTATCAATTTAATTTTTATATCTTCTGAGCACCCAAAACTTTTATCACAAATTCATATATAATGAGAATGGTTGATATTATCGCTACTTGATCATAATAAAAGCGAGAGAATGATATCCTACAATGTTCCCAGAATCCGTGATCGAACATTGAACAATTATTCAAAACTTGTACCGATCCGAAATGTTCAAACGTGATGTGGGCACGTAGCTTTATCAAATCCGATCTATGTTTATTCCCAAAGCCAACAAAATGATCCACAGGAAAAATATTTGTAAAAAATAAAAAGAAGAAGAAGATTTCACTTCTCAGAAAACATAACATCGTCACCAGAATGAAGAGGCTTGCATTTGCCTCCCATCAGTATCCTCCTCTTGCAGAGCTCGAACCCCGAATCCTCATCCAACGGCTCGGATTCGCCGCCCACCCGATTACTCCCCCTGCTCCTCATAGACCTCGCAATCTTCAGCTTCGGTCTAGCGCTCACCCTTCTCGACGAGACCCTAGTCAGGTTGCTGCCAGCAGTCTCGTTCTCTTTTCCTTGCCCTGATCCCGACTGACCCTTCTCCGCAATCTTCCTGATCTTGCCCTTTCTGAAGAGATTCGACAGAAATTTCCTTGCTTTCGAGACTCTCACTGAACCCATTTTGCCACTCGATCTGTCTAACCATGTGTCTCTGCTCCTTCCGATGGCTTTCGACGAGCGGACGGCGGGGATCTCCTGTTTCTTGCCCCCGAAGAAACTCGAAATCGCTGAACCGACCCTCTCCGTCACCATCTTCGTCTGTTTCTCCCATTTCTCCTCCTTCGCCACCTTTTTCCTCCGGTGATTGCGGTGGTTTCCGTCGATCTGTTGTGAACTCATTGTTTTCTGATCACTTCTGCAGGTTTTAGGGTTTCGGGTCCGACGTATTGTTTAGGGTTTTAGGGTTTCCTTTGGGAATGTTTATGATCCTCTTCTCTGGCAGTGCTTGGCGTGGCGGCCTCTTTGGGGGGAGAGAACAAAAGAATATGGTTGATATCATTTTGAATTTTTTTATTTTATTTTTATTATTGTTTTCCTTTTCTAACAAAAGATTGAAACAATGATAATGTGTGTGTATATATATATATATATCATTAATAATAATATAGTTAAACAATATGTATGTATGTATGTATGTATATGTGTGTGTAATATTAATTCAGTTGTCATTTAAGGAGATCTTCTAAACCTAAAGTTAGTTACGTTCGCCAGATTACATGTGGGGGAATATATTATGGTATTGGTACAATGCACATGCAACCAAATCAGATTCCGCAAAAGATTTACCACAATAAATAAATATAATAATAAATCTAATTCACCCTGAAATTGAGTGTAAATTTAAGGAAAATAGACTGCAGATAACGATTTTTTGCCGATTTCTTCCCAAATTGCTCAATAGTTTGCGGATCACGACATTACAACTAATCTCTATACATTAGTATATATCATCTAAGAAATTCGATACCTTAAAAAAAGACACAGGTACTCATAAATCTAAATAAATTTCTATATTTAAAACATAGAAAGCTTATAGTATTTTTATCCATTTATACATTTAAAATATTAATCTATTCTTATAAAAAATATTTAAACGAGCGTTTAAAATTTAAAATAGATAATTTAGTAAATGTAATAGTATTATTGAGTGTGACTACAAACAGGTGAAAGATATATTAGGGTTACGGATATTTTATACATCCTTTATAAAAAAAAAAAAAAGTTACGGATATTTTAGTAATTGTTTTTCCATATAATATATATATATATATATATATATATATATATAATGACATGGGAAGAGGTTGACGTGGAACGTGTTGGTGTTGGACCAAAGCATTGAAGCCCAATTTCTAAGCCCATTCAGCCGACCAATACGTTCCTCTGATTTAGGAATTATGTTTGAACAGAATCGAAAGTTAACCGGTTTAAACCGAACTGGACCGACCTGCCGGTTTCTATTTATTTCTGTTTATTTCCTTGAGATACCGCGATTAATTGGAGAGTCTCCATCTCCAAGTCCAAGTTGTCTGGTTTCTCTGATTGTATCTCCTCGATTCGAAACCCTAACTCCGTCTCTCTCTCCGCCGCTGTCGGCGCTTCTCTCTCTCCGCCGACAAACTTCTCCGTTGAGATTTCTGCTGCTCCGTATCCTATCGAATAATCAAAAGTCCAGTACGTCCCTCGTCTCTCTGTATCCTCTTCTCTTTCTAATGCCTGAAGCTTGTGTTCTCTCTCCGTGATCTGTCTCATCCCATCTCACGAAACGTGCTGTTTCGTTTCTGAATTCTTGATTGGTTTAGCCGGATTCGAACGAGGAATCAGAAATTCTGGTGATTTTTCACACCCCTTTACGGCTTCTTTGAGTTTGCCAATCCTGAAATAAAATTTTAGTCGGGGAAATTTCTCCAAAAAGCTTGAGACTTTGTTGGAGAAACGAGATTCATTGTCATCTGCAAAGCCCTGTGAAGTTTATATTGGAGGTGTTAGTATAGTATACTAAGCAGTTGTACAAACTTGAAGTTCACGTTTTACTACATGTTCAGAGACTCTTATTTTGATCCGTTGATTAATACTATAGAACAAACAATGTCAGATTCCATTGAGATTGATCGTGCGTTGTGATTCTGCTTTGCATTTTGCTGCTGCTGAGAGAAGATGGAGGATGGGCAAGCTCTCGAGCTCGAAAATAAAAGGAATTTTGAGAGGTTGGAGAAGAAGATGAAGACTCATAAAGACCTCAAGAAGAAAAAGAAAAAGAAAGCTAAGGTATTGATGGTTATCTTTCGATTTGTCCTGAATTCTGTTCCTATCAACTGATTATTTTGAATTTAACATAAGAATACCGATGGACGTGTCCTGTTAAGTGATCTGTAACTCTGTCCTGGTTATTTCACAGGATCTCTGTGAAATACAAATAGGGGATGGTATTAGTGGAGGAAACTCTGTTGAGGAAGAAGGCACGGAACCATGTGATAGCAGGGCTACTGCAGAAGGAGATGGAGGAGGTGCTGGAATTGAAAATCTGGTATCTGAAACTCAGAAAGCTGAAAGAAATAAAAAGAAGAAGAAGGAGAGATTGCTGAGGGAAGCTGCCAAGGCTGATAACCGAGGAGTTTGCTATTTAAGTCGCATCCCGCCGCACATGGATCACGTAAGACTGCGCCACCTTCTCTCTCAATATGGAGAAATCGGAAGGATTTATCTTGCTCCTGAAGGTGAAATAGACTTCGAGTTCTCTACTTCTCTGTGGTTTAATATCTCATGTCTTTTGAATCTGCTTTTCTGCATTGGACTTAGCAGAGGCATTCATTGTTTTTATTTTGCTGCAGATCCTGAAGCGCAATTGCATCGTAAGCGAGCTGGCGGGTTTCGTGGGCAATTGTTTTCAGAAGGGTATGTTCATGCATTAGTTCTTCCTTGCAATTAGTATTTCTAATGCGTGTTGTTAAATCGATTGGAGAATGTTTGTGGGTTATAAAGGACATAATTTTATTATTTTGTATTGAATTTTGTGGTTTCCATGCTTACACACCTAATCTGTTTTTATTGCGCTCTTCCTCTTGCTAACCAATTGTAGATGGGTGGAGTTCACTAAGAAGAGTGTAGGTAAGAAGGTCGCTGATATGTTAAATGGAGAACAAATTGGTATGTCTAACGTATAAAGTTTGGAATATTTAATCTCTATCTTACATAGTTAAAAGGGATAAGCTTCCCTTATGGTTTTTTCTCTTTCAGGAGGGAGAAAGAGGTCATCCGTATTCTATGATATCTGGAATATCAAATACTTGAGCAAATTCAAATGGGATGATCTTACTGAAGAAATTGGTACATATACTTGCATTTGGTTAGCTGTTGTTGTGAAACGTTCGAGATAATCTCTAATCTGAATTCATCCCCTTTTCAGCATACAAAAGTGCAATAAGGGAGCAGAAATTAAATATGGTTCTTTCTGCTGCAAAGAGAGAGAGGGACTTCTATCTATCTAAAGTGGAGAAGTCCCGTGCCATGAATGCAATAGAAGAACGAATGAAGAAGGTACCAATTGTTTCTTACATCATATTCAGATTTCAGAATTAGATTCTGTTTCCATCAGATCACGGTCATCATTGTTCTATTTGCTAAAGTGTGGTTGAACATTTTTTATCCGGTTCTCAATCTATCTTCCTTGTTTTTTCTCTCTTTCTATGCGATAACTCTCCCAAGAAAATATCGAAATCTGATTTGTTCTCGTTCTTTTGGTTTGCTTCTTGTTATTACTTTCTTCTTCTGCAATCACATTCGTGCTGGGATCGTGTTTAGGATATGTTTCTTAGTTGTGTTTGGAATATTACTTAGCTCTGTCTGTTTGATACTGTTTTCCTAGTATGGTTTCAAATTCATCTTGATTCTTGTTTTGTGATTGAGCAGAAGCAAAAGATTCATGCAGAATCAGGCGAGAATGCTGAGACAGCACCGGTTATTCAGCCTAAGACAATTCGCAATTTCAGACAGAAGAAACCGGTGAAAGACGAGACACATCAGATTAAGCCTAAACTCTCCTCAGACGTCTTAGCAGGGGTAAGCATATATATGCTTCATTCATCAATCTCAATGAAAAAGAAAGATGCATCAGTTCACAGATAGCATAGGGCACCGAATAAGTAGCTTTGTTCACGGTTCAATCTGAATCTGTTAGCGATAAATGTTCTCTTTTTAACTGGTTTTAACCCCGTTTCCCCCATCAAAAACCAAATTTACAACCTGGTCACCCGAAAATCTAACCCATCACCATTGAGTCTGAATCTTGATATGTACTTTGAATAGGGATCAAATGTAAAATCCGAACCAAAATGGATTATGCTGATTCAACCTATCCTTGTAGATTTACCCATGATCCGACCTGGATTAGATATGTATTGTAACTGAGCCAAATCTTGGATTAGATATGTATTAGTAGTACATGCATTTCGACCAAAATTACCAATGAGGTTTATTATGTCAAATCTGAATCCGACCCATATAATATTTGCTTAGTTTTCAAAGGCCTTGATTTGAGTTTTGTTTCTTGTTTCCTTTTTCCAGATATTCAGCGGTTCATAGTGATGATGCATATGAGAAGGAACTGGAGCTATAATTGGTAGAAACGTTTATTGTTGTTCTGATTCCTGAAAAAGAGTTGGAGCAATGTCCACAAGTTTTGCAATGTGTAACATTTATAAACACTCCGCTCTGGACGAGACGGAAACCCGATCCGATGGTTCAAGTTCAGGTTTTAAAATTAGAGGGACGAATACCCCGGGTGTCCGTTTCAAATGAAAAAGATTTAGCTTTGCGATTATTTATGCCGGAGGATATGTCGAAAGGGTATGTCAGATATTCACTCTTCAAACATTTAACACATGAAATCGATGATATGGACCACAAAATTTGTTGGGACTATGTCCTAATTATTAACCTTGATCTCATAGTTTATGACATGGAATATATATGTTCATATACCATGTAATAGAATTACATTTCCAGGCCAAATGATGGGCATAATGTTTATTTAACCCATGGTTGTATCTATATTTAGACCAACCAAGACGAGTTCCCTTTCCTTGTGTGACTTATACATGCAACCATGAAAACGAAAGACAAAAAAAAAAAGATTTATAGTTTCATCATATACTCAAAATTTGATATCTGTTGGTGTGTTCTCACTTGAGATGATGATGTCCTTGTCTCTTCTTTGAAAATGTCTCTTGTCTTGATAATGTTTGTGTCTGTGCGGGTGAATTCATGGCCCCGAGAGAAAGTCTCCTTGTAGGGGTAGGAATTAGAGAAGGTATCATGCTCCTGATCAAGAAACCCGAAAAAAAGAAAAACAAAGACAAGAACATGTAATAAGAGATCAAGAAACAAGAATGATCAAGAACGAGAGCTATAAAGCATTTTGGAGAACAAGAAGGAAACTCACGGAGTCTCGGCTTCTCTACCCATCCTTGTTTGGGTCTTCTTGTGTTTCTGAGAAGCATTAGTAGGACCGTTGGAGACTCTTGGAACATTCACTTGAACGTTCAACTGCCACATCAAGTTTGCAACCGAGCAATCATTCGTCGCTGTTTCATCCGACTCATCCGTCGCTGCTGCATCTTCATACTGAATCTTCCTCACCTCAAATCCTTGATCATCCTTACCCACATTGATATTATTTCCAACTGTGCCTTGCCCCTCACGGGTAAATCCCGAAAACAGCTTGTCAGTCGTCTTTGTGTTTTCTGTTTTGAGGAAGTTTCCGTCTTCATGTTTGTCGATCCAGTCACCCGATATTGATTCACTATTGTCATCTTTTCCATCCAACGACGGCCTTTTCCATGATCGTGAACTCGTTAGTTGTTGAATGTCAAGACTGTGTCTTCTTGAAGATGTAGAGTTACTCTGACCCTGCAAGTAAAGAGCAAGTTTCCTATGTTCAATATGAATAATCACTTTAAAAGAATGAGGAAGTTTCAGAACTCAGATGCAAAATTTCATGGTTTCTTTGACACTAGGATTAAATATTTCATGGGTTACACAACCGACACAAAGTTACATACTCGAGGTTCCGTTGTTGCTTTTGTTTGAACAGATATCATATCATATTAATCAGTTCAACCAAAGCAAAGTCGAGAATCAACTTAAATAGTAGTTTTCATAATCATAAGTATCAGATTCATATGCATACCTTGAAGGTGTTGAGATCATCGATTTGAGCCTTATGTTTGCTTGAGAACCCCCTACTGGTTGGAGATTTTGGTAATGGAGAGACAAATCCAAAAGACTTTCTTCTTATGAGTTTGTCAGTGGAAATGGGTCGAGGAAGCTGTGTATGTCCCGCCTCACTTTCCTTTCTCGCTAGCGCAGCTTTTAGATTTGCGATCTGAAAGCAAAGGCAAGGAAAGAAAACTTTTGTTACAGTATTTCAAATTCTTAACTCGAATAAGAGTATAGTAAGAGAACTTGCTGAAGACTATGATAAAGATCTCAAATTTTGATATTAAATTTGAGCAGGAAAAGGATAAAGCTTGAGACAGTCAAACCTGTTCTTTGAGCTCTTTAATCTCGGAAGTGTCTTTGTTGACTCGAGCAGCCCCAAGCTCAACTGTCGCGACCCTCTCTGCAAACTTGAGGGTACTAATGGTTTCTCCAAGAGCTTCAATTTCAGGGCTGATGTGAACAAACATGAGTGTCTTGGCTTGTCCTCCTGATAAATACATGTATTTATACTCCACATAAGAACATGAACATATAACATGGTCAACTACTTCACAAAGCTAACAAATGAATGAAGGTTTTTACCCAGAGAATCTTGCAGTAGTTGTGTGAGCTTGCTATTCCGATAAGGAACATGGCTGTTCTTCTGAGCAAGCGATGATATCACATCTCCAAGAGCAGAGAGAGACTTGTTGATGTGTTGTGCCTCTTTTAACCTATCGCCAGTGACTTCAGACTTGTCGATCCTTTCGCTCCCTGCAAGATCAACCAAATGCATAGAACCACGGAGAACTGTTCCTGATGTGAGATCTCTTCCTTGGACGTGTACTGTTAGACAGCTGCAGATAGAAACCATGGAGAATTTGGTGAGCTCTTAGACATCAGGGTTAAGAATATTGACTAAAGATTTTTCCGGTAATTTCTTAAACAGAATGACAGTGTCAGTCGTTTTCCAGTTATATAACCCGAAGAGCAAAGTATTCATATCTCTAATACACATACCCACAAAAAGAGAGAAAAAGTTACCAGTGAGATCGACTACTACGGTCGTTTATGGCTGTGGAGCTCACTGCACGGTTCTTTTGCCCGAGATTCATTAGATAAATGACATCAGAAGTTGAAGACACTGTCACTAGTGTTGCGTCTGGCACATTGATTCCATCTTGAGAACTGTTTCGGATCTCTAACGTGTTTACAAGTTAAGGACAAAAGTACCATCAAAAGAACCATCAAGCAGTTCTGGCTACTCATTCCCAAATCTCAGAAATAGCTTTAGCCTTTACCATCTCTTTGTGCCTGATATACCCATGAGATTTTTGGTCATTTTCTTCTTTCAAGTTTTGGCTTTATTTAGTTGGCTTTCGAGTTATTGATGTGCAGGAAAATAGAAACACAAGTATGTTTGAAAAGGATATCGCTTGTTTTGACCATCTGTGGTCAGGAGATCTCGGACTTGCTCGTTGTAGATTTCAAGCATCTGAACTGAAATCTCATAGGAAAACGTGTCTTTTCTTTCATTAGACAGATGAAAGAGGTCAGACAGTGCTCTGTAGTTTACACCTAAGCTCTCCTCCGTGAGCTCCTTAGGTCCTGTCTGGATCGGAAAAGTTAAAACAGATCAGTAATTATAAGCAAAACACAGCTAAGAACACTGGTGTGGGAATTACAGCGAGGAACTAACTTTATAAATTCAACACGGATACGAAAATACGAAAGAGAACAAAGATGTTTTTGACCTAACATAGAACTCATCAATGCCAGAAGAAAAGAAAAAGAAAATTCACTGTCAAAATGTAAAAATATTTAAGGCAAACTCATGAAAAGAAAACCCTTTCACAGAAAAGAATTTGCATTTGGTGTTTGACGGTATACTTAGAATCCAAACACTCCAACGAGATGTCTAATAAAAAAAGAATTGTACCATGGTGAAAGTTTTTCCAGATCCTGTTTGTCCATACGCAAATATGCAGACATTATAACCATCAAGCACGGACCGGATCAGAGGTTGAGTGTCTGCAAATACCTCCTCTGCAGATTGAAAGCCGTAAGAAATAATATAAATAAATTTTTGCTACCAAGATCCAAGATTATAACATTGAAACATAATATGATTTATGGTTGAACATGAATCGAGATGCATTTTCACATTGATATGTTTACTCCCGAAGATTTCAATATCATGTTCGAATTTCAGTTGTTATGCCTCCATGATTCTTTCAAGTACAAAGAGATATCATAATCTAAAGGAGAGAAGAGAAGAGAGGCAAACAGACCTTGACTTGCCAAAGGGCCGAAAACTTTGTTAAATGAGAACAACTTTTGTCCTTCTTTCCCATGCTTCGAAGGGATCGCAATCGAAATAGTCGAATCCTCTATGCGATCTATCGTAGTCAACACACTTGTCTTCCCAGGCAAGAATGGTCTCACACGGCAATACACCCTTATGTTTCCTGATTGTACGTATATCGCAAATCTTAGCCACTAGCCCCACTTCACAAGCAAAATATTTTAATAGTTCATAGCCTTGCTAGTAAATTCTTCAGGGTTTGTATCCAATGAGTCTGAGGTTTCATTTCTGGTTTTGCCGTAGGGATTAATCTATACATATGGGTGTATATGAGTGAGGATGTTCGATACCAATATATCTTTGATTGTGATAAAGAAGACAAAACCCATGGTCTAATTTATCTCCATCCAAAAGAACTCGGACTTGGAATTTGTCAGATATAGATTTCATTTGAATCCTAAATCAATGTAATAGATCCTGATGATTGAGAAGTACCTCATCGATTTCCTACAGTTACCTTTAAGATCTTGCACTTGATTGTATAGTATACGGTTTTCTTCGAGAACTTTTTGGTATCCATTAGCTGCATAAGCTAGACCACGCATATGCTTGCCTATTTCAGGAAGAGAACAGAATGGTTAATTATAAACCTTCGGAATATTAAATATAATTGTGTTTTCCAGCTACTGCAGCTGCTGTTGGCCATGCCAATTGTTGCAGCTGTTGGAAACGGATAACTGAATGTTGTACTTTAGATTCTTCACCTAAGTTTTTAACCTCTTCCTGGTACTTCATCTGCAAGAATTCGACACCGGCTTTTGTTGACTGTAAAGCACGTTTGAGTTCCTGAACGAACATAAAATTCATGGACTATAAATTATAAACCAACAAATGCAAATCCAGAATGAGACTATGAACACTATGGTTTGGTGTGTGTGTGTGTATATATATATATATTAAATTGGCCTACTTCAACATATATCTGCTGTTTCTCAACTATCATCTGTTGATTCTCGGCACGAGCTCTTGAACTTCGGTTGAAATGACAATCTAGGAGATTGTTATCTGGTGAAACTTCTGGGTTGTTTGCAGCATTTGACGTATCATTTTCCGCAGCCTAGAAAAAAGAATATACATCACGTTAATTGGAATGAAGACGACGTTGTTTGTGGTACTCAATTCTCTGGACTAACAGAATGCATGCACAGAGTATTCCTATATGCCTAATGTAAAATTTCAAGTTTATGTCTTGTTGATATAACCCTGAACAGTCTTTTCTATTCAATAAAAATTAAATCGTGGGCATAATGTTTCCTCTAGAAATAAGGATAGGATTTGTAATCAAGCCCGCTCTTTGAAATCGTATACATACCCCATGTTCATTCATTGAAGTCCAGCAGAGCAATACACATCCACTTCAGTCTTAATTTATGTATGCATCAGGGCATAACTTCTATATGAATATGGAAGCTTTGTGTCCCTATCGAACACATATATCTCATTAACATCACCTTCTATTAGAGCTTTTAATTCGATGGATGCAAGGTCTCTACCAAATCCAGATCCAAATATTTCATTGCCTCTAATCTACAAATACATATGTAACCAATAATGATATCTAGATCCTTGAGTTAAAGAGTTAATAAGGAATTTTTCCATTGTGTTCATGATCTTGAGTGATTCATTTTTTATAAAACAACAAAAGTACATTTGATCCTAAAGATCTGTGCATTTACATAAAAAGATAGAGTGTCTCTACGTACCAAGCCAACACATAGCGATTCTTCATTGCCTGAAAGAGTTCTCCCAAGATCGCCAGAGTCAAGTGTTAGTTTGTTCTCTGTGCTCCTTTGAAGCTACATAATTGTAAGATTCGTGATTAAAAAAATGAATTAGAAAATTCTGCTCACCTCCTTAAAATCTTCAAGGGACATGAGATTTTTATCTGACAGCTTATATATCTACAATCTTCAACTAATACAGTCTTAGAGGCAGCTGCTTACCGATTCGCTTTGTGTAGCCAGCCTACTTTCAAACTCTACCATGACTTTGTTCAGCATAGATTGTACAATCTGGAAGCAAAGGAAAATTGAAGGGTGTGTATAATTATAAATCTTAAGAACACAAGAACAAGCCTCTCTCCTCCACACTGAGCTCAAGTAAAGATGTCAAACAATATTATAAGCAGACAGAGCAACAGAAGAATGCTTACATGAGGGATTTCTTCTTGCTTCTTATCTGACAAAACCTTGCGGACAATCGCATCTATGGATTGGGAGGTTTCCTGCAATTTGGAATGTACTTAGGATGTAACAGAAAATTGATGGTACAGGAAAATATATTGTTTATATATATACGGCAATGGCATAGCTCACTAACTCCATGTTTGGGATCACAATCAGATTGACAGTGCTCAGACTGCTCATTGGATAGAGTATCAGTAGGGTTAGTTGTGGGTGGATTCACGGCCGATTCTAAGGTTTTGCGTTTAAATTGTCTCGCGATGCCGAATGTGGTTGGTCTCGAGATCACTACATATCTCCATGATCCGCTTCCACCACTTTGCTTCCACTCACTGTATGACTTGAGAGCCAGTACACACTCCACGATTCTTGTGGATTTACCTCCCTGAGAACATATATCGAGCAAGAGAATAGAAAAGCTTATCTCACATCATAATTACAATCCACACTAGAATCAAAACCAATTGCTATAAACCACTTTTCGGAACTTGCCTTTAACCCATGTTTTTAACATCATCAACCTCATAATTATCAGTGTAAGATTGTAACATATGCATTAGTCTCACAATGCCTTCAAATATAATTGAAGGGTATGCTTCTCGAATTTTTCTCTTCTCATAGTTCTACTATGTTACCTTCTCAAAATCAGAGACTTCAAACGTGGGAAGCCCCATTTCCTCCACAGCAACAAGAAAGTTCCGTAGATTCTCAAAGTACTGAAATGCAGATAGAGCTGCGCCATCTTGATTGACGAGGGAATCATTTGGAGCTTCAACAACCTGAGGTTTCAATTCACACAATCAAGATGATAATTTCGTTTTACAATTTAATTGTTTAGTGAATTTAAAGCAGTTTATGAGTTTAAATAATGTAAGAATGCTGAAAAAAATAATAAGAATTATGTTTGATTATTAAATTTACCTAAAATTTTTGAAATTCCAATTTCTCTTTTTAAAACATAAAACAAATACTAATTTTCACTAGTATTTGTATGAATTAGTTGAAATAATTAAGACTAACCTTACTGTTATAATAACCATCAACTGCTACCTACGGCAACAGCTTATTAACATTTTGCACAAACTCGACTTAAGACCAACTTGGTAGAAATCAAACTTGAATAAAAAAGGTATTTTAGCAACAAGCCGAGGCTTACCTTTGGCACAGCACCGGGTTGAACTATGTTAAGGACATTGCAGAGTAAGATCCCACTCTTTAATACAATATTGAACTCTTCCTCTGAAGGCTCTGCATTCAAGTCTTTGCCAATGGTGCGTCTTAACCACCCGGCTGCTTCATACCTTCGCAAGGCTGAAACATACAATTTCATATTGATCGATGTATGGACAACCAAAGCCATGATGGCACAGTAAGATTCGAAATTAAGGTGATGCAGACAGGTTACAAGGTTAAGTGGATTGCAGGAATCTTGTTTTGCGATGTTTTCAGGGGTTTATGATGGATAAACTTGAACTACACATGAAAGAAAGAACCAGTGATCATCTCAAATTGATGCTGTCAACAGTAATCCACATATTTCCAACTAGGAACCAATCAGAGAACTGAGTTTCATAAATCCTTGTCAAGTTCACAAAAATCCAGTTCCAGACGCTCATAACAACAAAGCCTAGAAATTCATCGATCACGTATAAAGCTCATACTATCTTTCAGGTTCAGAGAAATAAAATTGATGATCCCACAACTCATCCGGTCATCCCCACATTTTCGTTTACGGATCCGTCAGAAACCCTAATTTCAGAAGCCCATGTTCCATAACCACAGAAATCCAATAATAAGTGTTCATTACGATCAAAGAGAAGGAAGAAGAACAGGGAAATAGATGATCGTACAAGCTTCGTCGACTTTTCTGGAACTCGAATCAACACAAATGCTGGGTTGAACACTGTTGCTCTGTTTTAGAAAATCCTCCAGAACCGATAGCAAACAGAGCCGCGAGTCTTGTTGTTCCGCCGCCATTGTAGGAGGATAAAAAACAAACAAACTGTCCTTATAGCTTGATGAACAGGATAAACAAAATTCCTGACACCAAAATATCTCTGTTTTGAATTTCTCAGACAAATCTCAAGCCCAGAAACTCAAAATTCTCCGGTAGAAGAAAATTCGAATGAAGGAAATCGATCTACTTGTATACTATACATGTACACAAACATATATATTGAAGCTCGTTCGAAACAAACCCCAAAAGGGAAAGGGAAAAAATTGAGAGAGAGAAGAATCGAGGAAAAATCTCTCTCAATCTCTCTC
Source organism: Tarenaya hassleriana (assembly GCF_000463585.1). NCBI lineage: Eukaryota > Viridiplantae > Streptophyta > Magnoliopsida > Brassicales > Cleomaceae > Tarenaya > Tarenaya hassleriana. The sequence goes on along the minus strand of NW_010960187.1, from coordinate 8,988,566 downwards.
TCTCTTTTTTTTTTGTTTCAACAAAAAAAATGCAACAGAGGAAGAGGAAGAGGAAGAAGAGGAGCGAGCCAACGAACTGGGCCCCCGAGCCACACGGCTCCTGTAGCTTGACGGTTTAAATAAAATAATTTTTTAAAACATTTTATAATTGTTGTTCATGTATTTATATCGATATTTTTAACAAAATATGAATATTTTAAACACATTGATATTTATAATTTAAAACCCATCTGTATATTTAAATTTAAATTTAACTATTTTTCTATTTATGTTGTTCTGTTGAGATTTCTTTCTTAAATATTTAGGATTTTTCTCATTTTCAACTCTTTTGTATTATATATATATATTGGAATCTTAGTAATCCAGAATTAAAATTTTCATATTTAACTGTTAAATTACAGCACTTCATATGGTAAAAAATATTATATTTAACTCATGTTTTTAAAATAGTTTTACTTTTACAAACATAAGTAATCAACACTTTAACATAATTGAAATTAAAATATTTTTATATATAAATCTAGAAAAATAGAAACTTTAAACGTAAAACAAAAACTTAATCAAATTAAAATATTAAATACGGAAGCACAAGTTGGAATAAAATAATTTTTGAAAAAAAATATTTGGTTTATCATAATTATATTTTTTTAACGCTGATCTAACTTATTTGGAAAAAATCTAATAAAAAGTAGAGGAGCAATAACTTACCTTAGTTTTAAGATATAGAATTATTTCAGAAAATTAGATATTAATGATGAAACTAAAAAAATGGACATGAAGTTGATATCTCAAAATATTTTTCTTAATACACAATCCTTAAAATGAGAAAATTATATTTTTTATCATTATTAATATAACCACAGTGATTTGTTGTGTTATATATATATACACATACATATTCGTCCCTAGTATTTAAAAGGATTAAAGCCATGAAGGCATGTGTTTTATGCAATATATATATATATCCATAATATTTGAAATGATTATTTTTAAGAAAATTATTATATGGGAAAAATATAATTAAATGAGTAATTTTAGTTATTTTATTGCATAAAATTTTACTAATTCGCATCATTCATTCTTTTTTCCCTTTATTGGCATATTTACTGTAATCAAATATTTGATAGTCAAAAATGATAAGAATAATAACATATTTTCTGAATTCGCCATTGCCAATAAGTAAACCAAAATTTACGGTGACTCAATTCGTACAGTTTTAAAAAATAATAAGAACTTTCCAAACGAAAAGAACAATACTTTATTATTATTATTATTATTTTTGTATTGTCGTTACGTAATATACTATATACAGTATAAAATCTCCATATAATAACGCCTATATTTTTTAATGGTAACAATGTATGGGATTTATTCAATCACATAATTATATTAATAAATATAACAAAAATCTTTAAAAAGAAATGATATTCGTATTAATAGAATAAAATGTCATTCGAATGAATGCAAACATTTTCTTTCTGCATTGACAAATAAAAATACGAGGTTGAAGAGAATCATGAAACTTCTTCTGCTTCTTGTATCGCCGTTCCTTGTGATCCTTGGTGATATCCAAGCCGTTGATTCAATCTCCCATCCTTCGATCTCAACCGTCGATCTTAAACCCCATAACGCCGTAGTAGTATTACCCGAGACGACGTCGTTTCTAACTGATTCGCCGTTGCGGCTGAGGAAGCTTCTCGGCGGCGGCGGAAGCGGAAGCAGAGGCCGTTGGGTTTACAACGGCGACGGATCTCCGGCGCCTGAAAGCGACGGCGACAGCGGCGGTTCCCGCCTTAAACACGGTGACCCAATTTACGGATTAACCCTCGTTGTCATTAACTATTTGCTTCTTGTGTTTTAAAACGATTTTGGTTTATTAAAATGTTATACCTTTTCTTAAAGAAATTTCATTTTCAATATGCTATTTTGACCGTTTCTTCGTATGTATTCCATTTTAATAATTTTTTAATCGAATTACAAGTTTTGATTCAGATTTTCAGAAGGATTCGGATCAATATGGTTTATGTAGCGGTTATCATTCTAAACAAACCAAAACCTAAATAGAGTAACGCTCAATTGCGAAAATGAACCTTCGTCTCTTCCGTTTATTTCGGCCGAGAATTAGTTCAATATTTTTTTTCCAATTTCAATTCACTTTTGGTTACTTATAAATTAATATTTATTAATTTTGAAAAAATTAAATCAATCTATTTTTATATGAACTTCTATTATATGGTAATTCCATTTGTATGCTTAAAATGGCAGACCAAACCAAACAAGAAGAGTCGAATCCATCTGGAAAATACCGGGCTTTAAATATAAATATATTGACTCGAAAAAATTTTAGACTTTTGGCCCAAACTCAAATCAGAGTTTTCGGACCAACACGATTTAAAAAATAAAAATAAAAAGAAAATTACGAATAATGAATTGAATGGAGAACAAAATCTATAGGACCAGATTCCGAACTTAGTTATTCAGACAAAAAAATCGAACCAATCTGAGTCCGAACCAAAAACCCTCGTCGAATGCACACTCAGATCCGATTGACACCCCTAATAGAACCCAACACAAATAAACTGGAGCGAAGAAGAGGGAAGGAAATTATCTTCGTATTTGTTATTATTCTATCATTTTTCTCCAAACCCTAACTTGCCGTGCAGGTAAAGTCGAGAAAGCATTAATACGACAAATTTATTTCAGAGCATTCTGCTACTAAAGACCAAACAGAGAGCGCACTCACACACACACTATGTTTTAGATATCAGAATATATAAACCCCTTCATCTTGCTCTTCTTCTCTCTTCTCCGGCTGGTTTTTCCCCCTCCAAAACCCTAAAAATTCCATCGCCACTGTTATATCGAGCTTTAAGCATTCGTGTTTGTGTGTGTTTATAGATGTACTGCATCCGGCATTACCAGACTTGCAGTTGCAGAAGATGCTTTAGATAGTTTTCGCCCTTTTGTTCCGCCCTCAGTAGATCTCGTTCAGAATTGTCGATGAAAGGAGACTCTGCACAAACTCTGATCTCTTCTTCTTCTCTTCCCGATCTTTCATCGAGACAAGCGAGCCGCCGCTTTGTCTGTTCATGAGTGCGCCCATTCGACAAATCAAGAGATGGTTCAGAGAAACAATCAATCACGAACAAGTCTAGGACTTTACGTTTGAACCCAGAGAAGAAAATACAAAATCTTACAGTTCAATCGGTTTTTCTCCCAATGTTTTCTTGGCTGCCCGAGCAGGAACAAGATAGTCTGCCTTTGGTAAGACAAAAGGAGATAGAAGAGGATCAGGGGTTCCACCCGAAGCAGACGAAACGATACAAGATGGAATTCCAAACAGCCTCTGAAGATCTCCGTCTCTTAGCTCTTTCCGGATGAGAGAGATTGTTGTTGAATGTGAGCTGCTCTTCCGGGATTTCCTCTTTTGCTGCATGTAAACTACTGATTAAGGAGTTCAACATAACCGAACCCATGAGTGAATCCATGATACAGTTGCTTCCCGGCTAAGATAATTATATATTACGCAAAAGGATATCTTGAATATATTCCCGTGCTGAAGCGTTATGTGTGATATCATATCAACCCCGACTCTTAAGGAACAGACCGGACATACCTGAAAAAAAGAAAAAATAGCTCATGGTGAAATGAAATCTTGAGGTACAAGTTTAAAGGATATACCAAAGGTTTCTGAAAGCCCAAAGTCATGCACTGATGTGAACCGAAGTTGTGAATTCCAAGTCAATCTGATAGTTCAGTTAACCTCTTCAACAGTTGCCGGATTTTTCATATGCTATGACTTTTAGATACTTTCGATTCAAAATGATCATCATTCGGAAATATAGCAAGAGAGCAATACCCCGTTCTTTGCCTCTAAAGGATGCTCATCGTCTAAGTGGCAGCACAAGCCGATGATATCATATGAGTCTGCACAGAACGGGCAAGGAAACACCTCCCGGAAATCATCATCTCCAACTATATCTTCAAACCCCATTAAAGTTTCTGCATTCAGAAACAGAGTTCATGTAAGTTATGAGAAACATGATATCCCAAAAGACTCGATATTTTAATCAGTTGATGAAACACGAACAATAAAGAGGTCTAAAGGTAGACTGGAAATTCCTCAGAAATTCCCTAGATGATCCCACACCATCCTTATTTCTCTGCTTCTACCCAACAACTAGAAATATACAACGGAAAATAACAAAAGCAGGATCAGAAATATCAATCTAGAGCTAGAATCAAGCCCAATCACCTAAAGACTTAGTTAACCAATGATCTAATAATATTCTCATCAATTCCGTTGCGGGTTATCCATCAAGACCCTAAACCAGTCAAGTCCAAAGAGGACACTACAAGTAGATAAAACTCAAATCAAACACTAAACATATCTAAAGAGGAAAACACAACTTTGCATCTATATCCTGAGGGGAAAATAAGGTATATCGACTTTAACTGTATTTCGCATGTTTTCTTGACAGATAAAGAACAGGCAGAGCTGAATAAGCACAACAAGCACCTAACTACCCTTCTTCAGCTCGAACTATTATCAAAATTAATGAAATACTAATTGATGAAGATACTTTCCGTCTAATTGGCATAAACCCAAAACCGATGAACAAGTCTAGAAAGGAAATCAACCCTTCCGCTTACGATAACTAAAACAAATGCTGAACTGCATCTAAGTACTGCGGAAGTTATCAATTTTCACTCTTTTTTGTGCATTTTCTCGGCAGCCAAACAACTATTGATTCTGGATAAACACAACAAATCCATTCTCAATCTAAAATTACAGTTGAAATTAAGTTAATTAACTAAAAGAAAGCAAGCTAATATCCTAAAGGTCAAATTATCCTCTACCTGACATCTAAAGAGGAAAATCAAATCCGTCCGTTTGATACCGGTAAAGTAAATATGATATTGCAGAGAGTCCCGAGAAAAAAAAAACATTGGCTTTCACTGAATTTTCTTGCGTTTTCTCACTAGTCATACAAATGTCAGCGCTGATCTGAACACAAGAAGCTCGCAGAAACATCAACCGAAATTAACCAAACAAGAATCGGAACTAACGAATTGAGATATAGCAAATGGATCAACCATCTCCGTTCTGATCAAAATTTCAACATTTTCTATGAAAACAAACATGACCAAGAAACGTAAACACACGCCAAGAAGAGGAAACAAAAAAAACCCAATTATTTTATTGTAAGCTCACCAGATCGAGATCGAAGAACCGATTGGTATCTCTTGGAATCAGACTCCATCTCTCCGTCGAAAGTGCGAATATACGATCAATCACCGTCCGATTGGATGCAATCCCAGCAAATCAAGCACAATATTCCCAAATCCAAGCTAGGGTCGGCCGAATTTTGGTAAGTTGGCAACAAACCCCCCACGGGATTGATCGTAATAGATGGAGACGACGATTTCGTGGTGGGAGAATTCGGGGCCTTGCACGGGGGAGAGAGAGAAGAAGATCATTGGGCGAAGTGGAACTTTTATCTAGGGCCGGTACCGTGTCGGTCCTTGTTGAAATCAACCGGAAAACCGGAGACTGAACACCGAGCAGGCGGGTACCTAACCGACAATAACCGGACTAAACCGGAGACTGAGCTTTATCTAGGGTTTGTGGACTGATGTCCGTCCAAAGTAGGAGTATATGTCAATACTCTAAATAAATACTCTACTCCAATCACAAATGAATATTATATTATCAAACAAAAAAAAAGATACAAATTGCGATTATAAATAAAACAATAATCCAAGTTGCTATCTTTAGCAACGCAACTTGCAAAAAAAAAAAAAAACTATGAAAAATAAGTCGGTTTCTATTATGGTAGAAAAAGGATGAGGCCCATTCGGGCCGAACGCTTGAATAATATAAAACCAAATAAAATACAATATATATATATATATATATTATGAAAACATAAACACAGAAAGCGACTATCTATGTATAGATGAGCCTTCACACGCGTGGATTGCGTATTCGTGTATATGGATCAACACGCGTTTTAGAGGGAATCAACTGCTCATCTGGAAAATTTGCTACCAAGTTGATTTAAAATAATAAAAACAGAAAAAAAAAAGGCGATAATGATCTCGTGTTAGTCCCTTTAAGCCAATTTTAGAGAATCACACCATTACAAATTCAAGTTATGATTTTTTTTTTTATGTATACGTGGAAAACCTACGCAATCTATATATATAATAATAAGGTTTTAAAGGTTTGTGGTGAAGTCAGTTCATCTCCACATCATCATCTAGATGACATTTGTTTTAATTTTTATTTACTATTAAAATTCTCATTAGTTATTTAATTAGAATATTATAAATATGCTTTTGGGAAAAATAAGAACTTTAGTTTCATATAATGAAAATAATTTCTAATTTCGTTATTAGTTTAATATATTAAATTCAAATGATTTTATTTTGAAAAAATATGTTCAAATAAAAAAATGAATTTTATTTATATTATATTTGTGTGCATTTTTAAATTTACCTTCAAACTAAAAATAATAAAAAAGTCAATTCACGTCATCCTATTGATTTTTAATAAATTTTTGTTGTTCTCAAAATGATAATATGTTAATCTTTATTTAATTTATAATTGAGTTTAGTAATTCATCTTTATTTATATGTTAATTATGGTAACTAAAATGATAATATTTTGAGAAAATAAAAATCATTTGTATTAGATTCAACATGTAATTAATATTTGGTAGAATAAAAAGTTAAAAATATGAAATGATCAAGACTATTTATTTGAGTAATGGGAGAAACGTATCATTATGCATAGTGGTCATTACTTTGGATGGTGAATGGTCATGGCTATTAATTTGACAATAGAGTAGGCTAAAATCATCCATGTGACAAATTTTTAATTATCATTGAAAAATTAATAATAACCAAATCTATATATATTAATAATTGTATTTAACGTATCATGTCATTATATATGTGGTATTTTTTAATTTTTTTTATGTATTTAAAAATAATGTTTAATAGTAATATTAATAAATATTTTATGTATATGTTGAAAATGTACGAATGGCTAATGAGATATTAATCTTATATATTGGAAATTATATTTAAACTTATAAATGTCTATAGATTATTATAATTAAAAAAGTTATACCAAAAAATATTGTCAATATTTTATGTTATGGTATAAACGGTTAATGAGATATTAATCTTATATATTGCAAATTTTTTATCGGCTTATAAGTGACAATAGTTATTACAATTTAACAAAAAAAATTCTAAAAAATATGGTCACGGATATTCATTACTCTATTAAAAAACAAAATAATCCTCTTAGTGGCAAGAGTATTTTTTTTTTTAAAAAAAAGAGTATTTATTAGTCCACTACTAACCATAACCGTTAGTGGAGTAAATGAATTTAAATTGTTATGAAACTATCCAATAGCAAAAAAAAAAACGATGCCATTCATTGACAATTATTTTTCCTAATTAATTTGCCAAGATGACTTTTGGTCTTTGCCCGGGTGTTGATTTTCGGTTCGGATAGAGAACTGATTATATACTCCCCGAGATTACCGGGCAAGTCCCCAAACATTTTTCCTTGCTTCAAAAAATTTACCTAATGCCCGTAAATTTGTAATGTTGGATGTAATGGTTTTCATGCTGTGTGGCTTATGGTGATGGTGTCAAATGCAACGGGAGACTCTGATGAACAGTCATTATTCAACATGAACTCAGAGAGATTTCAGGTATCATTGGACAGAGTTGAAGATTTGACTCATTCGGATTATCTTTAAGACATCTTAATCCGATCTTGGTGAAGAAGGAATTGGTAAAAATGTGTAATCTTTCCGTTGCTTCTCCTTTCAACATGTTGCTTCTACGTTTGATCTGAATCTATATGTGAATAAATTTTAGTTCCTGATTGGATTTGGATTTGGTGATTGGATTTGGGCTCAATCTTCAAAACATGTTGCAGATTAAGCTTTACAAAAGTCCTTACTTTTACCCTCGAATATAACTTGTATGTCGCCAAGTATTGATTTTTGACTCGAGACATATAGCCTTTATCTAAATAACAAAAAAAAAACGTTCTATTATGTTCTTATCTAATGATTTTAGGGGGAAAGTATGGAGTTGATCAAGAGTGTGAATGTGACATTTAGATAATTTTCTTTTTATTACGTTGTAGCATAAATATTTGGCTAATTTTCTTTTTTATTATGTTGATGCAGAGTATATGCACAAAACTATCATTAATTTTCTAAGGAATGTATAAAAATGTAAGATTGATATGTATCTATTCCTCTTTAATTTTAAGCATTTTTATATATATGCACTAACTCGAGGTTCTCTAACTTATTTTCATTTGAAATATATTTTTTCGCCTTAATATTTTTTTTTATTATGTGATTGTCCTGGTGGGGTTCGAATCTGGGATATGGAAAAGCACTTTGTGCTCCCACGCTACCAGAAGTGAATGTTTTAAAAATAAATTTGTCTTAAAACTTTGTATCATTTTAGATTATTATATTCTTTTTAATTCTTCACATTCCTTTCGAATATCTCTTCTTGAATACGAAAGACATAAAGTCAATGAAAACGAATTTCAAATGTCCTTGCATCTAATTCCGAACTAATAAATATTGTGTGTGTATATATATATTATAAATTAATTTGGTAGTTTAATTTCTGCTTTCTTTCTCATTTTCATTTGAAATATATTTTTCCACTTAAAGTTACAAGAAGTGGTGAATGTTTTAAACACAAATTTGCATGTATACATATATATATATATATATGAAAATATTTATGTATATATATGTATATATAACGATGTATTTGTGTGTATATATGTCAATATGTATATATTTATATATATATATATATATATATGTTTTTATATGAGTGTATTTATAAATGTAGATATATACATATTTAAATGGATGTTTATGTGTATATATATATAAGCATATACATACACATATGTGTATATATATATATATATATTTGTTTATTTTACTTTTACTTTTATATGTATATATATATGCACGTTTATATTTGTATACGTGTATACATAAATACTATAAATATATACATGTATACATGATTATATAGATGTATAGGTATGTGCATGTACATGTAAATATATATGTATATAAATACATGTGTGTATATATATACATATATTCATATGTATATTTGTGTATATATGTATATCTATCTATGTCTATGTTGTATGTATATATATTTATATGGATTTATATGTAGATATATATATAGAAATATTACTAATTAAAAATTAATTTTAATTATATATTCTCATTTATTTTTTTGTGTATGTATTTTTAATATTTAATTTTTAATTTTTAATTTATGTATATGTATATATGTATATATAGATGTATTTATGTGTATATATATTTGTGTATATATGTATATCTATATATGTGTGCATGAATGTTTTGCATGTGTATATATTTATACAAGATTATATGGATTTATATATACGTATATATATGCAGTGGTGGATCTAGAAAGTTTTACGGAAATGGACGATACTTTTATATATATATATATATTATAATTTTATAGGTATAAATTTATATTTTTGGGGACATTTGATAATATTATTTATAATGTTTAAAAATTTATAAAGAGTAATATTTTTTAATTAACTAAATGCAAGTCTCTACCCCCATTCTCCATAACGTAGATATATCCATGTATATATATGTACATATATATGTAAATATATATATATATATATAGATGCATTTGTGTATATATATATATATATGTACATATATTTATATATATTTGTGTATTTATATTTGTATATTATGTAATTGTGTATTTATATAGGTTTGTACATAAACTCATATGTATTTGTGTATATATGTATGTCTATGTATGTATATTATATATATATATTTATATGTGTGTATGTATATATATTTATATGAATTTATATGTACTTATATGTATAGAAATACTACTAATAAAAATGAATAGTTTTGATTTTATATTCTTTTTTTATTTTTTTATTTTTAAAATTATTATTCATACATTTTTATCTCTACGAGAATGATCTACCATATCTAAATCCTAAATCAATGAAAATAATAATTTTAAAATAAAAATATTTTGATACAAGATAAAATATGATGTTAAAATATACAAAATCAATACTAATTTAGAAAATTAAATGAAAAGGAAACTAAATATATGTACGTTTATATACATTTATATATATATATATATATATGTATATATAACGATGTATTTGTGTGTATATATATGTTTATATATGTGTAAATATATATATATCTATGAATATATATATATATATATATATATATGTTTTTATGAATGTATTTATATGTGTATACATGTTTAAATGGATGTTTATGTATATATATATATATATGTATATGTAAATATATACACATCATCATCTACAATAATTTATATGAATACACACCTCAAGATCATCAAAAATTAATTTTCTTACACATCGAATAATAAAAAATATCGAAAATAAATACATCCAATACAAATCATCAATACATATAAAAAATGGTTTCATCATATAATAATATGATGGTTTTATAATATAATACAAATGAATTCGCGTAGTTTCATTGAAATCCTAATTTGTTTGGTTTTGTTTACTCTAAATTAACACAGCAATTTAATAAATTATAAAAATGAATTTGAATTAAATTTAAAGATGAATTTGTTTGCGTTTGCTTTCTCAATTTAGGAATAAATCAAACTAATAATAAAATTATTAATTTGTGATCGATTATTTTTATGATCTATCAAATTTAAATAATATCTCATCGACTTTAACCCATTATCTAGACCGTATTATGAATTGATTCATTGTATATTTTATTTTATTTTTATTTTTCTACCTAAAAAAACAACAAGTTGTTAGTTTTTTTTTTATCTTGCTTTGGTCTAAGAATAATGTATTTTAAATATATGCCAAAACATGCTATATGTTACTAAGGAAAAAATGAAAAATTCAACTTAAATTTCTATTGATTCTCTTTTATTTGCTACATTGTATTCTAAAATCACTCATTGTACCGAGTTTAAAGATAAATTATTTGCTAACAAATTCGACTATAATACCTTATTTATATTATCATCCAACTGATGAGTTTTTACGGAATCATCATTGTGGTTAATTAACAAACTTCAAATTCGGATTGAAGCTTTTAAGGTTAAAAATATATTGAGACCTTTATAAAAAAAAAACTTATTTTTTATGGGTGAGAGTACAAAGCATTAAACACATTTCAAAATTATTTCAATTTAAAAAGATAAATTGAATTACGCTGACCAAAATAATACTAAACATGAAAAATAAAGGAAAACAAATAGAGGTAAAAATAATACGTACTTTATGAACAATACATTTTCGTTATCTTAATTTTGAATTGCTCACAATGAATATAATACTTTTCATTTTACTGAATTAATTAAACATAGTAGATGGGACAATTAAACATAGTAGATGGGACAAGTCGACGATGATCAGTTTGATGTTTGCGATCAACATGATCTAATATGTTTTTTAATTAGTGTATAATTTCTAATTGGTATTTTAAAATTATACATAGTTGGAGTTCATTTCTAATTAAAAATTATATAAAAAAGAATCATATTCAACTCTTTATATACGAAATATATTACAAAACATTGATATAAAAATTATATAATATACTAAAATTAAAAAATAGTAATATAAGATTTATAATTAAAAAAACCATTAATATAGAATTTGAAATAAAAGTATAAACAGAGTAAAAAATATTTTATAAAAAATATAATAAACCGCGCAACGAGCGGTTCTCACCTAGTATTATCAATAAAATCCATATAGCATAGCGTCATTCATCATCGTCTAATAAGCGACGGTTCCGGTCTAGTTCATTATAACACCACACAAATTATGAAAACACTATACGCATACAAGTGGATGGAATGACATGTTTTAGGATCTACAACGCCACGTCCAGTGCACTACCAAAACATAAATCGTTACAAATAATCATTTTTTTTTCATACACCAACAATCGATAACGACAGCATAATCAAGACCGTTGTTAAAAAAACGTGACAAAATCAAATTGGTTACGGAATCATTTAAAAGAAAACTCCATGAGATAATTTATTAAAAGTAAAAACAAACAAGAAAGAAAGCACTTTCCAAAGGCCACAGAAAAAAATGCGTCCTAACACTAACGACGGGAATCGGAGTTGTAACCACATACAACGCAATACATTATACATCAACGCTTTGCTACGTTACCCCTTGAAACGTCGCCACGTGGCCGCTTCCTACCCGTTGGATTATCGTTCAAGTCAAAGCTCACGCCGTCTCCACCAACCATCTCAGCGAACATCCTTTGTAGGTCCTCGAAACTATCTCCCTGTTCAAACCCGATTACTAAATTACCCTTACCGAGTCCATCTCATACCGGCGCCTAAACCGGAAATATAACAAAAACTAAACAGAATCCGCCATCCTACCGGTCACCGATTCTAAAATTCACCGAACTAGAATAATGGCGATCGAAACTCTCTCTATCAACAGTGATACCGACATTGTGTCAAGCACTGAGTGATACAATTGAACCGAAAATTTATCATTGGTTTTCGTTTGACAGCCTAGATCCGAGCCCGGATACAGATAACCGGACCGAAACTTCTGAAACCGAACTGATTATAAAATTACCGACAACAACCGTCGGTTAATGGTCAAGTATACTAAACCGGAAGTTTAACCGGAGAACATAAATTAGAATCGGAGTTTAAAAGAGTACATACCTCGTCTTTGACATTGTTCATCATGGAGATCATCTCTTGCATGAAATCGCTGAAGTTCTGATCACAGAATTTGGTAGAAATTCAGGGCATAACCGCAAAATAAAAAGAATTGAATTAGATAAATGCGAAACAGTAAAATTCTTATAAAAGGTTAAATTTTTCTAGAAAATTAAGAATATGAATATAATTAGATATTGCCAAGGCAAATCATTGATCTATTGTGAGACCAAAGGTCGAGGAAAACGATGTTGCGTCTTGTACGGGCAAGAAGCAAGCAGCGACGGCGTTTAACATTAAATAGGCAAATTATCAAAGAGGAGAGAGAGAATGATTTGTACGGACTTCGTCATCATCATCGTTGGGATCGTATAATCCGGCATCGTACATTGATCTCTTGCTCCGGTCGGATAGAACTGTGAAAAGGCAATTTAAGAAGTGAGACGGACGTTAAGTGGCCACGTGAAGGAAGTTGACGGCTAGAGTAACGGACGTTCGGAATATATTTATTTTGAAGGGTAAATGTGAAATTACCAGAATACGCCTCCTGGATTTGCTGAAACCGACGTTTGGCTTCTCCGCCGGCGGCGGCGGCAGGATTCCTTGCGCATCTATCCGGATGCCATTTCTTCACGGAATTTCGAAAAAGTCCAAAAAACAAATCAAACATAAAATGGAATCATAAGACAATTTTCCAGAATCTGCAAAATTCGAACGAAAAATTCTCAGATAAAAGCTCCAAACATCGCAGAGAAAAAGTGAGAGAGCGAATCGGTCGAGTACCAGAGCGAGCTTCCGGTAAGCGGTACGGATGTCGGAAACGGATGCGTCCTGGCGAATCCCGAGCACCTTGTAGTAGCTGGATCCGACGTTCGATCTTCCTCCTTCACAAGCCATGCCGGAATCTCTCCGTCTCTCCCTCTGAACCTCTCTATGATCTCTCTCCCTGTCTCTGTTTCTCTCCCGAACAAGTTACAGTCACAGCATCGGAAACTGGAAGACCAAGAATCCCGCAAGGAATTAAGGTTACTCTTCAAATCGACGAAGAAGAAGAGAAGGAGAAGATATATGAGAATGCAATCGTAATTTTTTTTAGGGGAAGAGAACAAAATATCTTCGGGAGAGAGAGAGAGAGAGAGAGAGAGAGAGAGAGAGAGAGAGAGGACCAGAGGAAAGTTCGAGAGGGTTTGATTTTTATTGCGTTTCAGAGTTTTAGATATTTTGTTGAGGATGTTCAACTTCGCCATTGGATTTTCACATATTTACAGTATCGCCACCTCTTTGATGACGTGTCAAGTTTTCATTTGATCAATTTATCTTCCATCTTTTGAAGCAACGTATTTTTAGCGGGAAACTATATCTTTTGCTTCATAGCCCTTTTCCGGCCCACTGAGCCCAATCGGAGATTCAAATCAAAACGCCTTCCCGTTTCAACGTTATAACAAAGAACTACACACCGTTGTTATCAATGAAAACAACGTGGAGTTCACTTACAAATTGTAAAAATGGGGTTTTGCTTTTTCACCCCACTCTCACTCTTAATAAATAAACAGACATGAAATAATTTTGGACTACTCTATCTATCATTCAGAGAAACTCCATTGTCTATGCTGACATCTTCGGGTGGGTCACACAAGATTTGGTCGATGCTGAAATGTGCAGGAGAAGATAGTATGAAAAGTCGAATTCGTCATCGCTTCGGATCTGCAATGCTGGAATCCCGAATTGATAATGCAAACGAGAACATATTAGCATGTGTTGTGTTATAAAACCAAATACAAAATGTAATGGATTCGAATTTTATTTTATGCTAATTGCGGAATAAACTCGTGTGTTGTTTTGGCGAGAAATATGTTTGCCCTTGTTCATAAACGATGTATCAAATCACAAATCAACACTACGAGTTAAACAAAGTTGTTTGTTTTTCATACTTGGGAAGGTATTTTGGGGAGGTTAAAGGCATAACATGACATTAATAAGGACAATAAATTATAAATATTGATATATATATATATATCGATATATATGTTAAAGTATACAACCGGTTCGGTTTGGTTTGATTTAGTGTGGTGTGATACGAGAATCATTACCTGGATTCGGCAACGGCGCCCTTGAAAGAGCCGGGGGAGTGTTGTGATCCAATCGAACCAACTTGTCTGTGTTCCCGTAAGCTTGGAGCTTAAGTTGGTCCGCCAGTGCCTGTAATTAACGTCACAGAAAATATGATGATACTCGTAAGATATGAATGATTCTATGATAAATGAGAGGATGTTTCATAGCGACGACCAACCTGTTGAGATGGATCCAGTTGGTCGAGAGATAGAATACGCGCCGAGCCATCGATGGAAATTCCCACGACATCGTGGACGGAGTTTAAGACGAGACGGGGTTGGTTTAATGCACCGCTTTCGTAGACATAGAGCTCGTTGGTGTCTGTGGCGCATTCCATTGCATGGGATATCACATTCCTCCACGTGTTTTCGCTCATATTCCCGCTCTCTTTTATTATCTGCATTTGCCATTATTATTGCGTATTATACACCCAATAAGATTTTATCCCACGTGAAAATCATGCGTTAAATGTTCCAATGGATTATGGATATATTGTTTTCAAAATCCGAAAATACCCGAATCAAAAAATTTATAATCATTGATTTTTTCTATCTACTATTATACGTACTATATAACCCTCCAAACTTAAGGGAAACAACATTGTCACGTTTCATTCATGGAATTACCTCTAATAAAAAATGTAATAAATCGGAGTGAAATTATCTTACCTCGCGTAATTTGGCGGGGTTAGTATTATGCATCCGAAGTAACTCTTTGACATTGGAGATTTGATTGTTCTCAAGCCCTCTATGGAAAGGTCCATCCTTTCCGATTTGGATCAGTCTCCACACTTCAGAATTTGGCATCGGTGGATGATGCTTATCATTCTCTAATAACCACAACAACAAAAAAAAAACTTCTCATAACATAATACATGATATATATATGTGTATATATATATATATATATATATATAACGTACATTCACACTCACACTTATAGAGGGGCTAGA
>NW_010960187.1:8849896-8972505 GCF_000463585.1 Tarenaya hassleriana | reverse complement strand
TATATATATATATATATTCGATTCCGTTCACTCCTAATATACGAATAAAAACTCGGGTCATGAATTATATATATATATATATAACACCTTTTAGTCGGCCACATTTAACGATGAATTCGTTGCTTCTCGCCTCTTTAATGTTCACGCCACGAGAAGTTAGTCCGGAGATGATCCGAGCTCCAAGCCTGAAGCTTTTCCCGTCTCTCCGGCTAGAAACGTCGGTGAATTTAACGTTTTCGATAACCCCAACCCCTGCTCTCAACGTCACGTAGACATTCCCGTCGAGCAATGGAGCTTTTCCACTCCTGTTACGCACAATATTGTGGCAGAATTCATCGTCATCCCACTCGTTCTTCACGAAGTCACCCCTAAGAACGAGGATCTCGACTTGAAGTGAGGATAGTTGTCCGAACGCGACTCTTTGGTCGCCGTTACCCGAATCAACGAGTTCCAACGTCGTCGATGAACCGTCCTTTGATTTTATCGAGCAACCGGTATAAATCCGATCGTTAAATTCGTTGATGAACTGAAGTCTGAATCGATTCTCTACCGGTTGTAACAGTGTTTGTGGCCTGCATCACAAGAAAAATAGTTGATGCAAACCAAACATTTCATAATTTAATAAATGTAGGCAGAGAGGTGGACCCATTAATTGATATGTTAGGGGTAGGCAAGGGTCGGGTACCCGCGTTTTTGGAGATACCCGTCTTCGTCTTCGTCTTCGCGGGTTTCAGAGAAATACTATATCTGTATCTATCTCATAACATCCGGGTACCCGTCCAACGGGTACCCATAACTAAAAGACGGATATTCGCGAGTACCCGTACCCGTATAAAAAATATTAAACAATATAAAATTAAACCAAATAATCAAGGGATAATCCAAAAAAAAAACACTGAACTTTTTTTTTGTCAAACAAACACTAAACTTTTTAAATGGTCCAAAAAAAATACCTCAACTCTTCGACGATTGTCAAATCAGACAAAACGAACTGATGTAGCATCCATAAATGTATATGTGGCTTGCAAAGATTTATTTCATGATGTCACGTCGACATACATGTGGGATGAGGAGTGACACGTGGGATTGAGAGTCACGGTTCAACAAAACGATGTCGTCTCAGTTAACACCATCTTCCTCCTCTCCTCTACATGACGCGTAATCGAATCTGATCAGCCGAACAAAAATGGCGTCTCTTTCTTGTTCGTCTTCGTTGTCTCTCATCTCCAACTCCCATCGTCTCCATTTCACCCATTTCTCCATACGATGTTCCATCTACATCGATAAAGAGGTTTCTGAGACTATGATTAGGGCTACCCAGGATAGTGTGAATGATGCCATTGAAGCCCTGAAGGTGGTCCTAAGTTCAAGGAGGATGTCTGGTCCCGACCCGACGGAGCCGCCTTTACCGACCAGAAACCCGATCATATTCCTTTCTTCGCCGTTGGCATGAGCTCGGTAATTTCTCTAATTCTCTGTACCCCAAGTACCATTTTGTTCCGACTTTGCATTTCAATTACTGCTATTTCGAATCTGATGCTCCAAAGGATAATCATAAATAAGCTGGAAGTTTATTTCTGAGTTATTTTGTTTGCTCTCTGTGTGTTCAAAGATGTATGCTTGATAGATATCGACTGCCATTTTCATGCGCAGATGTTGCTTGAGCTCTGAGGCAATGGTGGTTTGACGGTCGGAATCCTTCAATAAAGAGTGACTGAGAGACGAAACATCGGATGAGGAGCTCCGGTGAAAGACAAAGAAGACGATCTCAGATTCGAAGGAAACGGCGAAGATGAAGAAACCGAGGACGTCGTTTTGCTGCAACTGTGACTCCCAATCCCACACGTCCTCATCCCACGTGTATGTCGACGTGACATCACGAAATAATTTTTTGCACCCCGCATATGCATTTTCGGATGCCACATCAGCTCGTTTTGTCTGATTTGACAATTATTAAAGAGTTCAGGTATTTTTTGGACCATTTAAAAAGCTTAGTGTTTATTTGACAAAAAAAAAGTTCAGTGTTTTTTTTGTCAAAATTGAAAAGTTCAGTGTTTTTTTTTTGGATTATCCCAATAATCAATAAAAATATATATATTTTATTCCAAAAATATATTTTTAAGTTTAAAAATTCTTAAAATATAATAATATACATAGAATCCTAGAAATATTTTAAAATATACACAATAATTTGAAGTTGAATCTATCAAAACTTGAAAATCCAATATATAATTCTAAAGAAAAGTAAAAATAACCTAAGTATTTTAGAAATTCTATTAAAAATATAAGGTTAATTTTGTAATTTTAATATGTATGCGGGTACCCGTGGGTATTCGTTATTTCAATATATAAAATCCGAATCCGTGCTCGTATGACAGATATTCTAGTTTTTAATACTCGTTTTCGTCTTCGTTAGGTGCCGAGTATCCGTTTTTCGGGTACCCACGAGATCGGGTATCCGCTTACCCGCGGGTAACGGGTTTAAATGTTCAGCCCTAGATAAATGATGACTCGTCGAATAATTATTTTTAATAATTTTGAAATTGGCAAAAGAAAAATTAAAATCAATAGCTAGAAGAAGACTTGACTAAAAGAAAAATCATATGAAAACCTAACCCAAGTACTAGGGTTCCGCGTTTTATTATATAGAATCAAATTAAACTAAACCAATATAATCATATCTAAAAACTCGTTCAATCAACAAATCGAATAATCCGAAGGACTCTTCCAGATAATTTGTTTTTAAAAAACCGAGAAAAATTAAATTCCATGCCATAGAATCTGCAACGAAGTAAAATCATACACAAGACCGAAAAAGTATTGTTATTTTAAGATTAAAAAAATGAAAATGAAAAATAATAAAATTATAACCGAAACAAATTTTGAAAATGTCCACTTTTGACCCTTTGCCAGATAAAAAAAAAACTTAATCTTTTAAAGATTTCTAAACACACAAAACGGAAAATCAAAAGAAAACTAAAAACTTTTTTTTTTAACCTTGGAAGATGTTGTCGGAAGGGCTGAAAGAGTTGCTGAATCTCCTCTTGGAACACACGTTGAAATTCCTCACGGATCACTCTCCTCAATTCCTCTCTAATCTGATTCATAGCGTTAAGTATATTTTTTTTAAATTTAGAATCCAAAACAAAAATATATAATAATATAAAAAAAACACAATCTTATGGGGAATGATATATATGAAATATGATGCAAAAACAAGTTTACGGAAGTGAGAAATGGTTACCATGATCCGGAAAAAGGATTCATTGCGAAATACGATCTGATTTTTGATCACTTGTTTGATCACGCTGCAAGAAAATCACGAAATTAAAGTCAAGAGAATTCACAGCCAATACTAAATTCACACGTACCTTTTGAATGTGGGTTTCTGTACTCTTAAACCCCCCTGTTGAGCCATTTTTTTCTTTGATCTTCGTTCTTTCTCCCTGTTGGGAGATCGATAGATAGAGCGTTTGTGGCTGACACTAACGCGTTATTTTTTGGGGCCCAATATTAAATTTCAGCGAAATTGCTAATATAATTTACTATGGTAGTATAAAAAAGATTATTATATAAAAAAAACATTCACACGTAAGCTGGAGCAAAGGTCAATGCCATGAATCAGCATTCCTTTGGATGGTCCGACGTAAGAAAAATCCCGAGAATGGGTAAATGGAATCTTTAGTAAATATGTCTCGTGAAAATGACAAGTTCACAATGTGTCTGAGTGTTGAGATATACCGAATCTTGAAGAATATTACGAGATATATCGTATATTGGATATCTTATCAAATCCGGAAAATATATATTTAGAAATATTTATTATTATGTGTATTTTACTTTTCAATGTAAGATTCTCATATATTTATATGTTATTTTGATTATCAATAAAAAAATCATTACGCAAATTTTTATATGGTATCAGAGTTTCTCGTTCTTTTCTAATTTGTTGTCCTTTTTATAAAAATGATGATCGATAATGAGAGTGAAGATGAAGATGATGATGATATACCGATCCAGTGGTAATATCATTTCGAGTTTTTTTTATTAAGAATAAGATAGTCATTTTATTTTGGTTTTTTTTTTATTTTCTCTCGTAATCCCACATGTTTCTAAAGATTATTCGCATAACCGCCAATCATCTTATTCTTGCCAAAAAAATTTGTTGTCATTAAACGCTTTCGCTAGTTGCCTTACAATCTCGGATGAATCAGAGTTATTTCCGAGACTTCTTTCTATACCGCGATTGTCGTCCTTTTTTTTTGTTATCATCAAACGATTCTTTTGTGCGTATTGTCAAAGTTGCAGCGCAATTGTTTGTTTGATTTTTTTTTAGTTATGTCTTCTATCAACACAAGTTCGTAAGGTGATATGGTTCAAGCGGCATGCGTTTGATCATCTTTTCAGTAAGTTGGGCGTTTCGTGATCTTCCATACTCCAACTTGAAGGGGGATGTTGAGATATACCGGATCTTGAAGAATATTACGAGATATATCGTATATTGGATATCTTATCAAATCCGGAAAATATATATTTAGAAATATTTATTATTATGTCTACTTTACTTTTTAATGTAAGACTCTCATATATTTATATATTATTTTGATTATCAATAAAAAAAATCATTCCGCAAATTTCTACATCGAGCTTAGGAATTTTCGTCTATCGCTTTCCCTTCTCCACCGAAACTAATTTTAATTTGAGTTACAATCGTTAACATTAGTTCTTTTTTTTTAGCCTAGCACAATTAACATCTATATCAGTGTATTATTATGGTAGTTAATGAACCGCTAACTATAAAAAAAAAAACAACACTAATGCTAACTATATAAACGAATCATCAACCATAACGACCATTTTTATTAGAATCTCTTATTGGGCTTAAATGGGCCGGGAAAGGGCTATTAGGATCCTCAAATGGAGATCGATATGTTACATATCAAATTCATTTCATCTGTACGAGTGCATACATATACTCCTTTTTCTTTCATAAAGATCAAATAAAAAAATTATCTTCTTGTCATTTTAAAAAAAAATATTAGTTATACATATATATATATATATATACAACTAATGTGCATATTAAAATAAAAATAATTATAACTAATTTATAATATATATTTAAAAATAATATGTATATATATTATTTATAATATAATATTTATATATATATATTGTAGATAAATATATATGTGTTTTATTAGTTATAAATATTTTTATATTCTTGTCATTTAAAAAAAAATATATTGGTTATACATGTAATATACATATATATATATATATATATATATATATATATAACTAATGTGCATATTAAAATAAAAGTAATTATAACTAATTTATAATATATATTTAAAAATAATATCGTAGATAAATATATACGTGTTTTATTAGTTATAAATATTTTTATATTTAATATATATGTGTGTGAAATTGTATGTATATATATTAATTTAAATAAATTATTTAATTTAAATTTTATTTAAAATGATGATGTGATATAATTACGATGATGTGACCATAACTTTGAAGTCATTTAACTGTCATATCATCATTTTTGTTTGAATCGGAAGATAGAGAAAATATCACGTAATCAACTAATTTAAACACCTTCTTATAAAGAACAAATGTATTAAATGTTGGTTTTGGATTTTTTATGAAACTTTTTTGTAAGAAACTTTATGTATTATTTTACCAAAAAACAATTAATGTATCATACAGATCAACAACCAATCATATATCGTATTCATAATATGACCACATAAAAAATAACAATTATAAAAATAAGTAAGATGGACATAGTTCTCTCACAAAAAGAGAAAAGAAATTAAATCATTGGGTAACTTTATCGTTGTAACTTTTATTTAGTCACATGGACAATTATTCTTTGACATTCAAATCCTTTGTTTACGGATGGAAAATCATTTTAAATTAATATTTTGATTTCGAATTTTTAAAACTACAGGAAATATTCGTTCTAAGAACGCATACATAGCATATAAACTATATATAACTTTTCTCTTCTTTAGATAATTTAGGAAATCACCGACAACAAAAATAAAAAAAAATCCATTAATCGTGAGTTTTATTATTTTTCACTCATTATTCATAATGTTTAGGCTTAGAAAATATCATAATCGTTTCTATTTCCCAGAAAAAGGGGTTAAAAAAATATTAATTTTGGCAACAATCATTAACATAACACGAGTTTATTTAGTTAGATAAGAACTGGTTGACCGTTAAGTATCGGTTAAAAACGGGGATATGAAACAAATCAACACGTCAGCATATTAAAGGGATGGGTGGTGATACTGTAAATATGTCCGACTTTTAAGGGCAAACTAATGTCTTGGATTCTGGGATCTTGTCGGGTCGAACCGGTGACCGGTAAGATTAAGAATTCGGTTTAGTTTAGATGAAATGCCCGGTTTAGAGATGGATTCGGTAAGGGTAATTTAGTAGTTTTTTTTTTTTTAAAAAAAAAGGGAAGATAGTTCCGAGGACCTAAAATTGATGTTTGGTCGGTGGAAATAATTTCTTGAATTGTCATCAAATTTCTCTCTCATCCCTCTAATGCTGTCTGATCTCTTGCATGACCATCATCTTTTTAACGTTTGCATTGTCTATCGATACTCTTCAAGTGCAAATATAAGTAGACTCTCGTTGATATAATAATAATAATAATAATAATAATAATAATAATAATAATAATAATAAATAATGATTTAAAAAAACTACAGTTATGCATAAAAAAATGGAATTGAGATTGCAATAATCAGATTATATATATTTATGATTACACTCGAAAATATAATACATCCATATATATATATATGCATATATGTACACACACTTGGATGTAATTACAATGGCTGAAGATAAAATAAAAGAGATTAAGCATACTAAACAAAATACCCACAAACATCTATATAAATGTATGTGTGTATATAGCATATGCGTCTTGTCATCTCTCCTTCAGCCGCCGGCGATAAGAGCAATTACATTTACAATGAAGAAAAAATTTCAAAACAATACCTAAACTTTTCCATTTTCACAAAATAAAACCTAAACCATTTTTTATCAAATAAAACTTCAACTTCATTTTTCAGACAAAAATAAACATGAACTTTATAATCTTTGTCATTTTTAACTCTGTTGCTGACGTGGTATTCCGATATCGTGACACGTGGACGATGGTGTGTCAAATACGATCAAAGTGTTGACTTGTCACGTAAGATGTTGGAAATACCACGTCAGCAATAGAATTAAAAATGATAATGATTATAAAGTTCATGTTTATTTTTTACTAAAAAATGAAGTTGAGGTTTTATTTGATAAAAAACAAAGTTTAGGTTTTATTGTGTAAAAATTGAAAAGTTCAGGTATTGTTTTGGGATATTTTCTACAATAAAATATGATTTGGGTATCTCAATCACATAATCCAAAACGACATGTGGACACGTTTGTGTTTCAGTATATTAGTGTTCATAATATAATCAACAAAGCCATAAACTAGACAACTAAGACCAAGATAAACGATATTTACCAACTTCGATGGGCCCATCAAAATAAAACCCATTTGATATAATATGATAATAATAACGAATAACATTAGAGCCGGAACTAATATATAGTCAAGGAGCCTCTTACCATCTCCGCCTCTCTCTGCATGAATATCGTCGCTGATCATCATCTTCTTCTTCGATTCAGTGCTTGCACTTTCTTTCTTTGTGATTTGTGTTGTGATGTTATTTCATCCCATGTTGCCCTATTTATACAGTAACCTCGATGTGACCTTTTTTATTTTACCTTGATTTTGTTGGCATGCATAATAATTATTTTGCATTCCATTAATCCCTTGTTTTGATTGGTCGGTTGGTCTTTTACTTTCACTCGTTAAGACGGTTTTGATCATAAATAGTACATTTTATGTCTATAAGTAAAATTGAAAGAATATCTATGTACATTTTACATAGTTACAATAACTCAAAATAAAGAATAGAGTATATCCACACTTAATTAAATATGGCGAAACATATACTTATCTATTTACATATAAAATTCTTTCTTTCTTCATGTATGGAACCACAATCACTTAATCTTTTGAAATGTGATTTATATCCTCACTTTAATAAATAAAATATAGGGTTAAGACAAATATTAATTTGAGTTGATTTGAATTAAGGTCATTTATAGTACAATTTTCGTACAAAAACAAAATGATCATATAGACTAAGATTTTTAGAAGTTAAGTAAATTAGAAAAAAAAAACTTAAAATGATCATATAGGATGATTTGTCATCCAACCAATGGAAGTGAAGTATTTGGATGTGAAAAAAATGAAACAACCAATGAAAACAAAAGGATTTGAAGTTATGAGAAAGAATAATTGTTCATATTAATAAGCAAGGTAAAATTAATTCATACTGTATCATATAAATAGAGTAACAGTGAGTGGAATCAAATCTAACATTAAATTAAACACACATTCAAAAACTATTGAGTCAACTATAAGTCAACTAACCGTATTCTTTTTTCCCTTTTTTCATTAGACATTAAAAACAATAGTTCATTAATTCCTGTTATAATCAGTCTTGGAATATATATATATATATATATATATATATATATATTTATTGAGGTAGTCATGGATTTAAATAATAAAACAGACAATATTCATAAAATGAAAACTGAATATAAAAGCTTCATAACATAATAACTAGATTATCAACAATAATAAATCATTACATTAATAATTGAAAAGAAAAAAAAACAACTAAATAGGAAGACAAACTATGTATATGCATCCATGTGCATATGTACAATAATTTAAAATAGAATATAGGATGTCGTATGCATCTATATACGTCTGCATGCGTTTGTTCATGCATGGAAAGCAACTTCAGCCGCCAGTGAGGAGGCCAATGGTGCCAACGATGGCATACGCTTTCGCAACCTCACGTACATAACCGATAAGGTCACCACAAAAAGATGGTTTTGGAGTTGTTTCATAATGTAACCGAGACAATGAAAACTTAGATGAAAAAACACAAGATACCCGATGTCTATTAACCCTTTGAGACCCAACGAATAAACACCAATATTGTTAAATAACGCAAAAATAAACAAGAATAACGTTAGGACGGGAAATCCTAAATGACCAAGAACTTTACCGACTCTTGCTCTTCGGTTCGCTGCCTACATGTCGGCCATCATCATCTCGAGTGTGTGTTTAGGGTTTTTTGTTTTTGAGGTTCGGTGATGATTTGAATCCATTCACTGTTCCTCTATTTATATAGAAAAATATGAGATAATTTTATATTTATACTTGTTTAACATGAACAGTTATTGTTACACGTAACTGAATATAAAAGTTGGATGACAAATCATCATACATGATAGCATTTTAATTTTTTTTAAATATAAGAAAATATACATAAACACAACCCTTCCCCTCTTTAGATAATTGTCACTATGGAGTCTTCAACAAATCCTCTAGTCCAAGCAGAGGGTCTCGAAGCCTTGGTCCGAGAAAGAGGCTTTGGAAAGCACGGAGGGGCAATTCCGTTATTGCCAGTGTTTAATGAAACCCTAAGGGTTTCTCCTTTGTTTGCTCATTCGAACGGTTTTGGGTTTGCGTGAAATTTTTCGGCAGAGAGAAACTCTCTCACCGGCGAGCTTTGCTCGCGGTTTTCCGGCACCGTTCGACGGTGTCCGGTGGTTCTTTCGTGTTGTAACCCTAGCTACTAAACGCGACTTCCTCTTCCCGAGACGTAGGCACCGAGATTTATCTCGGTTGCTGAACTCGTAAATCTCTGTCTCATCTTTCGTTTCCTGTTCTTGATCAGACGAGTGTCGGTGAGGGAGAGGTGAAAGATCGAAGGTCGGGAACAACCTACAAGTGGTATCAGAGTCCGGTTGCCGGCGAGGCGCGGCGAATCGGCGGCGGAATCGCGGCCGAGGTAAGTCAAGGTTCCCTGGGTCTCGAGTCTGAGCGTTCTAATGCGTGGTTCGAGTTGTTTCAGGCAAGAAACAACGTCGAGGAGATCGTTTGAGAGAAGATCGACGGTCAAAGACGATGGGAAGACTCACATCGGCGGCGAGAAGTTGGAAGGGGCTCGTATCTAACTCGGATCGAAGATTCGGATGAGTTACGAGATGACTCAGATAAGATCTCGAGTTTGCGTGTGTCGATCTATGGGTTGGGTGAGAAAACCGGTGGAAAACCAGCGGAATCGGCCATAACTCACTGAGTCACGGCTGAGTCGGATTCCGGGGCTGATTCAACAACCGAGTTGACCGAGTTAACTCGGCGGCTCACGTTTCTGAGTTTAAGGTTTTCGGTTTAAACCGGTTTAGCCGGTTTAAATCCGATTGAGTAATTAAACCGGGTTCGATTTAAAATCGAACCGGTTTAGGTCGGTCTGGTCAAATCGTTGACCGAAATTGGTCAACTTGACTGGTTAGGTCAAACCGGATCGGTTCAGGTCAATTGGGCCGGTTTAGGTCCGGTTTGGGGTCAATTGGACCGGTTCAGACTGGTTTGGGTCAGTCCAGGTCCGGTTTAAGTCAATTGAGTCCGGTTTAGATCAATCTAGGTCCAGTTTTTAGGTCAAATCAGACCGGTTCTGATCGGTTTAGGTTTGATTAATGGTCTGATTTATTCGATTCTGTCTAATTCAGACCGATTTAGGTCAATTAAGTCTGGTAAAGATCAATTTAGTCCGGTTTAGACTAGGTATAGTCTGATATAGGTCTTATTTGTTCGGTTAGGGCACGAATTGTCCGGGTTTAGATCAATTGGGTTCGGTTTAGGCAAATCTAGATCAGTATAGGCTAAAATAGGTCTGCTTTATCTGTTTAGGACTGATATTGATCATATTAGGGTCTGAATTCGTGGTTTAGGACCATATTAGATCGATTTAGGGTCTAGAGTGTACAATTAAGACTAGAACTAACTGATTTAGGGTTAGGTTAGTCCGAATTAGGTCTGATGGTGTCGGGTTTAGGGCATAGTGGACTGGTTTATGGTATGTTAGGGTCTGTATTGATCGGTTTACCCTGTTAGGTTGGATACTCAATTTGGCTTGGTTTAGTGAAAATTCACTAGGGATGGACCTGTTTAGATCTCGGTTTAGCTAATGTGGGTCATAGATTCCGGTTTTCTGCTCAGTATAGGTCTGAATAGGTTGGATTTGACTACGTTTAACTGTGTAAGAGGTCTGTTAGACTTAAATAGGCTGGTATAGGTCTAAAATTGACTGGTTTAGGTCGGTATAGATCTGTAAGTGTTGTTTGGGTCTTGGTGGTCTGATTTAGCCAAATTTGGGTTGGTCTAGCATGGTCTAAGTCTTATAAGAAGTAACTTAAGTCCATTTAGGCTTGGTTAGGTTTGATTAGAGGTTTAGAATGTCTATATAGACATTTTCTAGGTCTGATTAGATTAGAATCTGATTGTAAACTTAGGTATTATCTAATTTAGGTCTAGATAGGACTTCTAAGTACCTATTTTGAGTCATAGAGTCTGATACTTTGACTGGTTAGGTCTGATTAGTTGGGATTTGGCTAAAACGGGTTAGTTTAGGGATTGGTTAAGTCTAGAATCACTAGGTATAAGTCTGTAGAGGTCGGTTTAGATCAGGGCAGGTCTGTAGGGGTTGGTTCTAGGCATTTATAGGGTCTGATCAGAGAGAAATTAGATCTCATTAGGCTTAGTTTAGGTCTGATTAGGATGCTAAAAGTCTAATCACGGGTTGGTAAGTGAATAGGGTTGGCTTAGGTTTATTGATTAGGACCTTTAGGTGATTGACTAGGACTTAGGGTAACTAATCAGGGGTTGGTTAGGTCAAGTAGGATTGGTTTAGGTATGATTAGATTACTGGTCTAGTTAGGACTTTTGGTTGTCTAACTAGGGCTGTTAGGGTCTAGATAACACTTGAGTTAGGTATGATTAGGACTTTGTGAGGGACCAGGTAGACTCGGCATCGTAGGACTGGTTAGGACTTTGTTGGGGGCCATGTAGACTCGGTGTTATAGGTCTGATTAGACGTAATCAGGTCAAGTTAGCCTTAAGTTAGGTCTGGTTAGAAGTAATCAGATCTTAAGGTAGACTGTGTTTCGAGTCTAATAGGTCGGTTAGGTAAAATTATGCCTAGGGTAAGTCCAATCAGGTTTGTACGAGAGTCTAAGATGTCGGTTAGGTAGAAATATATCTTGTATTAAGTCCAATCAGGTCTGGTCTAAAGTCTACTAGATCCGTTTAGGTAAGATGTACCTAGGATGATATCCGGTTAGGCTTGGTTTAAAGTCTGTTAGATCGGTGTAGGTTGAGTACCTAGGATAAGTCCAGTCAGCTCGTGGTCTCTTAGTCTACTAGGTCTGACTAGGTAGAGACATACCTAGATTTAGGACCGATAGACTAGGGTTAGAGTGTGTCAAGCACGGCTAGGTAGAAATATACCTAGGGTAAGTCTTATAAGCTGTTTTTTTAGAGATCATTAGGTCTGTCTAGGTAGAAGTATACCTAGGGTTAAGTCCTATAGGATTCGATCTCTTCCCTTAGGTCATGGTTTAGTCACTCCTAGGGTCGGTTAAGTCACTTCCGTGTAGTGTCAATTTAGACTCAGGTATATCATCCTAGGATACTTCTAGTGTTACCGGTTAGTGTTCGGTTAGTAGACACAGTAAGGGATAAATCATCCCTTAGGAGAAGGCAGGTGATGTGAGCCAAGATACTCCAGCTCGGGAAATCGAGGTTAGGGGAGGCCATATGATTCTTCTCTCTTGGTCAATAGGACCAAAGGTTAACGTATCGGGTGCTCCGAGTCTCAAATAGAGACAAACAATGAGTCAAGTGCTAGGAACCTCATGTTTTGTAATCCTCTCTAGTAGGATGTGCCTTGTGTTGGGGTTTCGAGTGTAAATCCGAACCCTAGGTGTCGGTAGAGGAAGAAAAGGGTAGCGGTTAGGATGATGGAGTTAGATTTTCTAACTCGGGATACCCTGAAAAGGGTATGGTGGAAGTAGGGGTGGGCAAAATTACCCGAAAATCGGGTACCCGTCCCGATCCGAGGGTCGGATACCCGAAAATCGGGTACCCGTTATGTTACGAGATAGAGATCGGGTTTTAAAATATGTAAAATCCGAAATTCGGATTCGGGTTCGGGTTTACACTTTCGGGTCGGGTAATTACCCGCGGGTACCCGAGTAATAAAAAATAAATATTATTTATTTTAAAATTTTAATATTAATAAAAATATTTATGAATTATCTTGAATTTTTATATTTTTATATATATAAAAACTATTATTTTATTATCTAATTATTTTAAATATAAATATTTGAAATTCTTTTCATTAATTTTATGAATTATTTGTATAAAATTTATAAATTTATAATTTTTTTTAAAAAAAATAATTAAAAATTTTCGGGTTCGGGTATCCGCGGGTACCCGAAAATTATCTCGCGAGTAATACACTTCGGGTATTCGAAAACTCGGGTTCGAGTTCGGGTTTCAAAACGTATTATTTTTCGGGTTCGGGTTCGGGTTCGGGTACCCTAAAAATCCCGGGTACCCGACCCGTGCCCACCCCTAGGTGGAAGGACTAGGGGTCTCGGGCAAACCCGAGAAATCGGGTGCAGGAGAAGGCCAAGGACCGAGGTAGAGTGATTAATTTTACGGGTAGGTAGGGACACTACAAGAAGGTGTTGTAGGTCCCGGATGATGAGGAAGGGAGAGTCCGAAGTAGAAGGACAGATTGACCTCGGAGGAGTAAACCGAAGTTGCTTCGGTTCTCGTGGCAGGTCAGGATGTGAGGTTTCCACATTTAGGTGGAGCTTCCTCGGGTAGGATGCTCAGGAGGTGGTGTGAGCTGGGAGGTGTCGGTTTCCACCGGGTAGAGTCGGTGTAGGATGGCGCTAAGACACTCCCTCTCGAGGTGGAGCACGTGCACTCACGTGTCTCATTCTCGGTGGAGCATTCATAGATGACTAGGAGCGTCTTCATGGGACAAAACCGTGGGACAATCTTAGTTTACAGGTTAGGATTCGAGGGTAAAATGGGCGGCTCCTGACGAGCTTCTGGGTAGGGGTACAGGGATGAAGCGGACGCACCGGAATGAGAGGGATCTGAGGGCTGTGTAGGTATGGGACTACGCAGTCTAAGATAACTTAAAAGGAATTAATTGAGCTACTCATAGCAACAAGATGCATCTACCTTTTCGGTTGCCCATCTCGAGAGAACTCCAAAGTTAAGCGTGCTGGCCTTGGAGTAGTCTTAGGATGGATGACCTCCTTGGAAGTATTTTCCGGGATGTGTGCGAGTGAGGACAAAAATATGCTAAAAGGTCTCGTGTTGGTGTGTGGGGACAGCTCTATCATTCCGTAGCGGTCTCGGGTCGTTACACTAACTCATAGGTGGTGTAAACTCTACGGGGATCCAGGGTTAGGTTGTCTAGCAGGTTCAGTAGTATGACTCAGGTTAGTTTCGGGGGAAGTCAGGTTAGACTCGGGAGATAGGTAGATGTCGAGATTAACTCTCGAGGGTGCACAGGTGAAGTTTTAGACTTCATCAGAGATAGTTATGTAGACAGTCTAGGGAGTCATAACTATTCGAGGTTATCGTTAGTCTTCGGAAATGGGAGGTGTCGAGGGATACTCGGACACTCGTTTTTGGGTAGACTAGAATTTGCGTGTTTATATTGTTTATTAACGCTGAGACGTACTTATGGTACGCTCGGTAAGAACTCTATTAGAACGACACGTTTGATACGCCTAGAATGTGCCTAGAATGTGTCGAAGCCTTGGTTCGAGACAGAGGCTTTGGAAAGTATGGAGGGGCAATTCCGTTATTTCCAGTGTTTAATAAAACCCTAAGGATTTCTTCTTTTGTTGGCTCATTCGAACGGTTTAGGGTTTGAGTGCGTTTTTTCGGCAGAGAGAAACTCTCTCTCCGGTGAGTTTTGCTCGCGGTTTTCCGGCGCCGTTCGACGGTGTCCGGTGGTTGTTTCGTGTTGTAACCCTAGCTACTAAACGTGGCTTCCTCTTCCCGAAACGTAGACACCGAGATTTATCTCGGTTGCTGAACTCGTAAATCTCTATCTTCTCTTTCATTTCTTATTCTTGATTAGACGAGTGTCGGTGAGGGAGAGGTGAAAGATCGAAGGCCGGAACAACCTACGGTCACAATACTCCAACAACAAGAAAACTCCACGAATGGGTAAATGGACACGGTGGAAAATGCATGGAATCTTTAGTCAAAGTGCCTCAATGAAAATGATAAGCTAACTTGTATTTACTAATTCTTTTTTTCACTCGTTATTCATGATGCTTATGAAATTTCCTTTGTCATTTTCGATTTCCATAAAAAGAATAATAAAGTCGTGACAAGTATTTATTTGAGTTAAGATCATTAGCAGAAAGTATAGAAGTAATTAGCTTCTCTAGTGGTTAGTTAATTAACCGCTAACTATGAGTACGACCTTCTGATTTCAATGGGCTAATTAATGAGCCCTCAAGAACCGACACGTCAGCAGCAGCAAAAAAAGAGATGGACACGTTGCAAAAAAAAATCAAATTCGTTCATCCATATGATCCCATGGAAGTGATATATATCTATATATGTGTGTATATATTAGAGACTATATATAAAGATTCCATTCCATTGCGTAGCCGTACCTACGTATCTATTTTATGACCCAAAAAAAAACAAAATCATAGTGTCATTTTCCTTATTTAACGACACGTTTAGAGAAATGCCGATTTTAGGAGATAATTGTTTTTATTAATTATTCTTAATCAATATTCGGCTCAATTATGATAACAAATACTGCTTCTGAAAACACACAGACAACTTTTATAAAAATATACTAGCTTTTTTATATCCTAAAAAATATCACGTAAGAAAATATAGGTACATACATATATATATAATGCATTCACATGAGAATAGGTAACAATTTTAACCATTTATGATTAAACAAAACACACAAATTAGATAAATGCAATAATTTACTACAGCCTCGCAATCCAGAAAAAAAATATATATAATATTTTATACACGTTTTCATTAATTTAATAGTGTGCAGTTATATATAAAAACATCGAAAACCGATTTGGTAATATATGATGTAACTTATGGAACCGATAATAAGTTTGCAGTCATAGTTTTTGGAACTAATTATCCTATGAATAATAGTATTATTTTCATTAATTAACTCGTTATTCATTTGTCACAACAATTTGAAGACTGATCGATAAACAAGAATATATTGTTATTATTTTTTGTAAAGTACCAAAATTTAAATTATAATTTTTTTTTTATATTTGATCATTCGTTTTGAGTTTATCCTTAATATAATCAACAAATTTATATTATGTCAAAAGTATGCATGGTAGAAATATTAGCATATTCATTGTTTCATTAATTTCATCATAGTTGTTTATTCGTTGACGAAATTTTGCTTTGTAAGATTATTTTATATATTCACATAAGTTTTATATTTTTTTATTGTTGACATTATTCAGCTTTAGAAATATCCACCCAATTTTTTTAAATATATATTTTTATTTTTTATAAGGTTTTCCAATGTGACAGTATTTTCACTATTCAAATATATTATTTAGAATTTCTAAAACACTAGAAAATATACAAATTAAGTGTTTGCTATTTTTAAAAAGGTATTGGGCCTTCAACACGGATTTGGATGGAATAATTTCGATATACAAGGCCTGCAAAAAACCTCTAAACCGGTGCGGACCGGTCCATGGGCTTGACAAGGATCCTATGAATGTGATAAATCATTTGTTTACTTTTTTCTTTTAATCTCCATTAATTAACTCGGTATTCATTGTTACAAGTTCTAAATAAGAATATATTATTATTTTGTAAAATACGAGGATTAGTTTGCAAAACATATTTACACATAAAAATATCGAAAACCGATTTGACAATATATGATGTAACTTATTGAACAGATAATAAGTTTGTAGTCAGAGTTTTTGGAATATATATATATATATAATTTTTGGAATATATATATATATATATATATATATATATATATATATAAACCTACAGAGACAGAGATGAGAGAGTTCATGTCTTGTAAATGTCATTGATAAAAATCTTAAAAGATTTCAAAATGTACGGACAATTTTTCTAGGGTTTGGGAATTTAGTTAGACATTGATCATCCAAGGAACAAAGACAGTGAAACACACACTGATCGATTTCATCTACTTGATGTACTGAGACACCCATTTGAAGCCTTCTCCGTATCCCATTTTGCGGACGATGCTGCACATGAAAACCTCGAGCGGGCGAAAACCCGAGTCCCCCCCGAGACTCACCTTTCCCTTACCCGTCGTGAAATTGGTCAGGCCCAAGTGGTACCTCAGCTCGTCTTCTGAGGCGGCGTAAGGGATATCGATCTTGTTTCCGAGAATCAAGAACGGGACTTCGGGAGCGTCTAGCTCCCGTTTCGATTCCGCGAATCTCTCCTTGTCGTAAGCATCTACGAGGTAGACAACAGCATCTACCTTTTTAAGACAGAAACAGCAACTTATCAGCACACACACACAAACATTTTCTTGTATTTACAGAGTTTTCTGCAGTCAATGTAAAGATGAATAGTGAATGGTCCTAAAGATCTATAAACATTTTCAGCCCTCCTACTACCAACATAACACGGGGAAACAACAAATTAACGACGAAAATGGACATCTAGCACCTTAAATTAAGATGTCGAAAAGAATCTACCACCAAATATTTCATTTTTTTGGCAACTGGCAAGTAGACAAACCCCGAAAGTCTACGATTTCAACGTTTTACAATAGATCTTACGTCTTCAACCGAACTTGGGAAGACGCATCAAAAGATTAGGTCTTTCATGGTATTCGATCACAGAGAGTCATGTGTCAACCGAGATTTCAACTAAAACATGGAACAATATGTAAGCCAAGCTACTACACGAACCCTTCTCGGTTAACAGAAGGGTTCGGTCAGCGAATTCACACTGGTTCTTTATGAAGGCAACAAGGAAACATCATCAGGAATTATGAAGGCACAATCCATATAGCTCGATCAAACATGAACAACAATCATTCATGACATGTTCTAGGTTCTAACACGATCAGTGAGGGAGTGTGTAGAGAGATTAACCTTAGCATAATAATCTTTCCAAACCCTTCGGGCAATCTGGTGACCTCCCAAATCAAAAGCCTTGAACTTAATTTTTCCAATGCTCAGTTCCTCAGACGTGGGATGCTGAGTCGGCTGATGTTGAACTAGTCTCTGTCACAAAACACGACATATTAAGACTAAGAGTGTTCGCTTGTCCGTGAATCTCCCTATTTGGTATGTGCCTCGATGCACAATCGGGTAAAAACGACAATCCGTGAATTACTTCCTTCTCATCGATAATCGAAAATAGCCAAACTCCAGAACAAGAGCAGATGTAAGAACCCTAGATTTTGAACTAACAAATTTCTCGAGAATTTCCCGCAATCAAATGGGCCACCAAACGAGAAAACAGAAAACGCATTCTGAACCAACCACAAAAACCCAAACACGGCAATAGAAGACAAATATATACCTCGTCTTTGAGCATATGAAGCAACGTAGTTTTTCCGGCATTATCGAGCCCCAGAAACAGGATCTTCGCCTCTTTCTGCCACAACCCTAACGAGGCAAGGATCCCATAGAACCAATCGAACAAAAACATGATCTCGTCTTTTTCACACCGATCAATCTCAAATTAAAAAAAGGCAAAAACACCAAAATTTACTATCTTCGTTACGAGGATCGAAGCTCAAACCAACACCCAAAAATCACTCGATTTTTTTTTTCCAAAAAAAAAAAGGAAGAAGAAGATCTGCACAGAGAAATCAATATAGAGAGAGAGAGGAAGATCCAATATTTAGTTGTCTAGGGAGGAAGAAATAAACATTAAACACGTGGAAGATGAACGAGATGTGTGATGACGTGTCGGGTTATAACTGGAAGTCATAGTTTGTCGTTGACATCATTTCAGCCAATGTAAACCGTAGATCCAAAAATCAACGGCTATGATATATTCCCAAGGTTTATGAGTAGGTGGCAGAGCAAAAAGTCCGTGAACTCCACGTGTCTTGAATTTAATGGCCAAAAGATTTTTCATGTGGACGACACGGTGTTTTAGACGCCACAAACAACAGCTGCTGATGAGCAATGCAAGCCGTTGCGAGACTGACTGATTGCACGTCGTGCCGTTTCCAATGCCTAGAATTTCTACAATTAAAAAAAAAACGGAGAATTTTCTTAGGGTTTGGGGAGAGTGTTGTTGGAAGTTATAAAGTTGATGTCACCTGGACAAAATATAGTTTAACTATTACAATGATGGTATGCGACAGAGATAGGGAAATGGTTTCCTTGTATATTATCATTAAGTATACAACGTATATATACAAATATATGACAGTAACTTATAACAACTAAATAGCTAAGAATCGGGAGATGATATGAGAGAATAATGCTAAAGATAGCAACAAGAAGATATCAGTAGGATCTCCTTCCATTATGCCCCCGCAAGATGAGGATCGGTTGCGAGACCAATCTTGACACGTAATAGATCGAACCGAGCACGGGGTAAGGGTTTGGTTAAAGCATCAGCTAACTGGTCTTGCGAGTTGACGTGTGTAACTCGGAGATGTCCATCACGAACCAGACCACGAATGAAGTGGTAATCAATTGCAACGTGTTTCATTCGGGAATGAAAAACCGGGTTCGAACAAAGATACGTAGCGCCCACGTTATCGCAATAAATCACCGGTGGAACTGAGGCGGCATATCCAAGCTCAGAGAGGAGAGAGGACAACCATCGGACCTCCGAGGCAGTGGTGGCGACAGACCGATATTCAGATTCGGTCGAAGACCGAGCTGCAATCCTTTGCTTCTTTGATGACCATGAGATAGGGTGACTCCCAAGGTAGATGATATGAGCACTTGTTGACGTAAAGTCATCTTTGTTTCCTCCCCAATCGGCGTCGGAAAATGCATGGAGAAGGGGCTTGTTGATGTTCGACATGAAGATACCAAGAGATTGGAACCAGCAAGGTAGCGTAAGACCCGTTTCACCGATTGCCAATGCTCGGTAGAAGGACGATGCATAAATTGTGATAGTTTATTCACCGCAAACGCAATGTCCGGCCGAGTGAATTGAAGATATTGAAGACTGCCCACCACATTGCGATATTCCGTTGGATCGTCCAAAGGTGTGCCGGCGGATAGAGTGAGAGATGTTGTTGATGGCATAGGAGTGGAGACCGGATTTGCTTTCAGCATGTTCGTCTTCTGTAGAAGATCATGGATATAGCGTTTTTGAGTGAGATATAAGCCAGCTGGAGTTGTGGAGACTTCAACGCCTAAGAAGAATGATAAAGGCCCAAGGTCCTTAATGGAAAATCTGTCCGAAAGCTTGGAGATGAAACGTTGACAATGAATCTGGTCGTTTCCGGTGACGACGATGTCGTCGACATAGACAAGCAGATAGAGGATGATGCTGGCCTTTCGGAAAATGAAAAGCGACGTGTCTGCCATGGAGTTAACGAAACCCAACTCAAGGAGAAACTGTCGAAGCTCATTGTACCATGCTCTCGGTGCTTGTTTAAGTCCGTAGAGAGCCTTATGCAATTTGCAAACATGTGAGGGACGGTCTTGGTCGATAAAGCCCGGAGGTTGAACCATGTACACATCATCATGAAGTCTACCTTGTAGGAACGCATTATTTACGTCGAGCTGCCGTAATGACCATCCCCGAGTAGTGGCGAGACTCAGAACAAGGCGTATTGTTGCTGGTTTGATGACGGGACTAAATGTATCGTGATAGTCTATTCCGGGTCGTTGGTGAAATCCTTTGGCAACGAGTCTAGCCTTGCACCTGTCAAAAGAACCATCCGCACGACGTTTAGTTCGAAATACCCATTTACATCCGACTAGATTGTGTGAAACATCGGGAGGTACTAATTCCCATGTTCCATTTTTTACAAGAGCGTCGAATTCCTCCGTCATTGCTTGTCTCCAAGACGGTGACTTGAGAGCTTGAGAGAGGTCGGCAGGTGGTGGTTTAGTGACTAGGTTGGCATATTTGTTGTTGGGTTTGATGATGTTGCTTTTCGAGCGTGTTTTCATTGGGTGGTTGTTTCTTGGGGCACAAGGTATTTCTGTAGGTTGAATTTGTGGGTCAATGACAGGTGATTCAGTCTCGGTATTAGGAGGGGTACGATCAGTGTTGGCCGAGAGAGTGTCAGGCAGGTTTGTGGTGGAGTGTTGTGGAGGCGAAGAGGTTGGCTGGGCCTGAGGCGACGGTGGTGCAAAATCTGGCGAATGATCAGCGCTTGGGGGCGATAACGGTGGAGACAGCGGCATGTATGAGCAGCCTGGAACAAGAGAATGAGATGGTGAGTAAGAGAGGTTAGACTTGTCTGTGTCGGCCATGTTTGGTTCAGAACAGAGAGAGTGATAAGGGAATGACGACTCATAGAATGTCACATGACGAGATGCATACACTCTAGACGACGAAGGATTGAGGCAGAGAAAAGCACTTTGAGTCGGTGAATAACCAACAAAAACGCATGGTGAAGAACGAGGGTCGAGTTTATTGGGAGCGTATGGTCGTAGCCAAGGAAAGCATAAACAACCAAACGTTCGGAGCTTTGAATAGCTCGGTGTGGAACCGAATAGCCGTTCAAATGGAGAGTCATGGTCAAGGACTTTGGTCGGTAGGCGATTAATGAGGTAAACGGCTGTCGGAAAGGCAAAGGTCCAAAGAGAGAGAGGCATTTTGGCGTGGGTGAGAAGAGTGAGTCCCGTTTCCATAATGTGACGATGTTTCCGTTCGGAAACACCATTATGTTCGGGTGTATGGGGAGGCGTTGTGAGGTGAGATATGCCTTGAGAGGATAAGAGGGAACGGAGGGCGATGTATTCCCCGCCATTATCCGAGTAAAGTGTTTGGATTTTGTGGTTAAATCGGTTTTCAACTAAGGCTTTGAATTTGGGAAAAATATCAATGACTTGGGACTTTCGTTTGAGAGGGAAGAACCATGTATACCGGGTGTAGTGGTCGACAAAGATCACATAGTATTTGAGGCCATCTAACGATTCGATAGGTGAACTCCATACATCCGAAAAAATAAACTCTAAGGGGCGAAATGATTGAAGGGTTGATGTTGCAAAAGGTAACTTGTGACTCTTATTAATAGAACATGGGTGACAAAGCAAATCTTTTTGAGACGGGGAAGACAATGGGAGAGAAAACTTATGAATAACTCGACGCAAGACCTCGGTTGATGGGTGGCCTAATCTAGAGTGCCACTCAAGCAACGTGGTTTTTATTTTGGAAAGTGCATTGGAAGAGGGTTGTGAGACAGGAGGTGGGATAGTCGGCCACTCATACACGCCGTCTCTAAGAAGTCCCGTTGTGAGAGGTGCCCCCGTTGCGAGATCTTTCACCTGAAAATGCAAAGGGAAGAATTCCAGTGAGATCTCTGAGATGGAGGATTGCGGGTCTGCGTGTTATGAGCAGTGACGGGAAGAATGGAGGCAGCAGTGTCGGAGCTAAGAATGGCTGACTCATGATTGAGTAGCCTCTCATGAAGTTCCACAAAAGGAATCGGCAGGTCACGGGCATTGATGGCATCTTTAACAGATCGAAATT
Source organism: Tarenaya hassleriana (assembly GCF_000463585.1). Classification (NCBI taxonomy): domain Eukaryota; kingdom Viridiplantae; phylum Streptophyta; class Magnoliopsida; order Brassicales; family Cleomaceae; genus Tarenaya; species Tarenaya hassleriana. Next base: position 8,949,812 of record NW_010960187.1, on the reverse strand, counting down.
CTTCGCCGATGCCGGAAAGAATGAGATCAACTAGATCTTCGTGGTCGATAGGCTTGCCGAGAAGGGCCAATTCGTCGGCCTTGATCTTGAAGAAGTGCATGTAGTCATCGATCGATTTGTTGCCTTTGGTGAACCTTCTCATATTGTCTTTGATCTGTTTTATATGTCCGCGACTAGATCTCCCATAAGTTGCTGCAAGAACGGACCATGCTTCACTTGTGGAGTTGCAACGAGCAATGAGGGCTTGACAGGAGGTGGTGATGGATCCGAGGATGGCTGAGAAGATGAGCCTATCTTGACGGAACCAAGCAGCAAACGCGGGATTGTCTTTGGTAGTGCCATTGGCGGTGACAGTGGCCGAGACAGCTTTGTCGGCATCCAGGAAATCGGCTAGATTATAGCCTTGGAGGAGGGAGCGTAGCTGGAGGCTCCACGTTAGATAGTTTGTGGCAGACAATTTGGTGACATTAGTCACGTTGATGTTGATCAGCGGAGCCGAAGAGTCATCAGGGTTGTAGGCATGAACCGTGTCATTTACGGTTGGAGAGTTGGTGGATGTGGTGCCGGCGGTGGCCATTGAAAGCTGGGATTAAGAAGAAAAAAAAAATGTCTATGAAACCAGGGGCTTCTGATACCATATGCGACAGAGATAGGGAAATGGTTTCCTTGTATATTATCATTAAGTATACAACGTATATATACAAATATATGACAGCAACTTATAACAACTAAATAGCTAAGAATCGGGAGATGATATGGGAGAATAATGCTAAAGATAGCAACAAGAAGATATCAGTAGGATCTCCTTCCATTAGATGGTGCAGTGGTTTGAGCCGAAGATCTTTCGATTAAACACTCGAATCTCACCGGAAAAACGAAGAACGAGCAAAAAATGTAAAAGACACAGGATATAACGAGTTCGGTTACCGAGCTTTGTTTGGGCCTACGTCTCGGGAAGAGGAGGGCCGGATTTATATTAATACTGTTCGGAGAGAAGAACCTTCCGGTGAAAGTCGCCGAAAAAGACCGACGCAAGAGAGAAATCTCTCATAGCCATCTCAGGAGAAAAGAACATGAAGAAGAATACACGGATAAAAATACCACACGAAGGGTTTTCTCAGATTCGCGACGAAAGTCCGATCTGAAAGATTGTATGATAGCAGTTCTTCAATGGTATAAAAAAAAAAAGAATACACGAATGAAAATACCACCCTAATACCCTCATATTATGGGCTTACAAAATTACTATATTGCCATTAACACTAACGACACCGTTTCATCTCTCTGTTAGTCCTCTGCCTTGAACCCTTGGAATGACCTAGAAGCTTTGGAAACTTCTCTTTCATCCACATCATCAACACATGTCTGAGACTCTGAACCTCCGTCAAGTTTGCTGAAGACTCCATCAGATGGGTTAATATGTTTTTATGCTGTGAAATATGTTCTAACAAAAAAAAATGTGTGTCAATCTCCACATGTATTGGGGTAACCCACTAACTAATCGACTAAGATTTGAATGAAGATATTGCCATCAAGTATGAAATAACTCTAACCAATATCCAAAATATATATCAAATGCGGCTAATAACGTTATACGATATTACCTAAATTTGGATAATTTAATCGGTGAATTAGAACGCAAAGCGTCAATCTCGTTATGAATTCGAATCTCAAATTTAGGAAAGGGTCTACATTCTAAATCATATAACTAGCATTCGACCCTAAAATTAGTCTAGATCTTGATTCACGATATTTGATTATAAAAAAAATGTTATACGGTATTCGATTACGCATAATAATATAAAACGACCATTGATTTGATTTTGAGTCTAGATCATTCAGGATCTTTATATATATATATATAACAACTCGCCTAGTTCATGAGTAAAATTCGAAGAAAAAAATACTATGGAAAATATTCACCATTCTAAAACTATATTTGGATAAATAGAAAAACTTGTATTTTAGCGCCTAATAAAGTTAAGATGTGGGTCCAAATTTAATGTGAAGTCCAATACAATAAATATAAACACTTAAAGAGCAAAGCCCAATAAAAGTTTAGAACCAAGTTCCAATAAGATGAGATATTGCAAGGATAAATACGAGAATAATTACAGAAGGGATACATGGTTGATTTGTAATAAAATCATAAAAATTTTAACTGCTCCGAAATATATGGTTTGAATTTAAATTAGAATTAATATAAGAAATAATTCAATATAATTTTTAAAATCAAATTACTTGAATATTAATTAGTAAAATTCAAATAAAATATTTTTTAATAAAAAAATAAATTATAAATTAAAATATAAAAATAATAGAATAAATATTGATAGTTGATTTCAAGTAAGCATCCTAATTCCTATCCTTCCAACAATAAATGATTGCAGTAGACAGTATCCTAAATGATTAAAAAAAGGCGAAAACCCGACAAAATTATAAAATATCTTTTGCAAAAAAAAAAAAGACGAAGAAAAAGGCCCATTGTCTTGAAAACCATTAATAAAAAAAAATACAGGAAACCGCCAACAGGATTCTTGAATGGATCAAACCCGTCTAACTATAAAAACGCTTCTCGTATAAACCCCGAATACACACAGAAAAAGAAAGAAAGACATTCACCGGAATATTCTGGACCGTCCGATCAAACCGGAAGATATGAGCGACGACGTGGCAGCGAAGGAGAGGACGATTCTCGTGGCCGTCGACGAAGGAGACGAGAGCATGAACGCCCTCTCATGGTGTCTGAATAACATTATTTCTGCAGATTCCAATGACACCCTTCTCCTTCTCTACTCCAAACCTCCCAGATACCTTTACGGCTCCATGGACGGCACCGGTAATTCTCGTTCCTTCTCCGGGGGCATTTCCGGTACTCTATATTATTCCGGTCTAGAGACGGTTTGACCGATTCTTCTCCTATACCGTGCCAAATTAATAACCGGTTTTGAAATCAATATGGCAATCTGATTAAGAACAAGGTTCCATGGCATTTCTTGTAAATTTGGGTAATGTTTCAGGGTATTTGTTTTCGCCGGAAGTGATGGCGTCAATGCAGAAATACAACAATGACGTGGCAAGCTCTGTGTTGGTCAAAGCGAAGAGACTCTGCGAACAGGTGGCTCCTAACGTAAGTGCCGCCGACCGTGATAAACCCCGTTCTGATAGGGGTATATTCGGTATTTAACTGAAAGGGTTTCGTTAAATGACGGTTTTGGCCTTTAGGTTCGGGTGGAGACGAGAGTGGAGGATGGTGATCCGAGGGACGTCATATGTGGTGTGGCGGAGAAGCTGAAGCCCGATGTTCTTGTAATGGGCTCTCATGGATATGGGCCCATCAAGAGGTAAGGCCCATGATAAAATATGTTCTTTGCTTTTTTCAAAGAGATTATAACCGATTTAAGCTTAATTACGGATTTGCCATGTGACAATGTGTTGTATTTCTTTTCGGTGTTTTGAAAGGGCATTTCTGGGAAGCGTGAGCAACCACTGTGCACAGAACGTGAACTGTCCTGTCCTGATAGTGAAGAGCCCGAAAAAATAAAAACGCATCTTTTAATCAGCTTTTTTTTTTTTGTGTTGATTTTAACCAAACTTAGTGCCAGTTTTATGGATTTTCTGGAGATAATGTTTGGATATCATTCGATGTACAAAACAATAATAATAATAATAATCGAAGATGTACGGATAATTTTTGCTTTGGGCAACTCGATTTTCCATATTTTGTTCGGACGGAAGAATCATCCGTTTTTGATCAATTTTATGGATACAAAAAAATTCGGATATTTCAAATCCAATCAGACTTCACAATCTTTGTAAATCAACTCGTTTCGAATTGATCATAGTCATGAAGTTAAACACACGCAGGCGCACACGCACACACTTTCAAGCATTGAAAATTTTAACAGATCTCTCAAAATCTGATGATACGATTCTGATTCTGAGAAACATAACAAAATCTCAAGATTCATCAATCAGTCACGCAAATCTCATAATGGTTTAGTTGATATAGAAGAATCGCCATGCTGTTGTTTCTCATCATCTGACAAAACAGGGAAACTAGAGCTAACATATTTCTGAAGATAACTAAAACAGAACAAGAAGGTGACTTGAAAACTTTGGGTCACAATGGTTTTGCTCAGAGCTCGTCCTGCACAGTAAATATCACCCACGTCACAAAGGCTCTCTTTTTCAAAACAGGGAAACCAGTCTTATTTTTGTAAGAAAAAAAGGAGGAGAACATACATGGGCAGCATCTTCTTCCTTCTTGTCGGAGGCGTCCTCCTCTGCTTCTTCCAGTTTGGTCTCCTCAGCTTTAGATTCGTTGTCGGAGTCATCTCCTTCCTTATCATCATCCTCTCCATCATCGTCAGCCTGATGCGTCAAACAATGCAAACAAACACCCACAACTTCATACACTTTATGGAAACGGAGAGAACAACACATATCCAGAGATATAGTGGCAGACAGAAGAGTGCTGCAAGAAGACTTACGTCCGACTCGGCTGGACTATCCTTGGATTCCTGTGGTTTACGAAATATCACCAGAAAAACAGAATTGAGTTTTGATTTATGTAAATTCGATGGTTTCTCAAACGGAATTGAGTCATCTCCTTCCTTGTCCACTTGGACAAGGTCTCTCAACATCCGATATCTCAGTTAGGATTCCTAACACTAAGTATATTCTAAAGAAAAAACGTGGATTGGAGAGGATGTTTAGTCGGGCCGAAGTTACCTCTTCCTCTCTCTTCTTCTCAGCCTCCTCGAAAGCTGCCTTCTCAGCCTGTAAAACCAGTTTATGGAATTTGCTCCGATAAGTAATCATAAGAAAAAATGGAGATGGGTATTTGAGAAATAGCGAGTCAGGATACGCAATGTAGCCAACATACATCTTTGTGCTTGCCCCATGTTTCCTCGGCAAACTTCTTGGCGTACTCTGGGTCATCGCAGACCAAGATGTTGTCAAACAAAGATCCAGATTTCACCTGACACGAAAAAATGCAATAGGTCGTGTTTAAGAGATGATAACGGTGAGAGATGACAAGTGGCGGAAAAGAAAATATGATTACCTGCCATAATTCAACTCCAACATACTTCAATTTCGGGTAGACATAGAGGTCTGGGTCATCCTTGAAGTCTGCGTACAGAAATAACGTATAGAGAAATTTCTTGTTATACAGATAAAATTTGGGGCACTTAAGAAGGTAAGGAGAGAAAAATACCAGGGTTGTCAATCATGGGAGCCTTCCACTTGCCCTTGTAGTTGGGGTTCTTGATTTTCTGCGGTGTAATATGACACACATAATGAGTAGCACAAAGTCGATTATGATTGATATACTTTCTGAAAGCAAATTCTACAAACCTTGGGCTTCCATTCACCCTTGTACTCGGGGTTGGGGACAGTTGGGGCAGTCCATTCACCATCTTCCTCATCATCCCAGTCATCAGGCTACCAGAGAGTACACAAAGCAAAATCAGTGAAGATAGATCAGCAAAATATCCGTATCGTTCTCACATCATCTAAAACAGAGATCTAACCTTCTTCGCATCAGCATCCGGGATTTCCTTAGGGATATCATCGTATCCCTCTGGTTTCTTGTCTTCCGGATCAGGAATGTACTCTTTCTCATCCCAATCCTCGGGCTGTCAAGAGGATAGTCAATAGTATAGTAGATATCAGCATATATTTTGTAACTCAATAAAATGCAGCTTTATGATCTAGAGGGGTTATTCTGCAATTTGGCCCATGATAGATATTCGCCGTTTCACTGATCACGAATAATTTAACCACAGAGCAGATAGAAAATGCAACTTATACAGCAAATATATTAGTAAACCACCTTTTTGGCTTCGGGGTCTTTGATTTTCTTTGGCGGGAGGAGATCCCAGTCAGAGTACAGGCTGCCAGTTTGCTTCTCCACATTGTCAATGAGAATACTGTAAGTAGCATCTGGGCGGAGGATGAACGTGTACACATGAGTGAGCTGGTCCGTCTCACATGGGACCTCCTTCTTGATAAGGTGGTTTGTTTCGTTGTAGGTCAGGATGGCATGCACTTTCTTTGTGCTGTAGCCACAGATGTCGGGACCAAACATGATGCTGCAGATAAACAAAGATGAAGAACAAGTTAAGGTGGATGCGGACATACAGATGATTATAAAAGAGAAATCAGAGATACGAAACACACCTGTACGGGGTGTCTCCACCGAATTTCTTCTGGTCAATATCACCACTGAGCAGCTTCATGTATCCACCACCACAGTCAAGCTTCTGCTCATGCTTGACAGAGAATTGGAACACTAGGGTCTTATCCTTGTTGCTGAATTCAGGGAATTCAGCTGAAATTGCATAGAACCTGTAGTCCTCGCTAGTCTGGATACCTGCAACACAGTGTCATTTGTAACACATCATTGACATGGCGATATAAATACAGCACAAAGCCAATGAGATATTTTTACTCCAGAAAGGCACCTTTGTCATTAACATCACCGAACCATTTGCCCGATGTGTGGTTCCACTCCCCAGCAGTGTTCTCATCTTTCTTCCAGTCGGATTTAACCCACTTGTTCTCCCAACCATCTTCAGAAATAGAGAAAAGAAAGGTAACAAAGCGAAACACACATTAGACCATGAGTAATGGCGGATTGCATATCATGTAAGAACCCAAGCCTCAGAGTCATTCACTAGATACAAAACGTTCGAATGAACAAATCAGCCTACTTCATACACCAAAGGCTCTCACACATACGGCTGAAAACGGAACAATGCAAGCTCCAGATCATAAGATCAAAGCAGAAACTTTCAACGTTAACACATTTGGTGACTAAAGAAATAAGATCATTAGTATAAAGAAAACTCCATACGAGTTAACAAAAAAAAAACTCCATACATTTCAGCAGATGACCATGTCAGTAACAATGATCATCAAATGTATCATTCCATAACCTCCCAAATACAAGGTAGTTACCATAAGTTGGCAGCTAATTCCGTAACATTCACCGGAATTTTCACATTAGAGAACCTTAACAAAAAAACCAGAAACCACGAACTCATAGATCTACTACACATTCGTCCTCATTTCACCCAATCAAACATTTCGGACACTTCCACCGATCAAAAACAAGGAGATCGGTGAATGACCGAACAACGGATCCTTATCTCGTAGTATCGTCTTGTCAAAACACGAATCGATATCGCAATCGCACTCCAATTAACAAATATACGTACAGAGAGAGAAAGGGAGAAAGAGAGAGAATGTACCATCGAATCGCTCCTCAAAGAAAACTTCAGCGGCGGCGATCGCTACAAGGCCGAGGAGCATGAGAGATAGGAAACTAGTGTTTAGTTTCGCCATTGCTAAAACTCAGATCGGAGCTTTTCCCCCGAGAGCGACACTGCTTCTGTAGAAAAGCCGAGAGATATATTATATACCGGAGGAGCTGCAAGTGAACTCCACGCTCTCGTGGCTCGCTACGTTGCAAGTTGTCCACGTGGACTAATCAATCATAGCCACATCATCAATTCTAGTCATGAAAATGACGCGTCATTACGTGATTGGCCTCATTCATGAATAGAGCTGGCGCAAAGAAGGGTTGAGAGTACACGTGGCAGAATATGAGTCGTTATCAATAAGGGCAGCGATGTGCCTCTCGTGGGTGTCAGGTACAGTCAGTAAATACCGGGAGATTTCGAGGGCATCTCAGTCAATATATAGTTTATCCTCTCCCAATAATAATATCATTCATTGTAAATATATGTTGCATAATATAATTATTAGATATGTTAATCAAAATTAACCGAAAGTCTGGACCTATTCGTTTCAATTGAAACTTTCAAACTTAATCCAAAAGTTATATGGTAAATACGTGTTACATTTTTTGTTTCCGAATTCGGATTTTCAAATATTTCCATAACTTAACTAAGAAAATATCTTTCCTTTTTCATATTTATCCATATTTTATATAAGTTTTTTTATTTAGGCTATAAATGATTTTTTTTTTATAACCATGATGGTTTTCCGAGTTTTTGATCCGACTAACTATATCCACCGTAGATCTGGGATTGTATATAGATCATTTTGATTCAGAAATTACATTTTCATCCACCCGTGAAATCGAATCCAATATCGTGGGGATCGCCATCAATGAATTTAATATAAAAACGAGATTGTATTGGGATATACCAATAAGTTTGAGTTTAGGATATCCGATATCGGATAAAGATTTGTCTTATGTTCATATTCTAATGGAATTTGGATTCGAATACGTTTAATATAATTTGATCTAACAATCAATCATTTCCATCTCTGCAGTAACTCTAACGAAAAAAAAAATGTATATATAAAAAAATCATAAACTTAGTAAAAAAAACCATATTCTATACATATTTTTTTAAATTTTCAAATTAAAACATAGAATCAAATTATGAAGTTTTTATTTGTAAATTAAAATTTTATATTTTTTTGAGATTTTCTACTAAATTTGAGCATGTTTTATTTCGGAATAAGAGAAATTTTAACGTTGGAATGTAGAAAATTTAAATATCTTGATCTGAAAATTTAAATTTTATATTTTTCTTAAAAGTTTTTCCTAAATTCTTAATTTAAGATTTTCTCTAATCTAATTGTAATATATTCTTGTACATCTTGGTCTGCTGATCAAGAAAACATTAAAGTAAAATGATTCAGAAATTCTCAAGAAAATTAAATTCGGAATTTTTTATTTATTTTTGATGCCGTAGTTTCTTTCAAATAACTGAAACAAGTTAAAACTTTGTGCATTTACGTACTTTGCCGTGCTTTATTTTACAATTGTCATTCTAAACCCGGAATTTATATTTTCTTTTCACCCCCACATCTTTTTTTATTTAGCATTATGATAACTAATTTACAAAATAACCAAAAAGATCCATACTTGGCCATATATGAAACAGCCAAGCTAGAAGTTCTCACCCAAATTCAATATTGATCATCAATCGAATATATTGGAATTTCCGGTTTAACCAAGCTAAACCGGAATAAACCGAATAATCTAACAAAATCCGACCTTCAATTCTAATGCTAAAAAAAAGCCATCATTTGGCCTGTGGATTCGCCCAATATGGAAGAGGAGCTCGAACTACAACACGATGATCTTTAACCGGATGATCTAACGATAAGCTTTCGGCATGAAGCTCGTGACCATCAATCGGTATTCCTCTACATTCGTACACTCCATGGTATTTCACATCTCCTCCAATGGGAATCCCCAAATACTGACAATGCAATCTGATCTGATGGGTTTTCCCACTTCGTGGGAACGCCCTGACCAATACCTCGTCCATGTTCCTGTCTCCATCACAGTTCAGTTCAACTTCTCTCTCGGCAACAACCGCTCTCTCTTCCTCCTCGTTCTTGAGTTCCGATGACTCATTACCGATAAGGGTTTTGTTTATAGACACAACCTCGAACGTTGTCTCCATGTCCCGTACCACTGACCCACCAGGCAATACTCTACCGACGTCAGATGCAGCGTAAACTCGCCAAGCGCCATGCTTGGATCGTCCATGACCAGAACGGATCGTGATTCTTTCCCATTTCGGAGATGGAGCAATGCAGAGGGCGATGTACGATTTGCTAATCTTGTGTTCGGTGAATGCCTTGACAAGTTTGGCAGCGACCTTGTGAGATTTCGTGATCAGCATCACTCCGCTCGTGTCGCGGTCCAATCTGTTCGCAAGATGAAACTCGTCCGTGCCACTCGGTGGATCTGAAACCAGACGTATACCATCGATCAGATGATCAAAGTTTTGAACTTTTCTGTGCAAAACGTTTCAGCAGTCGTGGTTACGAATCCGGATGGATCCTTATAATCGAATACTGGAAAATAAAGTGGCAACTCACCGACAACACGAGGAACAGAGGACAGAACAGCTTCGCAGTAGATACCCTTTGGTTTGTTCACGGCAATGAGCCATTCGTCTTCGTACAAGACATCGTCTCTCGTGAGATTCCAAAGGCTCGATCTCGAAGAAGCTTCCATGGCTCTTCTGAGTTCGAGGTCTTTCGAGATCGGAGGAGGCGGAGGGGACAAGGGTTTTGGGTAATCAGGGCTACTCTGGGAGATGTGCGATTCTGTTGTGTCGAGCTCTTGTCGAGCTTCCATGGCGAAACAGTTTAGGGTTTTGGTGGAGATAGCGAAATAGGGTTTTCTATTTGCAGCGAAGGAGAAGCAGAGGGGGCCGCGGAGGAGAAGACAAGCGGACATCGATCCGTCTTTGATGTGTGTTCATCCAAAAATACGGTCGTTTTGGAAACGTACACCGTATTTCTATACGACACCGTTTCATAAACCCTAATTGGACAAATTTTGACATTCAAAACCTCATCTGGGTGACTGGGTCAAGCTCAATCGGATCAAAAAATGGAAATCTATCTCGTTTTGATCGGGAATTTGGTTAACCGGCTTAAAAACAAAAATTTACAATCTAGAATTTGGTACTTTTGATTCTATCCGCTACAATTTTGACGTTTTTAGACATTCGAGAAGGAGAATTACTGTTCTTTGTTGTTTCCAAAACATAAACCGGTCTGAATTTACAAGGCAAAACCGAAACTTGTGTACCGAACCGATTCTCGGTTATCACTAAACCATACGAGCTATTTCAAGTTCAGTCCATCTTCAAGATTGGGCTTTTAAATAACGGAGTGGGCCAATACGGGTTTTTCTTAATCGTTGCGGTAACTTTGTTTTATATGTTTCAGGATAATTTCGATTAAAGCAATGTACCTAATTTTAAAAGGACATAAAAAATATATATATAGTGCATTTTAAATGTCTGAATCTAAATTAAATTCAATTACGAAATTAGAAACGGAATTTCTTCCATTTATATATAAAAAAAAAGACAGTTAAATCATTAAATTGGACATGCAAATGAGTGAAAAACTAAAATGGAGTTAAAATTGAGAATTTTATAAATAGCTATAAGACTAATTATTTTTTCACAATAAATACTTATATTTTAGAAAAAAGATCAATTTAATTCCTTTAAATATTTTATCTAATCAAATAATTTAAAAAAATCATGTCTATCGATTTTAGATATTGTTTGACGTAATTCATTCTTACAAAACCAAACTGAGACGTAGCCACAAAAAAACCTCGTATTTTAAATTTTTGATAAAATTGTGTGGAAAACACATAGAATATTATGTCTATTTCAACAGGACCTTGAATTTCTTGTTTAGTAGTCGTATGCATTCTACGCCACTGTTTCTCAATTTCTTCACGCAATTCGCTCCTTTTTTTTTCCATTAGTGGATAGAAATATTTTTTTTCCTATCTCGATTCTTTTGTGATTTTTTTTTTTCCAAAAATTTTAGATATTTTGACAAAGAAAAATACATTTCTTAATTTACTGTTTCATTCTGATGGAAATGTTATAACCATTCTTATTGTATTTCTAGAAAGGCTGTCCCATAGAAAAAAATGATATTGAATTTGGTTATAGATTAACCTAATTAAACCTACCCAACAGTTGGTGACCCATTGAGTGAGAGGTGACAAAGTCATCCTCAAGATCCTGGTTCGATTCCACCGGTGGGGAGAGATGTAATTTCTTGACTAAAATTGTCCATATATAAAGGTTGGTCTCAGGCCTAGGGTGGATGCAGTCGGACCGAAGGCCCGGAGAACCGAACCATCCTGATTATAAAAAAAAACTAATTAAACCTAAATATATTTAAATAAAAAAAACATATAGCTATTTTGGAAATACTATTGGAAAGAGAAAGGGCCAACGAAAGTGGAAAAAGAATAGAATTTCAAGGTCGAGTAGTCGCGTGAGAACTCAGCTGGTTGGTGCTGAAAGTTGGCCAATTTCTCACCCCTTGGAACCTTTTGCTTTCATCACTTTCTTCTCCTTTTTTTAAAAAAAAAGAAACTTTACTATTATATATATACATACATATATATATATATATTATAATAGATGACATGACAACATGTTTTTCATTCATGCTCCTCCAATAAATTCATTTTTATCATGAATGGTATATCAAGAATAATAAAATAATGCCACTACAGACAAACAATAAGTAAAATGTATGGTAATTTCAAATGCTGATCGATATTCTGAATTTGATTCCATTTTTATTTTAAAATATATTTATTTATTTAATTTTCATTCCAAATTATAGTTTTTAATTCGGGTTTTAATTAAAAATATCATTTTTAAACAAATTTGATTTTAATTATGTTATTTTTATATTGATTTGAATGTGATTAAGTTATTTGAAATAAAATTCTTATCTAATTTGGTCATATATTACTCAAATTCCATTTTATTCGTTTTATAAGTAGAAACAAAAATGTTAAACCTAATTTTTAATATGACAGAAATGTGGTAAAAAAGTTTATAGATTATCTATCATCACTTTTCATTTGAGTGGTACTTACTGAATTATAAATTCAACCAAATTAAACGTAATATATATATATATATATATATATGGAAGAGTGGAAATGTCACAATAATGTCTACATCTCCACGAGAATGAAGCCATTCCCATTCACATTCCAATATAAAGCTTTTAAAACCTTTACAGGGAATTACTTTAAGCCAGTATTTTTTTATGTATGCAATAATGGACAACTATGCCATGATAGATAAATAACCTATATATATATATATATATACGTATATATGCCTATGTACGTGTGTCTCTCCATATTCTTAAATTTTAGTTGTGTTAGTATATGACAAATATAAAAAAATGTCATTTCACTTAAATTATATCCTTAAAATTATAAAAACAAAGTTCATATTTTTCAAATCAAATTTTATATTTTATATATGAATTTAATTTAGGTGTATTAATTTGAGTTTTTGCCACAATTAATTAAACCCCACATGTATATGATTTATTGAACACATTTTCTCAATATAAATTATTTAGATCTTATATTCAAAGTAATTTCTAAATCTAGAAAATCTCTTATTGTTGGTGATAAAAAAAATATATATTATGAGATATAAAAAAAAGATATTAACGATGACATTAAAAAAATGTTATTAGAGATAACAACTACAAACAAAAAACAAACGAAATGAGTATCAACAGTTTCGAACCATTTATGTGTCAAATTTCAATGGTGAGACACTATTTACTATTTTAGTTGTGATGTTTATAAGATAATTGTAAATCACGAAATATATTAACTCCGGAAGTATACCATCCATTTTATATGATATATATAATCCCAAAAACGGGGATTGAACATAAAATTTATTATATTATATATATATATATATAAAATTTAAAATTAAGATGCTTCATGAAATTCCTATTTTTCTCACAGATAATCTAGAATAAACAATTTTGTCTTCATAATCTGGTTAATTCAACTGAATTTCAAATAAAATAAATTTAAATAATATGTAGGATTAATATGTATCAGTAGCCAATCCTATCCCTAACCCTAAACCCTAAGTACAAAACAATGAAAATGAAGCAGAAAAGGAATTTTAATTTTTAAAGTCAAAACAAGAATCTCCGACGCTTCCCGTTGAATGCAAAAGAGAAGCAATCCCTTTGGAATAAAAGAAGTGGATAGTATTTTAAAATAAATAAATAAATATTTATTTAATTAGCAATTAACGAATAATAAATCATACGAAATGAACAGTATTTATTTTAATTAGCAGTTAACATATAACAATTACATGAATGAATGAATACTTACTGCATTTTGATAATTTCATAGGCACGACCCCAAAATGTTACCTTTTTATATATCTATGTTTACAATTCATTTGTTTAATAATATTCCGATATTTTTGAAATATATTCTTTTTGCAAGTGCAATACATGGATTTTACTAAGTAACAGTGAGTGAGATTTGAAGGTTGGAAAGAACAAAAACTTTTTTTGGCATATTATTAATTTGGCCATCCAGTTACGCAAGAGACAGTATATATACACACACATATAGAAATATATATATATATATATATATATAAATAGAAATAGTATTTTTGTTTGCTATTACACCATAATATATATCTTACGTCTTAACCAAATTTTATTATTTTAGAAAATCACAGTTTGGCTGTTATGTATTGGTGGATCAAAATAGAGTCGCACATATATGTAATATTTAAATAATTTGATCGTGATAACATTAAATTGGATAATCGAGATAAGTTGAGCTGTTATCTATGCCTTTAGAATCTAACCCTAAAACACCCCGTATCAGACGCAAACACAACAAAGAACGAAGGAAAAACATGATAGTTAGTAAATGGAATATAATTAACTTATTTAATAAAATGTTATCAACAATATATAATAAAGTTCCATGGCATCAAATTTAATTTTAGGATCAATTTCATTGGCCACGTAAACAAGTAATGGTCTGTATCACCCAACAGTTTTGTGGGCGAGTGGTCAGCAACTGGGTACAAAACATTCAGAGGTTGGCGGTTCGATTCCTGGTTGGGGGGGTTTTCACATTGACTGCCCCGGTCCTCTGGGAGATATAGTTGGGTCAAAGACTCGGTGAACTTCCGGATTATAAAAAAAAAAGTAATGGTCTATATCATGCCACACGTTGGCCGCTTTGCCATAGATAGCTTCACACATTACTTGAAAACCTTATTAGATTGTGCAATAATCAATAAACATATGTGGGTGTGGACCAAATCGTCGGAGGAACACATTCTCTATCGAATATTAGTATATTTGTCATACAACAAAATTAGGAAAAACCCTATATAAATATAGGACTTTTTGTTTCTCTTATATAAATATATGTATGAATGGTGTTGTGATATTCCGAGTTATTATGAGAATTGAGAGTGTTCGCCGGTGCAAATGGTACAGATAAAAAGCAGTTTTCTGAGTACCACTATAATAGAGGGATACATGAATGAATCGAACGCACCGAAATAAGAAATATTTGAAGATTGTATATATAGATATGAGATTATATGATTTAAGATAATTTAAAAGAATTAGTTATGCTAATCATAGTAACAAAGTTCACCTATATTTTCGGTTGACTATCTCGAGAACACTTTACTGACTCTTAAGCAATCTAATGATGGATGATCAATTCGGAAGAATTTTCGGTATGCGTGTGAATAAATACAAAACATGCTCGAAAGTTTCGTATTGATATGTGAGAACATTTTCGACATTTTGTAATAGTTGCAAGGCGTTACAGATATAAATCTATATCAGTCTCATCTCAATAAACATCATCACTAACACACGATATCATTTAAACGAACACACACATATACATAAACATATATTAATATACTCGTTTATACACATACATATATAGACATACATAAACACATATACTCATCATGTGTATATATATATATATATATATATATACAATCTAGAGAAATTTGGCAATATATCAAAAAATTGTGCTTTGTATATGATAGTATAAGCTAAAATTTCATTTAAATTAATAAATGTTATAATCTGTGTTTATAAAGTAGTTTTATACACACACACTACAATGTTTTTTTTTTTGATGAAACACAATACAATGTTTATAATACTACAAATCTACTACAATGTTTTTGTGTTTTCTTTTTATATTTGCGATATATATGATTGTTTACATTAATATAAATTATTTCGGTCGATTTTTTGAAATTATAAATTCAAAACGTATATGTATGATCGTAAAATTAAATTGATTTTTCAAACTTGGGATCCCCTTTAAACTTCATCCATCGAGTGTGCATGAACTGTAAGGATGGCAACATCCTGTCGTGTATAGTCTCAAGTTGGAACATTCCTCATCATGAGAGCCAACCAAAAGCATATAATAAAAATATTATAATGTATAAACGCATTGGGACAATGATCTTTTACAATTCCCAATATGTGAAAAAAAAACTTAATACATGTATATATACATATATAACATACATAAATACATATATATACATGTATGCATATAGTCGGGTGAGTTGCCCTACGGCAGTAAACCATCACATATAGTATGTC
Source organism: Tarenaya hassleriana (assembly GCF_000463585.1). NCBI lineage: Eukaryota > Viridiplantae > Streptophyta > Magnoliopsida > Brassicales > Cleomaceae > Tarenaya > Tarenaya hassleriana. The sequence goes on along the minus strand of NW_010960187.1, from coordinate 8,933,801 downwards.
ATTGTTTATACGAATGTTATTTTCTAAATCAATATTCAAATTTAAATTCTAAAAAAGGTTTGCTCTCCTCCTTACCGGTTACCCACTTAATCTTGAGTGTGATAATTTTTTTAATCGATGCCTCTTCTTTTTTTTTTTTTTTTTTTTTTTTTTTTGCTTATGGTGAATATTGTTACCTCTTCTAGTTATACCTTTTGTCGGTTTTTGTTTTCCATTGTCAAATTTCCATATATATAGTATAGAGAGAGATTGCTCGTTTCGCAGAAGTTCATGTCCATCAATATGTACATGCATGCGTGTGTGTATACAAAATCTATATGTATCATTATATATATGTGTGTGTGCGTGTATGTATTGATGGGTTAAATGTTGTAGGGCTTACTTGCTCATGCTCTCTGAATTTTGAAACATTAGGAAAAGAGTCGGAACAAAGTTAGAACAAATGCTCTATTAATATATATATATATATATTATATGCAGATAGTTACGTCACGTTTTTTTTAATCTCTATAATGAAAGTGTTTTCTCTGGATACAAATTCTCGTGGACCACGGAATATTGGACTGTTTTCATGTTAGTACAAACGATTTTATTTTAAGAAGTACAAAGAGAAGTTAGGATATCAAGGAATCAAAATTTCGTTTCACTTCGGACTACACGATTTTATTTCGATTACCAAGCTCAATATATATATATATATATATATATATATATATATATGCTCACTATTGTATATATATATATATATATATATATATATATATATATATATAACTATAAATTTAAATATGAAATTCGTTGGGACGATGTGGGCCTCGTCAATGCTCATATAAGCATGGATGTTTTCGTTCTTATTTTTACTTTGTTTTTTTATTGTTTTATAACTGATTTATTTCGTATTTTTGTTACGTACTATTTAATAAAATGATCGATGATAATAATAATAATAATAGAGAAATATGTGTAGAATCTTTAAAATTTTCATTATTCAACGACAAAATAGTGTAATATCTATAGGTAATAAACACATATTATTTTATTTTATTAATATAAATATCTCAAATATTAATATAAATCAAATCTAATAGTTTTCCACAATATTCTTTACATCTATAAATATTACAAAAATTTTAAAAATATTTTTTCACCAATGATGTGGACCCCATCAACGCCCATAAATAACGACACGACCAAAGAGAAAGAGTTCAAACCCATAAACCAGAAATCTTCTGAGATCTCTCTCTTTCAAACACCAAAATAACCAGAGAGTGTCGACATGGGTTGCCAAGATGATCACTTGGTGACCAAAATCTGCAATCTCTACGACCAAATCTCGAAGCTCGATAGCCTAAAACCCTCAGAAAATGTCGACACCTTGTTCAAAGAGCTCGTCTCCACATGCATACCCCCAAACCCTAACATCGACGTCACCAAGATGTGTGACAAAGTCCAAGAAATCAGATCAAATCTCATAAAGATCTGTGGCGAAGCCGAAGGGTATTTAGAAAACCACTTCTGTTCCATCTTGACCTCTTTTGACGACAACCCACTTCACCATTTGGATGTTTTCCCTTATTACACAAACTATCTGAAACTCAGCAAGCTCGAGTTCGATCTCCTGACACAACATTCCGACTGTTCTGCTCCAAAGACTGTGGCTTTCGTTGGTTCCGGCCCACTTCCCCTCACTTCCATTGTTTTGGCCAAGTTTCATCTCAAAGACACGGTCTTTCACAACTTTGATGTTGACCCTTGTGCGAATTCTCTCGCCTCCCGTCTGGTCTCGTCAGATCCCGACCTCTCTCAGCGCATGTTCTTCCACACGACAGACGTCATGGATGTTACAGAGAGCTTGAAGGACTTCGATGTCGTGTTCTTGGCTGCTTTAGTTGGGATGGATAAGTCGGAGAAGGTGAAAGTGATCGAGCATTTGCAGAAACACATGGCTCCTGGAGCTGTGCTCATGTTGAGGAGTGCCCATGGAGCTCGGGCGTTTCTGTATCCAATCGTCGAGCCCTGTGATCTGAAAGGCTTCGAGGTTTTGTCGATTTATCATCCGACAGATGAAGTCATTAACTCGGTTGTCATCTCCAGGAAACTCGGCGCTGATGTTTCAGGGAATGATACTAACAACAATGGCGATGTTCATCAGATCGAACCAGCTGGTCTCTCGTGCGTGCTCATGCCCTGCAACTGTTCCAAGATCCACGCATTTATGAACAAGAAGAAGAACATGATCGAGGAGTTCAGCCCCATCGAAGAACAGTTCTCTTAGAAAAAATAGGGTTTCTCCCTGGTTGATTTTAGGCGTATATATGCATGTACGTACTATAAATGTACGTATGTGTTGTATACACGCCTGTCTAACCCCCCATCTTTGTTTTCTGAGTTTCTCTTGCTCAGACTTGTGTTTTCTCCCTGTTGTGTTTTTGCTCCAGTTTTTCTTACAGTTATGGCAGTTTCATGATCTGTGGGTTCTCTGGTCTATGTTTGGTCAATACTCCACATTTTGAAGTAAAAAGTCATCAACTTTGCGATTTTTCAATCTTTCTCTTTGGAAGTGCCGTGTGTTGTTTTTCTCTATGTAATCGAAAAACCCAGAAATCGATTTCTCCGGTTTTGTGAGGATCTTCAGACAACTGTTGGACTGAAAATTCGAAACAGGCAAAGCACAGTTCAACATTTCAGCCTTCAGCCAAAACCCAGTTGGTTTTGATGGGGTCATATGTTCTGTTTTCATTTTCTTCTTCTTCTTCTCTATCTCTCTCTTGATCTGACATGAACAGGACCAGTCTTTTGTTCGATTCTGATATCTGTCCTCATTTGCTTTTGATCCTCCTCTTATGTCCAATCGATTTTGTTTGTGGTTCTTCTCAAGGTAGAGAATCATCTACATGACAAAAAAGGTTAAAATTATGACCCATGTATCATTGATTGAGATGGAAATAGATACGATCTAATTGCAGAAGCAACAGCACAGGAGTTAAAATCTTACTACATACACCCGCAGAAGAAAGCTTCCAACTTTCAGAACACATGTGCGTGTACATGTACATCAACAACTCAGTCTCAGCGGCTAAAAACTTTATCAAGAATGGCACAAGAATATAACAATTACTTCATATGGGATCTTGTTAGTCCAGTTTCCTGTTAAACCAAAAAAAAGGAGGAAAATACTCTGGTGTGATGTTTTCGGTCTATTAGAAAACATATGAACAAAAACCAGAGCAAACTGGCGTCTATTCAGCCTTTAAAGCCGTTTATGGAACATGGATCTAACTAAGGAAGCACCTTTGATGGATGTGACTTGTGGTTTTCTGAGTGGATATCAGTGATATGCAAAACATGGGTTTTGATCAAGCAAGTTTCATACAAAGAAAAGAGCATTGAGTCGATTTCACACCATGTGCAGATTTAAGATCGTTTATGCGACGTGAAATTCGATAAAGGAAGGATCTTTAACGAATTAGAGGTGCCGTTTTTATCGGTTGAGACGAGACACACACGAGAAGCAAGTTGAATCTTGAGACCTTTGTTAGTCTCTCCAAGTATTTCACAGCCGAAATCCGAAGCTTCTCTGCATCGGACGAAGAATCCAATCCAATGAGGAAAGTCGAGATTCATCCATCTGTTTTTGGTGGAACCTGAATAAAACAACTACTCATTTGATTAGGCAGATACAAAGCGTACGCATTGTTCAATACATCCGAACGTGGCTTTTCTAGAGAAAAGCCAGACCCCATCAATGGCTTCTTTAAGTTTGTTGAGTTCTTTTTCTTGAGGTTGCTCGGTGTGAATATTCTTCCAAGTCTTCCTCAGCCTCCTGGTATCTAACAGAAAGAAAAGTAAACAGAATTCACAAGAAAGATATAGATTATTGGATTTGGTCTTTATAAAGAACCAGTGAAGCTTCATTCAGGGACGAACAAAATGGCCAGACAAAGGACTCGCCTTTCTGATTTTTAGGATAGGCCATTGCCCGATTCAAAGTATAAGCAACAGCTGTTGGTGATAAAGCAATAATGCTCTGAGAGTAACAATCAATATCTTACTTGAACTTCTTCTGCTTGAAGTATCCATCCCATAACCGACCAGTAACAAAATAACATCACAGATATTTAGGTATATCTATCTGAGTAACAGACAAGAACTGAAAGCCGTAGTACCTGAACCACTTGATTTGAACTTTTCATTTGTCTCAGGAGGAGATGATATAACATCATAAAGATACAAAAACCAGAAATCGAACACAAACAGAGATCCAAGTACTAGCAGTTTGTTGTTTGAATTTCTTGTCTTTTGTCCTTCATTTGGAAGTTCCTAGTCCTGCAACTCATTCAAAAATCCCTCGAAATCCTGGAAAGATCTAAACCCCAGGTTGAAAAACCCGATCATTCGTTCAACGTCGGGTGGCGATAATCAAACAAATAGCAAAATATGCTAAAAAGAACCGATGCATACTATAGTTCTTTGAACTAAACGACATGAAACGCAGATACCCAGATGAGAAAACCACGAAAAGTCGCGATTTTTATCCTCAAAACATGATGAAGGCATGAAAATCTCGCAAGGGAGGAATTGAAATCATTTGAAGGAGCTTTTCCTCTGCAGTTTTGCCAGTATCCAAACAGACAATAAAACTGTAAAAACCAAAAGGAAAATGAAAAAAATTAACTACCAGTGCTTGATCGCGTCCGTCCTTTGCTCGGCATCGTTTCGAAATTTCCAGGCGAGTCAGCGACGCGATTCTAAAAAGGGGGTTTTTTTACTCAAATGGCACATGGCTCAGCTATTTTAGTTTATACCACCGAAAAACTTAACACATTAATTTTTTTTTAAAAGACGAAATTACTCTTAATGAATATACGATATTTATCCGTTCGAAAACAATTTTATTATTACGAATTCGTAATTAATTCTAAAAAAGGTGGCAAAAAAATTACAATTAATCCTAAAAAAATGGCAAAAAAATTATCTGTCTTATTTTAATTGTATATCAGTTATATGTTAGTCGTAAAAAGATCGTAAAAAATAAAAAAAAAAATATTTCGAACTTTTTCAACCGAAAAGTGGATTAAAATTGAAAAAAAAATTTTTGTTTTTTTGGGTCGGTGGTGTACACTAAAATAGCTGCGGCCGTAAAAAACCCATTTTAAAGAAGGGGAAGGGGGAGGGGGGAGTAATGAAAAAAACACAGAAAAAAAATTGTTGTTATTTGAACGTCATAATGTAAGGCTAAGCACCGCCACCATGTAGGGCTTGGGCTAATGATATTTGGTTTGGATCGGGTTGCCCGGTAAACGGACCCGACCCGACTCAATTTTGTGTCTTGAGCAAAGGGAAAACGCAGAAGCTTCTTAGTGTAAGAGACGAACAACAAAAACATCAGATCGCGAAAAAAGCTTTTCTTGGTTTCTTCCAGTTCCAATCTCTCTCTCTCTCTCTGTCTCACCACAGCAGATCATTTCCGTCGACACGATGACTGTAAGTCGAATCAACCAACAAATTTCCAGTATTTTCTTTGTTGATTTTTCTGGGTTCTGATTTTTTTTTTTACCTTCATTTCTGCAAACTTGCCTGTGGGAAGTTCACGATTCCGACGCAAAATGGGAATGCCGCAGCAAACCCTGATGCTGATACGCAAAGAACCCTGTAAATTCTCTGTCTCTCTTGTCCTAAGTAGAGTTCTCGATTCTGCGGAATCAGGGGCTTGGTTTGATTTTTAGGGTTTATGTTGAATACTTTCGTCAGGTACCCATATGTTACTGGGACCTCAGTGATCGCCATCAAGTACAAAGATGGGATTTTGATGGCTGCTGATATGGGAGGTATGATCCCGTCTTAGTTTCAGCACTCTGTGATGTTATGGGTTACTGGCGCTTGTAATTACTGGCTTATTTGCTTAAGCAATCCAAATTTCAAAGTTAGGGTTTCTTTGCACTTATCCTTGTAATGCCATGGCGTCCGCCATAAAATCATTGCCTATATTTTGCTTGACGCCATGGACCGCCATACGCTATTGATAACACTGGCTTTCAGTATATATTTCTGCATAGGAACTGAAGAACTGCTGATGGGAGGATTAGGATTTTCTGTGAAATGAATTTGATTGCAGTATTAGTTGTTCGATGCTCACTATTGTTTGCTTCCTTTTTAGTTTTTGTTCAATGCGAATGTGTTTCTAAGTATATTATATTATCTTTTATTGAAATTCTTGGCTGTGTGAAAAACTAAAATGAGGTTTTTCGGTCAACATGGTAATTTTAAGTTAAGTTAGGTTTCTTTTCTTGAAATGCTGAGAAATTTGTATTTCTGGCCTTATATCTGAATGTTTGAGATTTTGTGGCTGTACGAGCTTGATTTCTTTTGGTCACTGGAAATATAAATTACAAACAGTTCTTTAGTTTGATACAGATTTGATCACAATCTTACGGGTAGTCTTTTCCCAGTAAATTACAATCATAAAAAGTTGCTTCCTACCGATAGTTTGATTCAGATTTGATCACGATCTTACCAGTTGTTTTTCCCAGTGAATTACAATCAGAAAAGTTGGTTCCTTTACCGATAGTTTGATACAGATCACGTTCTTACCAATAGTTTTTCCCCAGTTCTTTAGTTGCTTATTCAAACTTTTCCTGTAACTACAGGTTCCTATGGCTCCACGTTACGTTACAAGAGCATCGAGCGTATGAAACCCATCGGGAAGCACTCTCTTCTCGGCGCCAGTGGGGAAATCAGTGACTTTCAGGAGATCCTACGTTACCTCGATGAACTCATGTAACAATCTATCAAAGTACATTTTTTTTTCCTTTTGAACTCTTCTCATGCTCGTCTTGCTCATAATTTTCACCGGTGGTGTTGTTTTCAGCTTGTATGATAACATGTGGGATGACGGTAACTCACTGGGGCCAAAGGAGGTTCACAACTATCTGACCCGAGTCATGTATAACCGGCGAAACAAGTTCAACCCTTTGTGGAACACACTTGTTCTTGGAGGAGTAAAAAATGGGGAGAAGTATTTGGGGATGGTAAACCCTATTATTATTTTCTCTTCGAATTTGATCTTCATTTATGGCAAGGATTGGTTTCCATTCCACAATTCCTCTTTTAGGTATCGATGATTGGTGTTAGTTTTGAGGACAATCATGTTGCCACTGGGTTCGGGAATCATCTTGCGAGGCCTATTCTTCGCGATGAATGGCACGAGGACCTCAGCTTTGAAGACGGTGTCAAGCTGCTCGAAAAGTGTATGAGGGTGCTTCTGTACCGTGACAGATCAGCTGTCAACAAGCTTCAGGTTTGTTTTCACCGGTTTCTCGGATATTTATGCTTACCCTCCATAGCTATTAACATACATTTTCATTTGGAACTTAACTATGTAAGCTATCTTGTCAACATCGTAGTTGATTTCCACCTGCATTTTAGTTAGAGTTGGTCCTTTTCGTCCTGTTTGAAGCTTCATACATTGATCTGATTAAATGGATAAATCTCTTCAGATAGCGAAGATCACAGAGGAAGGAGTGACGATCTCACAGCCATACTCTTTGAAGACGTTCTGGGAATTCAAGTCGTTCCACAATCCGACCGTCGGTGCTGAAGGCTCATGGTAAGGCCGAGAGAAGAACCACCAAACCAACCAACGCAGACATTGTTGTCTGGGAATTCTCATGAAAACTCAGAAAAAGTTTCTTCCTTTATGATTATATGTGGAAACTGCAAATGATCTTGTAGTGGATGATAATGGCGGATACTGCTGAAACTTTCTTTTTCCTTTTCTTTTTCAATGACTCGAATCTGATTCTGGATTTTATTTTGGATTATGCATCTTCAGATTCAATGCATTGATTATTTGAAAAAAGGATTATGTTTCAAGCTATTTTTTTGGCTGATCTGTTTTATGTTTGATGTGTATTCAACTATGCATTGTCGTGTTTTAAAACACAGAAAGGACAGGTAACAGACCTTTGGTCTGGCGGTAAACGGGTCAGTTTAACACTAACGTAAACGGTAAACCAAAGGTGCGTAGATTATTAACCTGCGCCTACTTTCGCTTAAGTTCTGAGGAACAGAGACAAGTGCAGAGAAATAGGCGGTGACCCAAGGAGAAAAGCATCGAGCTTTTCGGGGGTTCTTCTCCAAGTTTTCCAAAACCTAAACCCTAATTCTCAAAGGGTTCATCATCTCGCTCGATTTGGCGGAAACTTACTGGTAAATCGTTTCGAACTCCGGATTCCTTCGGTTAAAGGGGTAGAAGGTTTTGATCCCGAGACAGCCAAAAAGAGATTCTTTGAAATATATCTCGATAAGGTAAGCTCTCCTATTATTGTGTATTTGCAAATAGCATAGGCAAGTGTTCTTGGTAATTGATTAGAAAACATAATGATTGATGTGAAATAAATTTTGGTATTGATGGGCTGCCATTCTTTCACAGTTGTCAGAGATGTGCAAACAACGAATCTCACACATATCCAAGTAATTACCGGCAGGAGTATAGTTAGGATAATAAATGTGTCGTGCATTATCTACTATCTGATAGACTCGAGTACAAAGTTCTTGATGTTGTTATGAAGAGAACGTGACCAAGACCCGGACCTAATAGTGCTTGAATGGTCTTGGTTACTTCTGTGGTGCCTCATGCCTGACATAGTCCTGTCCATGTTCCTGCTGGAATTCACATTCGAAACTCAGATCCTTGGAACGGCTTACGTATCAGCAAGGTTAGTTCTTTCCTGATTTGTTTTTCCCTCCGGGTAAAAAGGGTACGAGAATTCTTTTTTCTTGTTGGAAAATCATTTTCTGTGATTGACGCGATCAAACTCGAAACCATTGAATAGAACCCACGTCTTGGTTTGTTTCTGCTATGTTGAATTTGAGTGGCTGAAATTCAAACTTCAAGACCTTGAACCCTAATTCTGCTTTAGAACAGCTGACTTTGATTTGGTTATTAGAAACCAGCTTTCTTCTTCTTTCTCTCTCTTTTTGTATATTCGTTGCTTTAATTTTTGTTGCGTGTTTGTTGTTAATGTTGGTTTAAGACTGAATTGTTCGGTTAAGCCCTTCTAATCTCTGGTTTGGTCTGCAATAGTCACCATGGAAGGTCTGGGAGGTCTAGGGTTTAGCAGCATGAGCAGTGGAGCGAGGAAGAAGAGAAGTAACACTCTGCGTCGGCCTTGGAGTGAGCCACAGTTACATGACGGTTCATCCTTGTCATCCACACCAACCTCTGATAATGTAAGATAAGGACGGAACTCTGCGTCAGTCTTCGTAATAAGATAACAATAATCCTGAAACTGTTGAAAGCTTTGGTTCGGTGGTGGATTGCCCGAGTGTATAGTTTTGTAAAGCGTTGGCTTGATGTTGTGTATGAAATACCTGAATTTTGAAACACCAAGGAAAACACATCAATTAACCAAATATTGCCAATTTCCTACATACAGACGTTAATCCAGTAAGGATTTCCGTCATCTGGACGAAGACGTGGCTTGTCTGTTGATAGCAAATCGACAGAATTTGACTAATTGATGTGTTTCTGTTTAGAGTTTCAAAATTCATGTATTTTTTTTATGACATTTTAACTCATTGGTGTGGTTATATGGCATTTTTCCTCGTTTTTATCTGTGCAGAATGTGAATAAGATCGAAGAGAGGGAAAATGTGGAATCAGATGAAGGTTCAACGAATGGTTCTTTCCGAGGAAGTAACCAAGATGGACCGGGTGGAGGGTTTAATGTCCCGACGGGTAATCACAAAGCCTCTAGTAACGGTTCAGAGCAGCAAGCTGGCAGTTGGGCGGAGAATACGGTCAAGAAGGTTAAGCTCAAAGTTGGCGGTTTAACCAAAACTTTAGACGCTAATTCTGCATCAGGTGTTGTTTCAACGGAATCTTCTCGTGTATCTTCTGATGCCTCGCAGCTACGGCAGATGGGTCAGGTTATATCGAATTTCTTTCCGAAAGTTTAAAGTTTCAAATTTCACAATTTCTCGTATAATTTTCTTTTATCGAAGTTTTTTTCCTAGTTCATACTATTGGTATCTTACAAGTTCAGATTCTATTTAGGATTTTTCGTTCTCTTCCTGGAAACTTCTTCATTGAGCAAATGGTAATAATTTCGAGTTTATTTCTTGAATCTCGTCCAGACCTTGTGTTTGAATCTATGAGTTCGGGTTCTGACTTTGATACTTCTAGTTTTTTTGGTTGAACTTCAAATCACATTAGATGTGATTGGATATTATCTCATCGAAGTATTTACTTACAGGACACATTTGAAGATCGATCCACTAAGTTTAGAGGAATTTCATGGAACAGTGTAAGGAAAACGGATTCATCCAATGTTAGAGCATCCAGTGGTGGTAATGAAATCAACGTGTATCAGCCAATCCGTAAAAGCAATCGGATTTCTAAACGACGTGTTCTTGGTGAGGAGGAACTTGATGGAACTGAGGACTACGACGATGAAGAAATTCGGTTCCTCAGAAGGGTGAAAATGGCAAAGGTTCTTTCTTTGGATGACGATGATGATAATGACGATGATGAAGAAGGAAGAAGCAAGAAACATAAGAAGCTTTCTAATGTGATGAAACGAGATGCCGAAGGTTTACCGGGCAAGCCAGGTAAGAGGAATAAGACGGGAAGATTATCCGATGATATTGATTATGTTGAGGACAAGGAAGAGGGAGACGAGGAATTAGAAGCGGTTTCGGATGTTGGACCGGGGAATAAGAAGACGACTGTGACTACCCGACAACGTTCTGGATTTAGCAGAAATCTGATCGAGTTTCCCGATGGGCTGCCTCCTGCTCCGCCTAGAAGTGAGTTTTATGCAAACCCGACATTTTTTTCCTTCTTAAATGGAATTCAAGTGTGAGAAACAAGAAAAAATGCAATTGTTGGCTTGAATTTGCCGTGTTTTGTCGGGTTTTCCAGGGCGAAAAGAGACACCACTGGAAGTTGAACAGCAACTGAAGAAAGCAGAGGCTGCTCAGAGACGGAAACTGCAAGTGGAAAAGGCGGCTAGAGAATCCGAGGTTTATCGTCGCCGTTTTTGTTTTTGTTTTCGGTTTCGGTTCTGAAAATTATGTGAAGATCATATCAAACTTGCATTCAATTCTTGATGTATATCTATCAACAACAGGCTGAGGCAATCAGGAAGATATTGGGGCAAGACTCTAGCAGAAAGAAGAGGGAAGACAAGATCAAGAAACGCCAAGAAGAGAAGGCTAAGGTGAAAAACAAACCCGAATTCATGTATTTTATCTCGAGCTAGTTTTATCAAAGATACTACATCATATTAGGGGTGGACTCAGGTCGGTTACCCGAGTTTGTGGGGTATCCGACCTCGGTCTTGCCCCATGGGTTGTATGACGGATCGGTCTCGGCTTCGGCCGACGGTCGGTACCGAATTCGTGAACATCTGCAAATTTCTGTTGATCTGAGTTGGCCTATCAGGGATATAATGATATTTTACATGAAAAATAGACCTAGATTTCACACCTTGGTGGATATCCGTGGGTAACCGTCACTCAACAGTGAAACTGGACCCGCAGTCTGGGTTCCCCATCTCATCCGAATCCGTGCTCGGCCTCATTTGTCGCCGAGCTCCCGCATGCCGGGTACCCGTGACCGTGAGACGGGTACCAGCGAACTCGCAGATATGGGGTGTTGAGGCTCGCCCCTACATCATATAAGCGGAAACTGCAATATCTGACGCGATTTTGGTGCAGGAGAAGGCTGCAAATGCGATAGCCCGACAGTCGGAAACCGTGAAATGGGTGATGGGTCCTTCGGGAACCGTCATAACTTTCCCGGACGAAGTGGGATTGCCTTCTATATTCGATTCCCGGCCTCACAGGTATGATACCCGATTCACATTTGAAAAAAAAAAACAATTAGAGTCGGGTTTTGACGGTGTGTTTTTCTTTTCCGGGGCGTGATGAAACAGCTATCCTCCGCCGAGGGAGAAGTGTGTTGGTCCAAGTTGTAAGAATCCGTACAAATACAGAGACTCGAAGTCGAATCTCCCACTCTGCAGTCTGCAATGCTACAAGTCTATTAAAGGATAAGGTCGGACACTCTCACTGCCTCTTTGAAGCTCTGAGGCATTTGCTCTCTTGTGTTTGTGTATATACGAAGTGTTGAATCCCATATGCGTAAGTAAAATGCTTCTGCTTACAGAAAAATTTGTGATTGGTAAAGAGGTTAGAAGAACATGACTGGAAGTCTGTATGTAATGGAAATGGCTACAGTGCGAATAAATGGAAATCATATGAATTATTTCTTGCGGAGGAAGCAACCGATCAGGTGAATGCCCATTGATGGTTATGTGATTGTGATCAGTCTCTCTCTGTTTTGTCTCGCAGAATGCAAATGTAGGTTCTGTTCTTGAGGATATGTTTCTCAGAATTGTTCTTAGCCACAAAAGTCACTCAAGTGTCAAATGACCAAAACGCCCTCGACGGATGAATAAACACCCGCCACTTGTAAACAAAAACAAACAGTCGAATCGATTAGAAGAGAAAAAAAAAAGGAAGGAAATTCGATGGCGCTGAGACTCTGGTGCCTCTCTTCTACTCCTTCAATTTTCCCGCAATCGACTAGAGTTTCTTACATTATCAGCTCTTCAACCAGACCAAGCGGGTCGCATCCCATTTCGAGAGCATCCTCTTTGGTGAAATTGGGCCCTAGAGGTGGAGTTCTTTTGGGTAGAACGGAGTTTATGGTGAGCGTAGCGGAGAAGAGTGCTCCGGTGACGCTTGCGGCGGAGGATGCGGGGAAGGTTTCGGCGGTGCTCTTTGACATGGACGGTGTGCTTTGCAACAGCGAGGAGCTCTCCAGACGAGCCGCCGTGGATGTTTTCACCGAGATGGGAGTTGAAGTCACAGTCGAGGATTTTGTGCCTTTCATGGGAACAGGTAAACTTACGAGGGGACGAAACGGGAAAGGTTTTGGCTAGCCCCTTTCTTCTTATAGTATTAGTCAGATTGGTACCCTAATTTTTAATCGATTTTTTTGTTTGATGGTGTTAACGATTTAGTTCGAGTTTCTAGGTTTCAAAATCCATGCTTTTATCGATTGGGATATGGGCTTGGCGTTTGAATCAGTAAAGAAGATTGCTTCCGATTAGATTCATGGAGACTGGGTTTAGGATTTTGATTCAGAGTATAAAAGTAAAATTGTGGAAATTTTAGTAATCCAGAACTGAAATGAAGTAGATGAATCTGGTTTGAGTGATTTAATTGGCACTTTGCTGCTGATCTGTTGTCCTTTTCTAACAAATTTCGTCATTTAGACTGTCGCAATACTGTTTCTTCTTTCCATTTTTGGTGTGCATTTTCGGATGAATACATATTTTTATTCGACATTGTCCAAATTGGTCCTTAAAATTGCAGTTTTTTTTCTTTAACCATGTCAATGTTTTGATAATCTCTTTCTTTTGGTGGAAAAATCGCCGTTTTTTCCTTTTCATTGTGACTCTTGTTTAGATTGCAATGTAGTAGCATTTAAGCAGCAGTAGCAATTTTCTGAGAGACTATATGAGATTTCTTTATAAGATTCTGAATTTATTCGAGTTTGAACAGATTGACTAGTTTAAGTACTTTTGTGCTATTCTCATCATCTCCCATAAGCTTCCAAGACATCACCAGTCGGCGTCAAAGCTGAATTCTTTTAGGATGGTTAAGTGGTTGGAGATGTAAACTGACTATGTCAAGTAATAATTTTTAACCTTATATCGGTTTGGTTATTTGCAGGTGAAGCCAAATTCCTAGGAGGTGTTGCTTCGGTTAAAGGGGTAGAAGGTTTTGATCCCGAGACAGCCAAAAAGAGATTCTTTGAAATATATCTCGATAAGGTAAGCTCTCCTATTATTGTGTATTTGCAAATAGCATAGGCAAGTGTTCTTGGTAATTGATTAGAAAACATAATGATTGATGTGAAATAAATTTTGGTATTGATGGGCTGCCATTCTTTCACAGTTGTCAGAGATGTGCAAACAACGAATCTCACACATATCCAAGTAATTACCGGCAGGAGTATAGTTAGGATAATAAATGTGTCGTGCATTATCTACTATCTGATAGACTCGAGTACAAAGTTCTTGATGTTGTTATGAAGAGAACGTGACCAAGACCCGGACCTAATAGTGCTTGAATGGTCTTGGTTACTTCTGTGGTGCCTCATGCCTGACATAGTCCTGTCCATGGTCCCTTCAAGCTGTTATAGTTTCTTAGCATTTGAGGCATGATGGTCTTGTCTGAGATCATGTCATGCTCTGTCACATTTGTTTTATAACCGAGCCTGTTAGGTCAGCCATCAAGTGGGACACCACTTTGAAAAGCTATGCACCCTTTTCCATGTATTCCACTGATCAGAGTCTGTGATTTCTTTGTTCAAGTTCTTGGACCAGGTAATCACTTAATCATGTTCTTTTATCCATTTTAGTACGCAAAGCCAGAATCGGGAATTGGATTTCCAGGAGCTCTTGAGCTTGTTACTCAGGTGAGAAGTACCCAAATCGAGTTTTGGAATTTTGTGGTTTCATTTCTTGTGAGAACTTGATGTTATGGAATTGTTGAAACAGTGTAAGAACAAAGGTCTAAAAGTCGCTGTTGCCTCGAGTGCTGACCGTATCAAAGTCGACACAAACCTCACTGCCGCTGGTTTGCCATTGTCCATGTAAGCCTGAAGTCTCGTTCTGTTGAGTATGCTTCAAATATCTTTTGTTCTTTGGTTGTCTTTAGACACGTTTTGTCTGTATTTGGGACCATTCTCAATTATGTTTGGAACCTGTCTCCTAATTGCGTCTTGCTCTTGGTTACATTTCTTTATTAGATCCAGTTTCTATACTTATTACACCTTTTTGTGCTCAATTATCAGCTTGGGAATTTTTTTTTGAAGAGTTGGTTTTTGAGTTTTGAAAGATGTTTCACTTTAATCCAGTGTCATTTTAATTATCTTTGTCTATTTTCTTGTCTCTTATTTTAAATACCTTTTTAGGGATTTTTCTTCATTAATGTATTTTACAAACAGAAGAATTATCTTTTCTACACTATGGAATTTCTTATCACTATATGCCTATGGTGCTCATAATCAGGTTTGATGCCATTGTTTCCGCTGATGCCTTTGAGAATCTGAAACCTGCTCCTGATATTTTCTTGGCTGCTGCAAAGATCTTGGATGTTCCACCAAGTGAGGTAAATCATAGGAACTTTACGAATACCACATAGAATCACATACACAGAACTTAGCACACAAGATCTTTCATATCAAATCATTGAGAAAGTAAACACAAGCTCGACCCATGATTCTTGAATGATTCAGACAAGTTTTTCAATTCAATGTGTATTCACTAATTTTGTTTCTTATGGTTGGATCTCATAGGGAAAAAAAGAACATAAAGTGCCTTAGAGCTTAAAAACTCTTCCATATACATGAATTACAGTTTATAACCACAATGTATAATTGCCTAAATCTTATCATATACTTTTTTACTTGCTTAATCTTTAAAATAGCTTATATCTCCATTTTGTTAGTATAATCATTGTGATAACTGCTTCAAAGTTAACTTCTTTGGTATCGTTTTATAGTGTATTGTTATTGAAGATGCGCTTGCTGGAGTTCAGGCTGCCAAAGCTGCAAAAATGAGGTACTTGTTGATACATTACAAAATCTACTAAAAGTTATATGTTTTGAAATGTCAAATCTTTGCATTGTCTCAATGATTTTGAGTAAAAGATTTGTGCAACACACCTGTGAAAGTGTTCTTCTGACCTGGGATGAACTTTTAGGCAAATTTCACAGTTGTAGCTCCAAACTACCCTTTTCCGTAGATCATTTCAACTTAGAATTCTTTGTCCTCATAGATCCTTCATGTTTTTTCTTCTTAATCGTGACTATTGGTATTTCTTAAATTCTGTTTTGGGAGAAAACATTAGGGTTTTTTCTTTTACAATATCTATATAGATGTCGGACTCGTTCATTAAATAGTATTAGTAGTTATGCTTTTTGATATTTTGTTACCTTTAATATGATAGGATATAGATAGAATATATGTATAAAATACCAATTGTATTCCTCAAAACAGAGAATTACAATTGTTTACCAAGAGGCACACCCTCTCACCCTCACACAAGAGACTCAAGTTCTTCGATACCCATTGTAGAAGAAGACGCTAACTATATATATAACCAACCCACTAACACACCATTGAGTTGGATTAAACAACCTATACAAGCAGCTAATATGTATGTATATGTGATAACCACCCTAAGGAATCTCACCCTCACAGCACACATGATCCTCCCTTTAATTCTGCTTCTCTCTTTTTGATCGTCTCTCTCCTCGTCAGCTTATTCCATTTCTGCCCTTCTTCTCCTTGGCCTGTCACACACCAGGAAAAGCTTATCATAATATTCATGCTTAACTAAGTAAAGTTTGAGTACTTGTGAGAGCTTTCAGTCTATGACAGTTCAAATTTGGATGCCTTTACAAAGTGTTTAGATTGTTGTATTATGATCACTTGAATCTTCCTTCGTGTGGTGGTTTATGGTTATCAGAGTATTATAAATGTTTGAATTCTGGTGCATCTAGAAAAATATCATCTGTAGGTTTGAAAGTGCAAGGGACATAGTGGTAAACAATGTAGAGTTAGTTTGCTCTTGGCTTCTCCGACATTTGTGAACTTGAGACTCTCTTTTTGGGTTTTATTCTTCCCAGTTTTGGGTTCGGATTGTTTGTCTATTTCAAAATTGATCAGCATTCTGTCTCTTTCCTTGCAGATGTATAGCCGTAAAAACTACTTTGTCAGAAGAAACTCTTAAGGATGCTGGTCCATCAATTATCCGAGACAATATTGGAAATATTTCTCTTGATGACATTCTCACTGGTGGCTCAGATTCTATGAGTATGTAGTCTGAAGAAATTCGCTGCAAAACATTGTCCATTTCTAATGTACTTATCTCAGGTTTAACCCTTCCGGAAGCTTTGAAACAAGAGTGCATTCTTTGTAATGACAATACACTGAATGTTCATATCTGAATCTGCTAAGTGTTCTTGATCAAGTTCAGAGTAGATTCCACGTTTCAGCATTTTCTCTTTCATTGCTTGAGCACTTATGAAGATCAGAATTGCAATGAGATGTTACATGGAACTGAATGCTTTAGTACTGATGCAGAAAATTCCACGAAAATGCTTGAAGGAAAAACCAGTGGTGACAGAACCAAAGGTAACGGGTAAGGCAGGTTCCTTAAAGCATAAAACTTAAAGAGTCATTTGGCTTTCAAGCTTATGGTTTTCCTCGTGCAAGAGGTTTAGGGATGTCCTGAAGCAATTGATATAGGATTCAAATTTTTTTGAGAACTGAAGCTCTGGTACTTACATCATTCATATGAAAGAGATATTTTGTGTGCGTGGATGCGTCTTTGCAAAGCTTTGGATGTCACAATAATGAAGAATATAGAAATTTAGAAACAATGATTGAGGGTGAGTATATGGAAAGTTTCATGTGCTTGAGACTGCAGATGTGACTTATGGACAGGTTTCAGGGTTCTCGGAGAGATATAGTGAGATATGGGAGCCTTGGCATTGCTCTTTCTTGTCTTTACTTTACCGTCACAAACTGGAAGGTAAAAAGTGAAAAGATTCTCTCGAGAAAATTAATATTCTCGGAGCTTTTAATTGTGGTGATTTGCTGTTTTAGCGTAGGCAATGCAATATGCTTCTCCAAAAGCTGTATGGAATGCAATTTTTGGTGCAAAAAGTCCATCTTTTGCACAGAACCAAGGTTTGCATTGTGCCCAAACTTTTGTCTCAATTTTTTACCATAGCTTTGTATAAGTTTTCCGTAGTGGTTATCTTAGATTATAACCAATGTAAAACATCTTGTGTCAGTAGGCGACCGATAGAACAGGAACTGTGAAAAATAAATTTGCATTAGTTCCTTAACCGATATAAATACTGCATAGCATGCTTTATACTGGGGATTTTATGTAACATCATTGTTTATGAACACATGATTATGATTCTCTGTTCATACCTACACGAAACTGTTCTGTAGTTGTTTTAACTAATAGTCGAGTTTAGATTGATGAAAGGATTCTTGTGTAGTTCCAAACTAATGCGATTTTTCATATAGCTAACCTTGCTCTTTGGTATCTACTGATCAACTAAGCCTTTCAAATACGATCTGTATAATTAATACATAACTTGCACATCAAAATCTAAATGGTCCAAAATATGTATTGCCTTTGTTCTAAACTCAAAGTAACAATGTCTTGCATTAACAAGTTTAACAACAACAGGAAAGATTAAAGGGATTTTCATATAGTAGAAGTTATCTAAAGAACATTCTTTAATTGCTTTCATCGATGTTGGATCTGTATTGAACGGAAGCCACCGGGTTTTCTCAACTTCTAGGTGAGACAAGATACAACAGGGTCCAACAATTTGTGGATTACATTGCTGATCTTGAGAGCAGGTGAGAAATTGAGTACTAGATCGTTAATGTATGGATAATTATGTAATATGGACTGACGTATAAGGTTACCTCCATTATCAATTGTGAAACAGTTTTGTGTTATCTCAAACATAATGTTTCTATAGGTTGAGGAGATAATCTAAAAGGTAATTTCATGGTTTAATAGGCGGGCTTAACCGGACATTCCAAAGAAGCTAACAGAAGAGTTGTCTATATAGATAGATATAGGTTAGGTCTTAAGATCTGTGTGGGAACAAACTTCTCCTTGATATCCTTTCAGTTAAAAAGAGATAATGAGTAAACTAAATTATTTGGTGAATGTGTGAATCTTGAAAGCCAAACAACATAATTCTGAAGGATGCTTTATGACTTCAGATTTAGGTACACTTTTGCATATTGTACTCTACAGAGAAATTCTGTGGTTATACAGTGCTTTTAGGGAATGGATTGTTTTCCAACAGTGTGAATAATTATCTCGAACAATTTGCTTCCAATCTGTTCATGACTTTGGATAATCTTCTCTGATAACTGTGTTGTGCGATGCTATTTAATGTATTACTAGGGGAACAGCTACAACTGTGCCAGAATTTCCATCTAAACTTGACTGGCTGAACAGTGCTCCTCTCCAATTGCGTCGGGTAAATTCTCACAAGTTTTGCACAGAGCAATTGTCTATTTCAATCCTTAAACATACTATTTATGGAAAATCCTTGCTTTCTGATTCTGCTTGGCCTTGTGTTACTTCTTTAACAAACTAGACATCGGTTTCTTAACACCTCCTGTCTTCTGATGAGCAGGATTTGAAAGGAAAAGTGGTTCTGCTTGATTTTTGGACTTACTGCTGCATAAACTGCATGCATGTATTACCCGATTTGGAGTTTCTTGAGAAAAAGTACAAGGACATGCCGGTCAGTGCCTTCTTAGTGCTACTGTCTTATGTTCTTGTGGATCTCTGAGATATTCGAATTTTACAAGGATGATCAAAGGGTTTTCTTTTGAATTAATATGCTATGTACAGTTGACTGTTGTGGGTGTACATTCGGCTAAGTTTGATAACGAGAAGGATCTAGAAGCCATACGGAATGCAGTTCTACGCTATGAGATCAGCCACCCGGTAATTTCCCTGTTCAAAAGTTGGAACATCCTTAAATTCATCTCAACTAGCCGCGGAACTGGTTGCTTGGCAATTACTTAGTTTTTTTCTCGCTGAACTAAAAGATCAGAGAAAAATAAATAAATGGAGCAATACTTTTCTTTCCTAGAAACTGCATAACTCAAGCAACTCAGTTTAGTCCTTTTGATATTCAGTTTTTTTTGTGTAGAAGTGCATGGTTTAGCCTTCGAATTAGCCTTTTTTCTACTTTTGGTTATTCTGTCTTTTCAATTAGTCTTAGAGCTTATTCAATGATGGTAATCAGGGCTAATCTCATACTACTTCTGTTACACTTTTAAGGTTGTTAATGATGGAGAAATGAACTTATGGCGAGAGCTCGGTATTAACTCATGGCCAACGTTGGCCGTCGTTTCTCCAAATGGCAAACTTATTGCACAAATTTCTGGCGAAGGTCACCGCAAGGTAAAGTATTTTCTCCTCGCAAAATATGTAACTCGAGACGATTTATATAGAAAGAAACTTACAGAAACATTCTGAAAAGGAAAAAAGGGACAAGGAATGGAGATATCATCAAAGTAGCGAAACAGTATGCTCAATTAAAGATTTAAATCTCAAAGGCCCAAACATGCAAAACATAAATGGAATCTGAACTGACTGGAGGAATCGATTCAGACACAAAATTTGCGGGAAAAAAAAAAGGAACAAGAATTTAATTTAGTGGACTTTGTCCGAAAACCGTCTTTGATTTAGCAGCAAATTTCTGAATTGTGTAGTTTTGCTATTTCTTTCCAAAAATCCAATGACGACACCAAAAAACTGGATACTTCATAATTTCTTCCCAGAAAAGAATACTCTAATCGATATGTTTCACATTAAAAAAAACACGCATTATGAATTTATGATTCATTGGTGTGTTCTTTGTGAAGGATCTCGACAACTTGGTGGCAGCGGCTCTTACGTATTATGGTGGCAAGAAGATGTTAGACAACACTCCACTGCCTATACGTTTGGAGAAAGATAACGATCCTCGCTTGGTCGCTTCTCCATTGAAATTTCCCGGGAAGTTGGCGATCGACACCCTTAATAACCGGCTATTCATCTCAGACAGTAACCATAACCGTATCGTATGTCATCACGTCTTTATCTCTTTCTGTCCATTTTGATGTAGAACCTACTGGCTAAAAGGTTTCCATTTTCTTGGAGAATCTTGGAATGATGTTTCTTTTTTGTCTTTTTCGGGATTTCTAAATGGATTTTAAGTGCAAACAATCTATTTGCAAGCCTTAGCAATTTTGCGGCCGAACTCTGTTCTTCCAAGCAAAATCCAGGGTTCCCATCTAGAGTTAGCAATTTTCCTGGATATGTTGTTCTTGGTATTTTTACTTAAGTTTGCATATATGTTCAGTTTTTATGTGGAATGATTCTTGAGATTTAGGCTTTTCAGAAATCTCAATTTAAATTTTTTTTCCATTTTAGAAACTTAATCTGGTTCTTCTTGTCTTCGCTGTATTCAGTTTTTATAGGTGTATAAATCATTTTTAAACAATGATAACAATGTTCTAAGAGTGGTTTTGGGGATTCATATTTGAAGCAACAGATTTGATCACATAGGTGATCATTTTAGTCTTTCCTATAACTTCCCTATCACAATCTGGATTTTACCTAATATCAATCTTCTGTCCTTTTCAGGTTGTAACCGATCTACAGGGAAATTTTATTGTCCAAATTGGAAGCACGGGAGAAGAAGGCCTGCGAGATGGTTCCTTTGAAGATGCCACATTCAACCGTCCTCAGGTTCTATGATCTCACTTTGTATAAGTCCTCATTAGGCGCTAACTGAAGCTATATTGTTAACACTTGTATGAAGTCATTAGGCGCTAACTGAAGCTATATTGTTAACGCGGCGTAATATTGTATTTGTGTTCAGGGACTTGCTTATAATGCAAAGAAGAATCTCCTCTATGTTGCAGACACTGAGAATCATGCTTTGAGGTATGTATATGCATCAGATCTTCTTTGTTTTTCCCGGCCTTTTAACTTTGAGTGATCTCATTTTTTTTCTTTTATTTCTGTGGAAAAAACATCAGATTGTTTTTGTTTAACTAATTGCTTGGTTGAGTGCAAGTTTGTTTCTTTAAAAAGCAATACTAACTTCTCAGGCTTTCTTTTGGATTTTGACTCTTCTTGTGTGTGTGTGCGGTGCGCACCCGTGCTCGCACTCATCAGTACAAATATTTGATAGTTTTAGACAAAATTTGTAATTTTCAGGCGGAACATTTTCCAAATGAATCTTAAGCTGATTTGATTCTTGCCTGTGTGTTTCTGTATGTGTGAACTCAGTGCAAATAATTGATGTCCGGAACGTTTTTTGGGTATTTCGTTTTAGCAAAACATTTTGCAAATGAATCTTAAAACTTAGGCTATTTGTCCTTTCTTAGGGAGATTGATTTTGTCAATGAGACTGTGCGTACTCTAGCTGGAAATGGAACCAAAGGCTCAGACTACAAAGGTGGCGGAAAAGGAAACTCACAGGTAAGAAGCTTGAACTTGTAACTTCAGCTTCTTCATCCATTATTAGTTCAAGCTTTTTTTCATAGGACAGAGACATTAAGAAGGTAGAGTGTATCGGCTTGCCTGATGCGAAGCTTGTGTCAGTTCTGGTTCTGTTCCACATAGTTGTAAGAGTCTAGAACTTAGAACATGCAGTATACTCTCACAGAATACACCTTTATGTTTTTCTAATCCAATGCCTTTGTGGGGAATTCTCTTTACTTTTGCACGGTGGAATTCAGAATTCAAAAAAATTGTGTTCTTGCTTTCTGATCCATTCAGGTGGGAAACTTGAGTCTATCAACAAACAGATGCAATAGAAAACAAAAAATGTTAGGTTATTGATCTACGGTAGCCGGTAGTAGCTTCATCCAACCACAAAGAAGATTCTCGCATCTTTGACACTCTACCTTGCATTTTAGAACCATAAAGGCATGTGTTACATACAAAGATATACTTTTCTCTACGGGTTTAAGATGGTAGTTTCTTTAATGAGAGAATGATGCTTGTCTTAAAATTTTTCAGCTTCTGAATTCACCTTGGGACGTCTGTTTTGAGCCGTTTAATGAGAAGGTTTACATTGCAATGGCGGGTCAGCATCAGATTTGGGAATATAATGTGCTTGACGGCGTTGCTAGAGCTTTCAGTGGAGATGGATATGAACGAAACTTGAACGGGTCTAGGTACTTTATATATGTATATATATATATATATATATGTACATACATGAGAGCCTGAGTTTACATATTTCTGAAATTTTCACTCAATTCCATCTGCTTATCTTATGGTATATACCGCCAATGCAGCTCTCAAAACACATCATTCGCTCAGCCTTCAGGAATTTCGATAAGCCCTGGTAATGGCAAACTGAGATTTCTCATGTTTTGTTACAAGTTCTAAGGCTAAGCTCTTGTGTTCTGTGATTGTAGGTTTGAAGGAAGCATATATTGCTGATAGCGAAAGCAGTTCGATTCGGGCCATTGATCTTAAAACAGGAGGATCTAGATTGCTCGTCGGAGGTGACCCGTTTTTCGCTGATAATCTTTTCAAGGTAATTGATGTTAAACTGATCAAAGATCTATATATTGTTTTCAATAACTTTCTTTGATCTAGAAAACATTCAAAAGTGAGATTGTGCAATTTCTCAAAGGTTTTTAGATGGAATGCCTCTGCTAAATTTGTGTAAATAACTTAATAGAAAAACAAAAAAAGATACTAACAGCTGCAAAAGCAGAGTTTTTCGTTTCTTTTTCTTTCAAGAAATCCATATTTTCTGCTTCCAAACAAACGCTTATATTTTTATTTTCAATGATTTAAACTATATGGCTCTTCCATAGCTCATTTTATTCAAAATTCATCTCTGAGAAACATTAACAAAATTGAGACTTCTCATGAAAATCAATCGTTTTTCGAATCTTCCGTTGAGTCAAATATCTAACACAGAAGTGTCTTGGAACAGTTCGGAGATCATGACGGTGTGGGAACAGAAGTGCTCCTTCAACATCCATTAGGTGTTTTATGCACAAAGGACGGCCAAGTATATATAGCTGATAGCTATAACCACAAGGTAAATTATATCGTACGGCTAACATAGATCAGTCAATAATCTCACAGCCTTGGCTTCGTCTGGTCTCACATTAACTAAGTGTCTTAGGAAGAATTAGATTTAGGGTTTCGACTTTGATAGATTTGTAAATAATTGGAAACAACTGATCATGGAACTGTTTTTTATATTTGGTGTACACTTGATGTGTAGATCAAGAAGCTTGACCCCGTTAGTAAACGTGTCGTTACAGTAGCCGGAACAGGAAAAGCCGGTTTCAAGGATGGAAATGCCATTGTATCCCAGGTCGGGGCTCTATTGACTGAACTCTTTTACATAATAATGAACAATCCATAGAACTGAACATGTTTGATTCTGTAACAAAATACCTTTTTTTCCTGGCTGCTTCAGCTTTCAGAACCAGCAGGTCTTGTTCTAGCTGAAACCGGTAATTGCATTTGCCCATCTCTTATTCCAATTAACAACATAACACACAAAATAGATCTTCATGGTGGAAACTGTTTCTTATTATTTCAGGAAGGCTCTTCATAGCTGATACAAACAATAGTCTCATCAGATACATAGACATAAACAAGGAAGAACCAGAAGTTGTTACATTGGAGTTGAAGGACGTTCAACCGCCACTGCAAAAGCCAAAGTCTTTGAGACGTTTGAGGAAACGTGCTTCAGCTGATACAAAGATTGTAACTGTGAACGCAGTTACTTCCCGTGAAGGAGATTTGAATATCAAGATCTCATTACCCGATGGCTACCATTTCTCCAAGGTTGATTCATTCTTTTCTTTCCTTCAATTTCTACAAGTCTTCTTATGTATGATCAGAAAATGTTGACATGCATGCCCATCATAAACATCTAACGTCCTGTACTTTGAGATAATTTCAGAAAACCTGTTATCCAAAAGCTCTTTGGTTATTGTAATTTGAACTTAGAATCGATATATGGCCTCTGTTGCATGATAGTTATTTACAAACTTTGAAATGGATGGAAGATTAAGGCTCTGTTTGTTGTTATACAGGAAGCACGAAGCAAATTTGTGGTTGATGTGGAGCCTGAGAAGGCAGTCGAGATCGAACCCACAGATGGAAATTTCGGTCCTGAAGGCTCGGCTGTTCTTCATTTCAGACGATCTTCTGCTTCAGCTTCTCTCGGGAAAATCAATTGCAAGGTACGCTTAGTTTCCTTCAACACAACCAACCAAGGGGTCTGCAATTGATTCTGGTTTTGAGAATTGCATAAATAGGAGAAACTGAAAAAATGTTTTCAAAATCGTAATGTTCACTCTTGCTATGCATTTAACAAGTAGATCTCTTTGTGAGAAACACATCTAGACAAAATCTAGTTCACCGGTTCTGTCCGTAGAATCTATAATATCTGCCAGAATTCGCGTCAGAAAAAGGCCAATTGGGTGGTGGTGTTTTTTTTTTTGGGAAGGTATACTATTGCAAAGAAGACGAGGTTTGCTTGTACCAGTCCCTACAGTTCGAGGTACCATTCCAAGAGGATACTACGGCGGATTCATCTCCGCAGCCGCCGCCGGAGAACATAACGTTCGCCTACACCATCAAACCCCGAGCTTCCCCCTCCGTCGGTCTACAGCTTCCCGCCGCCCGCTGAACCATATGATCACGATGATGCAATCGTATCATCATATGATGGTTAGAGAGAACAATAGCCTTAAAAGACCGCATGTTTGTGATCCGTCATACTTTGGATCAATCGATGCTTAGTCTTCGGCCAAGTATTCGATCGTTGAAAATTTTCAATTTCTGTATCAAAAGCATTTGTTGAAATGTGTTTCTATGTGATAATGGTAAGTCCTCTTCCCTCCATTGTATTTTGGTTACTTGTAGTCGTTCCAATTTTATGGGACGTAATCGAAAAGCATCCACTCATATTCAACTTTTCGTCATTATGATCTTAATCATCGACTAATTAAACAGATTAATCCGTAATTAAAATAAGGAAGTGTTCAAATGTCTTTGGTTCAATGAACGAAACATCCTTTTTCTTTAATTCTTAATTCAACCCACCAAAAAAAAAAAACATTACTTATGCCCAACACAAGCATGCATGTATTATTAAATAATAATTTTTGCAGCTAAACATCATTATTAACACCTTTAAGCATGTTCTTGATGATGAGACTTAAGCCTTATCATGTGATTAGGAATTCTAATTGGCATTTTTTTAATTGCTAATTAATCTTAGGGTTCCACGTAACCCCGCCGTTTGAGGCGGTCCAATCACAGCTAAAAAAACGCGTTCTTATAATTTTAATACAAATTATTTTAAAAGTGAGCAATTGGTTTTACTTTATTTATCCAGATTTCAACATTTAAATAATGTTTCCTATGAAATGTTTCGAGTATAATTGGAAGATTTAATTCACATAGGATTATTTTAAAATTATTTATGTATTGGCAGGCTAAGTAGTCTATATACCCAATATTATACATGAAACAGTTTAGATTCTATAAAAAGAAAAAATATGAATCGAGCAAAAAAAAATTATAAATAATATATTTTGATTTATAAATGAATTAATTTTGCTAAAAATATATTTTTGTTGTTTTATAAATATTTTAAAAAACGAGGTTTCTAATGTTGATCCCTTTTAATGATATAGTTAAAACGATATTATTATATCTGACTTTTGCATTGGTACTAATTTATTGTTTTTTAGTGATATTTTTTGGGTTCTTAGAGTTGGATAAGATTAGAATTTAGATAACTTGCTTGTCAAGTTAGAGCTGTAATCCGATAAGGGATTCCAAAATCGTTAATTAATTAATTAGTTAATTTAATCTAATCGCCAGAAAATTTATTTATGTTTTAATTATTCGTGGGCCAGTTAGGATGAGACAAATCTCAAAAGTTCAAAAAACATTGTTTGTCACAATGCATTAATTTGGTCTCAAAGTTCTATTCAATGAAAACCCTAATAACTCGATTATTGAATTATACAGTAATTTCATTTTTGTTTTATATATGCCAAATAATTCTTGAAAATGTAGGTAAATATTGAATGATTGAATTCAATTATAGATTATATAATTGACGTGGATGATTTGGGTTTCTGTTTTTTTCATGTTCGGAATTTTTTTTTTCTTGAAAAAACTACATTCTTTCAGATTTTATACCAACACCGTTTAATTTTAGGAAAAGAAATATGTTTATAAAGAAAATTTAATTTTATCGGTAAATATAGTTTCCAAAATATATTTAGAGTTAGATTCGAATGATGTTATTCATTTCGTTTTAATTTGATTTCCCATATCCATTTCTATTCTAATATATAAATCAAACTGCAATCATAATATTACAAATTTCTCGTGAATATAACCTCTTTTAGAAGGCATTGGAAAACATATGTTCAAAAATATCATATCAGATATTTGAAAACATTTATGAATTGCGATATATATATATAAAATTTGAACGATATATGGTTCTATGCGTGAATATCAAATATTTTTATATTAAAATTGACATATTCACACGTTAATAGCATTTCCATGAAATAAAATAAATAAAAGTGGTCAAACATTACAGTGATTTGTACTTATCAACAATTGTAGGAATTAAAGATTGGTTGTCGGAAAAGGATAAGGTCAGCATTTGAACATCATTCGACCCATTAAAATGCGATGTTCAACAGATTAATTAAAGATTGGTTGGTTATTAGTATCTTTTTTTATTTAAATATTACAAATCAAACTTAAATTATATTAGACTTCCTTTAACTAGGTTTGACAATGTGGGCAACATCTACTCATCCCACTTGTGCATCATGGTAACACATACATACATACATACATACATACATACATACATACATACATACATACATACATACATACATACATACATACATACATACATACATACATACATACATACATACATACATACATACATACATACATACATACATACATACATACATACATACATACATACATACATACATACATACATACATACATACATGTAATATTATATACATATACACACAAACAAATTACAAATAGAATTAAACTGAAAGACATGGAAGCAGTGTCTGATGGAAGGAGGCAAGCCTCTCTGGCTTTCACTACTTCATGGGGCCTCTTTGATTCTCCTAAGATTTCCACCATTTCTATTTTCTATCATGCATATACACATATATACATAAATATATATATACACACACACACATCAACTACATAATGAATTTTATATGTTATTAACCCATTTTCTCTAGTTGCCTAACACATCGTTTCCATTTTCGAAAAATAAAATAGTGTATATATATATATATATATGGCACCAAAATCTAGTTTTCTCCATATTATAGAATAATATTACATTTTTAGTTTGATTTTGTATCAGATACTGTGTCTTGTTTGATTAATGCCCAATACATATATATATCATTTTACATTATTGGTTTTTTTTTTTTTTTGTATTTTCCTCTTTTAAAAAAACATTACGAACAAAAAAAAATTTGGTACCTAAAATGTTTATATATAGAAATTTCAGGCAGCGACTGCGTTAATAGCTGCATCGTTTATAATTAAGGAGCAATCACGATTTAATGGCGAAATCGATTCAAGAAGAATATGTACCCAAAATTAATTCCATAATTATGTCATCATCATCACTTAATTATAAAAAAAAAATCCTTAATTTTGTTTCGAAAGTCAAAAGCTATATATGTATGTTTCATATGACGATTGGAGGCCGCCTTGCGAAAATTGCAAGCCACTAGAGGAAAAAGACTAAAACATTGAAACTGTAATTTAATAATCAATATTTTAATCTAAAAAAGATTAGTATCAATAAAATTTTTTACCATATTCTGATAATTAAATTAGAATAAAACCCATAAAAATTCCTAAACTTATAAAATGGTGGAAAATAAAATCCTAAACTTTTTATTAGATAAATTATTCTCAAACTTGCAAGATATATCATTATAATTTTTAAATTTATAAAATATGTTATTATAATTCATAAATTTATTATTTGGTGTAAGAACAAACCGTATCGATGTTGATTTATACATCAGTTTAAAAATTATCATAATATATCTTACAAGTTTGAGAATTATAATGACATATTTTATAAGTTTGAGATATAATTCTGATAGGCAAAAAATTTAAAAATATATTTTTCACCATTTTATAAGTTTCGAAGTTTTTATGGGTTTTATCTATTAAATTAAGTATATCTATATATACTTAATTTGTTTATACCAACTAATGAGCAAGTTTAAAAAGTTTTTCTTGGTTGGATTAGACTTAATATTATTTTTTTTTAAAGTGTGTCTGCTTTGGATTAGACTTAATGAACAAGTTAACATGTGCCACATGATGAAATCCTTACCACACTTTTCATCTAAATACACAATGATTCTCCTAAAGACTTTATTGTAAACAAATCTTTTTTATTTAGTATTTGGTTTCAATTTTTTTTTTCTTATTTAATCACTATCATTGTTTTCGAATGTACAAAATTAAATTGAATCCAACCTAACAATACGTAAGAATCTATCCCAATTTAAAAACCAATTAAATACAACTTGGTTAAAACCAAATTAATTGAATGCAAACTGAATAATAGTAAAGAAACCGAAATAAAATAGAAAATATAAATTTCTCTTGTCTAATAGAATGATATATCTAACTGAAATTCGCATAAAAACGATTAAAATATTTTATTTTAAATGAATTTTTAAATCCACATGTTAGTGCATTGTCTAGGTTCTCGAACATTGTTGGCTAAAAAAAAGGTGCTTAATTTGTAGTAATGATAATTAATGTGTCCAAAGTCTAAACTTTCAACCTAAGAATTAGACTTTTGTAACATATCAACCATCATTATAGTATAAAATATTAATTAATGTTGAAACCTGTTTAATCCCTTCGATCCTACGCACACAAAAAATGTAATCAGTAACAATACATATGATTTTAACACCAAAAGTTTATTTTTATAAGGGAATTAATTTTTAAAAATATATGGCTCAATTATCATATTTTAATATTTTTAAAACGGTGGAATTCAAGTATTTGTGATAAAATTGTAATAATAGAAGAGGACAAATCAAGGCATAAATTTTTGGGAGCTTAATAGCAAAAAAATAAGTTGGACAAACTAATTTAAAAATAAATATTTTTTAATGAATAATCCAAAAAAACCGGTAAATAGGGGGGCAAAGATGTAATTAATTGTGACATATCTCTCTCTACCCCGGGAGGTTCTGCCTCTGTGTGTATACATATAATAATATAAATAAAGCTGCGTTTTTCATTTCACCTCTTGTTTCTGGTTCTATATCGCCACATCCTAAGCCCAACACATAAACTCTCTCTCTCTCTCTCTCTCTCTCTCTCTCTCTCTCTCTCTTGATTTCGAAAAGCATTCGTGTTTTTACTTGGTTTTCTCGTCGGATTGATGTTGGATTCTGTGGTTCCGACCGTCGAACCGGCCACAGATACGTCTCCGGAATCTCGCCGGAAGAGGAGGAGGAAGTCGGAGGGGGAGACGCAGCGATCGACCGGCCAAGAACAGACGAGGCGTGGCGCGAAGAGATGGAGAACAGAACGGGAACAACAGATCTACTCGTCAAAGCTCTTCGAAGCCCTCCGCCGAGCTCGTCGGAGATCCGACGAAGCTGGTAAAAGCTCCGGCAGGGTTAGAGAGATCCGAGATGCGGCGGACCGAACACTCGCGGCGTCGGCTCGGGGTACGACTCGGTGGAGCAGAGCGATCCTGGCGAGTCGAGCCCGAGCGAGGCTGAGGAAGCACAAAAAAGCCAAGACGACCGGAAACAACCGGTCCAAACGGTTCCCGGCGACGGTGACGCAGAGGCCAACAAGGACGAGGTCATCGACGGTGGAGAGGAAACTGAAGATCCTCGGGCGGTTGGTTCCCGGTTGCCGGAAAGTTTCCGTGCCGAACCTTCTAGAAGAAACATCCGATTACATCGCGGCTCTGGAGATGCAAATCCGTTCCATGACAGCTCTCGCCGAACTCCTAGCTACCGCATCTCCGCCGCCGCAGGCCACCGGAGCCTGACGGCGGTTAGATATGCCACGTGTTAATTAGTTTTTTTTTTGCCTTTCTGTTTCTTTCAAGTTTTTGTCGACCAGATTTTTATTAATTTAATTCATGTACTTTTTTTTATACGTTGCTTCCTTTTTTTTCCCTCTTTTGTTCTTTCTATTTGTTTTTCTCCTTAATCAGTCATTTTCTATAGGGAATTAAATTAATTTAAATAATAAAAAAATGTAAAGAGACCAACTAACTAATCACGATTCCAAGATTGTTTAACAGACAAGAAAATACAGTATTAGAAAGGAATAATATCTAATATTAAAAATCCCTACTTTAATATGTATCTATCAAACTCCTCATATATATATAATTTGATCATTATAATTTTAATAAATTCAGTAATTAGTTGTAAATGAGTGGTGCAGACCCAGTTCTTTTTTCCCCTAACAATAATGACTAAATATATTATTAAAAGGAATTGCAAATCATTGTTATAACCTTAGAAAATTATTTCAAATGGTTGTAATAAAGAAATGACATCATAAATAATGAAATGATTTATAAATCCACAGGTAATTAATCGGTCAGAAAAATAGATTGAAAAAATTGTTCATCGGAAACTGATTACAAATATTGATGTTTTTATTTATTTATTTACCCGGAATTGAATTAAATAGAAAATGAAAAATAGAAATAGGGTTTGGGCCGTTTGGCTATGGAGTTTTGGAGAGAGCACATGTGGGGGCGGACCCACCCATCAAATGGAGTCCATGTGAATCAGTGTGAAGTTCATACTGTGTGTGTATGTCAAAAAGATTGTTGTCGTAATTTCACATGCTCCCAAAACTAATTTTGAAACAGATTATTAATATATCTAATATATATATATATATATAAACACTTTATTAAATGCATTTATTTAACAGTCTGCAGTCATATTTAATACTGTGTTATGTGTTCGTATATGATATGACCACAATTAAGGTAAGTAATGGATATTTATGTTTTGATATATACAAAATTGAAGTGGATATCAATTTAAAAATAATAAACATGGGAAAATAAATAAAAAAAAGACAAAAAAAAAATGGACCACAGATTCCCACAAGAAGAGGAGGAAACAGGAAGAGCGACTCTTAGGAAAACATCTTCCCTCCCTAATTTAAGACCAAGCACGTGTGCTTGCAACACAAATCTCCACGTGTACGCTTCTCATTGGCCATTGTACGGTCAATTTCCATTATCATTTAAAATTTTTCATAAATTATATGAATCATTGCACTATCATCCATCATCCCAAACAAAGTTAGGAATCATGAAATGTTATATATATATATATATATATTATAAGGGGGTATAATAAATCTTAAGAAAATGGAAAATACAATGAAATATGTATGTATATATAGAAGGAATTAGGCTAAGAAATAATAACAAAGACATAGTAGAGGAACCAAACAAAGCAAAATGAGATAGACAAAAGCATATGAGAAAGGAGAAAACAACATGGTGGTGTTGGCTTTATATGCCATCACATGCATCCATGTGACCCCAATTATGAAACCCCAAATGTGGATAAGGACATTGCCCACTTTGTCCCTTTGTCTTCTCCAAATTATTATTTTTTTAAAAAACTTAGAAAAAAAAATTTATTATTATATTTCGTTAGTTACTATTCTCCCTTGACAATTTCCTTTGCTCCACATTGATTTCACGTGCGATTGAAAATTTTCTGTCGTCTATTCAGTTTTAATTTTATTATTTTCAAAATTAATTTATTATATTATTATACATTTTTAAAATTTATATCAGATTCAAATTACTGTTATTATTTTTGTGACACTTCCTATTTGTTTTTTTTTTCCATTAATTTCAGTGAAAATGTTGCCATTCGAGTCAATTCTAATTCCGGTATTTTTAACTCAATTATTTATTTTTAAAAAAAAATATTTTTTTTTAAAATTTTTATATAAATTCTTAAAAAATTATTATCTTTTGTTTTGTCGAATTTGTTTCAAAACTGGTATTATGGTATATATTTGGAAATTTTAGTTAAATTTATGATTAATGAGTGAGTTAATAATAGGTGTTTATTGACACCATGGTTACAAAACACAGTTAAAAAAAATGCATAAAAATGTTTCTTATACAATCCATGGTTTTGATTGTCTAACCGGTCGGCGAACCGGTTTAGAATTCAGACCGGTTTATTTGGATACTTTGCCAGCTGCCAAATGGAGAGAACCAACCATATCCGTTTGGACAAAACATTAACACGTGCTCATCTGTATCTATATACATCCAAAACATATGCTGTGTATGCGTATATACATATACGTACCTGTATGTATCCGAATGTATAAGAGCACATATAAAACCATATGTTGTGCATATGCATACATGTAGATACGTGCATGTATTATGTATATACACACATACAAGAGAGCACATACAGAACATATATATGCTGTGTATATGCATATATGGATACATAAATACATGTATATATACAGATGTGTGAGAGCGCACACAAAACATAGATTACTTTTATGCACAGATACATACGTACATGTATATATATACATACATACGCGTGTGAGAGAGGACGTTCGGAAACATATGGAGTATATGCATATATTTATATACATATATACATACGTCTACGTCCATGTATATATGTACAGCACGTGTATTGAGAGGTATGGATTGTTACTTTGTGTACACGTGGCCATACAGCGTGCACTCGAAGATGTCTTTCGTCAGATTCGTTGTCTTGTAATATGCCCGTGTTTTGAACATTACCGCACGTGGTGTCTCAGCCTTTCATCCTTAAAAGAAAATATTATATTTTTTGGATAATTAAAAGTTTTATTTTTTCATGAAAAATATATTGTTTTCTGTTAATAATTATGGTTCAGTTTTTTTAATATTATTTTTAATTAATTTTCTTTTAAATCATTATAGGAAGTCTTTCAATTTACTGCGAACATATCTTTATATCAAATACCAAAATATATATTCCCAACGTTAATGGGTCATTGACCATAAGAAAAGCGTTGACCAAAGCCCAATTATGTTAATGGGCCTATGAACCTTCTCTGGTGTCGTGGGCCCATTTACCTTTTCGGCCATTTCTTTCATAAACAAGCAAATGTATAAAAACCCATAATTACGGATATTTGAGGTTCGTTTCGATTATTTTTTATTAATTATTTTTGTTTTTTAAATGATATCTTATCAATATTAGTTTTTCATTATCATTATTTACTCTTTACCACCAAAAATATATATATTTTTAAAATAATTAATTTAATATGTCATTTTTTATTAAGTGGAATTTAATTAATTTTATTTTAAAAAATATAACTGGTAAATTTTTAGATTTTTTTTATAATACATGGATTGTTTGATTAATTTTGATTTGATATATCCAAACAAAATAACTATTCATATCTATAATCAATTTTTTTTTTTAAAACGAGTTAAAGTTATCTATTGGTCTGAATTTCTCTTCCCTTATTTACCATATTTTATAGAACACCAAGGTTAGCTTGGTATATCCTTATTCCCAATAAGAAAAATGCACAATATTATTATTTTTTTCATCCGACTTTTGTTTAATTATTTTAACAAATTCAATTATTCATTCACCAAATTCTATAGTTTCGTCACATTCCTAAACTTATTTTCTTCATTTTGTTTCTTTTAATTATGTTATATTAAAATATTTCTGAGTCATACACATAATCACTATTACATATATATAAACTCATTTCTGTGTCAGTTGAAGTTCTCGTGATCAATCAATGAGATTAAGATAATCATTGATTCAATCACAACCACATCTTGTTATCCAACCATAATTATTTTATTAAAAAAAAAAGATAAATGCAAACAATTTCATGCCAATTCTATTTTAGTTGTCGACTTTTTATTCCCTTTTAAGCTCTTATTAAAAAATAATCACAATTTTTTTTTCATGTTTTGTTTTAATTTTGGTTGTCTAATTATTTTAATAGATATATTTTTGTATTACCGATTTCCATTTTCATCCTAACAATAATTTCATTTTCTATATACGAAATATTTTTTATATTATGACGAAATTGTTTGCATTTTAATAGATAAAATAAAGAAATATTTTTTATATTTAATTAAAAATAAAAAGTTATTTGTAATATTTCTTACATTATAAAATTGTTTTCAAATTTTAAATACAAATAAATATAATATTTATTAAAAGCTATAAATTATCCTTATTATTTTATTTGAATTTCTGATTGAGATACATAAATATTGTTTTTAATACTCGAAACACATAAATATTAAATGAATTTTAACCCAAAACAAGATATTCTCAAAATCTTATTATACGGAACCTCAAACATCTCGATTTAAATAAAATTTAAAAATAAACAGCATCAAAGAATAATGTAACCAAAGCATACCAAGACGACGTCGTTAGAGCTGACCCTGACAGCCTGTGATGAAACCTCTTTGTCAATAGGAAAGGATCCACCGGCTTCCAACCACCAACCCGACCCGATCCGACCCGACTCGATCACTCCAGACGACTCGCCACGATCACATTCTCGCCATTTTCAGTAGCTTCTGCGAGAGAGCGAGAGAGAGAGAAAGAGGGAAGATGTCGCTGAGGCCGAGTACACGCGCGGAGCTGAGGAAGAAGATCTACAAGACTGGAGTCGATGCGGACGATGCGCGGCGGCGGAGGGAGGACAACCTCGTCGAGATCAGGAAAAACAAGCGCGAAGATAGTCTCCTCAAGAAGCGTCGCGAAGGCATGACGCAGCTGCCATCTCTTGCTCCGGGCCTCGATGCTTCCCAAAATGCTGCCGCCGTCGAGAAACGGGTATGATTCTGCTTCGATTTCGGCGATGTTTTGGATTGGTTAGTGATGGATCTGTGTCTGGTGGCTGAGGAAGTTAGATTTTGATTTCGTTTCCAGATTTTGAGTTTTAGATCTTGTATTCGAGTCCGTGTTTTTGTTTCGGTTTTTGGCAAATTTTGTGGATTTCAGTTCTTGGCTGTGGATCCGTTGATCGGAATATTTAAGATGATAACAAAGTTGGTTTCTATGGATACTGTCCAGTGAGTGAGTTTGCTAATGCATTAATAGGACAATGTTGCATGCTACTGAAGAACAGAGCATTTTGCTTCCGTTGAAACAGCTGGTTGATGTTGTTTATGTCGTTTTCACAGTTAGAAGGTGTCCCAATGATGGTTCAAGGTGTTTGGTCCGATGATCCTCAAGCGCAGTTAGAGGCCACTACTCAGTTTAGGAAGCTGTTGTCCATCGGTAGGAAGCTATGGGTTATATGTCTGTTATAGATGGTTGAATGTTGTCTTGTGATATGATGTTACTTACATGTGTAGAACGTAGTCCTCCGATTGATGAAGTGATCAAAGCTGGTGTTGTTCCTCGTTTTGTGGAGTTTCTCGGAAGACATGATCATCCACAACTGCAGGTGTGGTTTATCTTTGGTAATCTTTCGGTTATGTCCTTATTATTGAAAAGTTAAGTATCAGACATGTTCTGGTGGGAGGACTAAAAGTGAATGTTGTATGCAGTTCGAGGCTGCATGGGCTTTGACCAACGTTGCATCAGGGACCTCAGATCATACACGTGTTGTGATCGATCATGGGGCTGTTCCTATTTTTGTCCAGCTTCTTAGCTCTGCTAGTGATGATGTTCGGGAACAGGTTCGTTGCTAATTATCTCGCTCACCACACTTCCTCTCCTGTTAGTTTAAAATGTCCCCACAGAATTTATAATTGATATTGGATTTGGATTTGGCTGTGTTTCTTGTGAACCTTCAGAAATTGTTCTTGATCTGAAGTTTTTGTGTGAGACAAGTACTTTTTTCAGGTGTTGAACATTACTTTAATCCGAGAAAAAACCGTGTTATGGTTTCTGTTTCAGGCGGTGTGGGCTTTGGGTAATGTTGCCGGAGATTCTCCAACCTGCAGGAATCTTGTCCTCAGTTATGGTGCTCTCATGCCATTGTTGGCTCAATTAAATGAAAATTCTAAGTTAAGCATGCTGAGGAATGCGACATGGACCTTGTCCAATTTTTGCCGTGGGAAACCCCCTACACCATTCGATCAGGTAGGACCGGAAGGAAAATTATACGTTTATTATGTTTTGTTTCAGATCAGTTAGCCACCTAGTAGCAGCTTTAGCTTTGGGTTAACGTTTATGAATCCTCATGCATTGGATCCCCTCAAATTCTTGTAGCTTAGTGGTGTATTATTGCATCGTTTCAGGTGAAGCCAGCATTACCGATTCTTCGGCAACTTATTTATCTAAATGATGAAGAAGTTATCACAGATGCATGCTGGGCTCTCTCCTACCTTTCCGATGGGCCCAATGAAAAGATTCAGGCTGTGATTGAGTCCGGTGTTTGTCCACGACTTGTGGAGCTCCTGGGGTTAGTTTCCTCTCTCTTGGCTGACCATTGTTTATGATTTATATTCATTTTAGTTTCCCTAATGGAAAATCGAAACCACTAAAAAGTCTTATTCCTCTTGAATCAATGCTCTATATTGTTCTTTGGTTTTTGAAACTAGGATGTCAGATTGTATTCTATTCACTTTTCCATGTTTTTGTTCTTCTATTTTTTTTCCAATTTTGTGTTTATGTACTGACAAAAACACATTTTATTTTTTGCTAGTCATCCATCACCGACAGTTCTTATTCCGGCCCTTCGAACTGTTGGAAACATTGTAACCGGTGATGATACTCAGACACAGGTATCAAGAATGATTCTAGATACCGTTTCAGTTGTTTCTTTCGACATCCTGATAACATCCAGACTCCTTTGGTTTTTCCAGTTTGTAATTGACAATGGAGTCCTTCCACACCTCTACAACTTGCTCACCCAAAATCACAAGAAAAGCATCAAGAAAGAAGCTTGTTGGACTATCTCCAATATTACTGCTGGGAATAGAGTTCAGATACAGGTATGAGGTGCTTTCACTTTTTGCTATTGTTTCTCTTCCCCGAAAGATTTGGCTATAAAAGCATCTATCACGATTTCATATTGTTTTCTTCCATTCGGTGTCATTCTTGAATTCGATAGATATAGAGTTTCTGAAGTTAGAGGGGATAGGAGTTTAACCATTTCGCACAACTGAAACGAACAGGCTGTGGTTGATGCTGGAATCGTCCTTCCTCTCGTGCATTTGCTCCAACATGCGGAATTCGACATCAAGAAGGAAGCTGCCTGGGCTATCTCCAATGCCACCTCGGGAGGAACTCACGACCAGATTAAGTAGACATATATATCATGCCTTCTCATCTTCTGTTTCTTGATTCGTGTAAGATTCTCGGAATCACAAGTTATTACAAAACAACATGTGTGTTCTGCAGATTTCTGGTGACACAAGGCTGCATCAAACCACTCTGTGATCTTCTAATCTGTCCGGACCCGAGAATCGTGACGGTGTGCCTCGAGGGCCTCGAGAACATCCTCAAGGTCAGCGAGGCTGACAAGGAGATGGGATTGAACGGAGGGGTGAATCTCTACGCCCAAATGGTCGAAGAATCCGATGGGTTGGACAAGATCGAGAACCTTCAAACCCACGACAACAACGAGATTTACGAGAAGGCTGTTAAGATCCTCGAGAGATATTGGGCCGAAGAGGAAGAAGATCAGAATCATCAGGACGCTATGAACGAAAATGCCCAGCAGGGTTTCAACTTCGGGAACAGTCAGCCCTCCGTGCCCTCGGGCGGATTCAACTTCAGCTAAAGGGTACGCGAATATACGAAAGACGAAGCCGTTTGACCCGAAAAATCTCGAGTTACGACTCTTGCAACTGTTTATTTTACATCCATCCCATCTTGTATTAGCATTGCCAGGTTAGAGTCAGTGTTTTTGAATGAAATTCTGGCGCAAAGGCTTCTCCCCTTTTCTCTTTTTCTCGCCTGTCTGAATATTCTCTCAATCTCTGAAACCATTTTTCTCTGTCTTGTGTCACTAGGAAACGATCAAAAGCATGTATTTTGCCATTTCTCTTTGTTGTGATTATAATCTTATAATTTTTTGTCTTTGCAACACTCAACAAAGAATTAAGATTTTTCGAAACATGACTCGAAGGGGAACCCGACTCGGCCGAGCAGACTCAGCGAGTTACCCTTGGATTCGTTAGGGTTTAATTTTTTGGCAACGGAAGAAGGAACTTGAACAATGGACAGAACGCTGCCCACGTCTCCAAACGCTGACCGGCGTTTTTAAAAGCGCGTTTGATAAAGATAAATAAGTTTTAAGCCATCAATCAAACCAGGTAAAACCCTGAAACGCGACGCTCAAACGATACTCCATTAAACCCTGAATCCCGATTTGGGTCACAATCACCGTATCGATTCAGTTTGTGCTGGGAGAAGAAGGGTCAGAGCGAGAGTGAGCAGAGATGCAGATTCTTGCACGGAATCTAGTACGGAGACTATCAAGTAAACATGTATACGCTCTCGATTTCTCGGAATCTCTCTCTCTCTCTCTTACGATAAAGCAAGATGAGATGATTTGTCTTTCTGCTTGTGTTATGAGTTTTGATTCCGTTTGGAGTTTGATCTCTATGACGGGTTTGTCTCAAATTGTTCATCCACATAATCTGTTCATGGAAGAGTGTTAGTTCAAAGGATTGGAGCTCGATTTTCGTAAACTGAATTTACCTGATTTTTCATTGCCTAAAATTATAAAATTTGTAGAAATCTTGTCGAAATTGCTGACAATATCACCTTTTGAATGTGAAGTTGACTTCCTTGTCTAGTTCTTATCCATTTGCTCGCTTTCTTTTCCTGGTTTTTTTGACGTTTAGCTTTGCCAATGGCTTGTACTCTCTTTTGCCATTTCAGTATTCATCTACACATTGTATGCCAAATCTCTAGAACTTTCATCCCTAGATCGAGTTTGTATTCATATCCTTTGCTTTTGCTGAGACCGAAACTTTTTTCTGTCCTTGGAACGGATTTCAGGTCACGGGTCGCTATGGTTATTCCACTATGAAGGTCCTTGACATCGGACAGCCAACTCCGGCAT
Source organism: Tarenaya hassleriana (assembly GCF_000463585.1). Taxonomy (NCBI): domain Eukaryota; kingdom Viridiplantae; phylum Streptophyta; class Magnoliopsida; order Brassicales; family Cleomaceae; genus Tarenaya; species Tarenaya hassleriana. The sequence goes on along the minus strand of NW_010960187.1, from coordinate 8,894,001 downwards.
CTCATCCTCATGTAATCCCGCATGTTCCTTCGGCTATTTTCTTGTTAGTTGTAATGCTATATATACTGATAGTTGATTCTTCTCTACAGCTAATGGCAGAACGAGAGCTGACACCCGGTATAGGCGTGGAGGAATACATCGGTAGAAGAAAAAGGCTGCTGGAACTTCTTCCTAAGAACAGCTTGGCCATAGTTGCTTCAGCCCCCGTGAAGATGATGACAGACGTGGTTCCATATACGTTCAGACAAGATGCAGATTACTTGTACATAACTGGCTGCCAGCAACCAGGTGGTGTGGCAGTTTTAAGTAATGAGCATGGTTTATGCATGTTCATGCCGGAATCAACTCCTGATGTATGATCACCGATGGTTATATGATTGTTCATATTCGGAATTTGACATATGCAAAAGTGGCTCGGTTTCGATTTGGCAGTGTTATAATAATCGGTATGTTGTGCAGGACGTTGCTTGGCAAGGACAGATAGCCGGGGTTGAAGCTGCATCCGATGTGTTCAAGGCAGAGCAAGCATTTCCAATTAGCAAATTACCCGAGGTAACTTCGATGGTTGGCTCAGTAGCCATTCACATAATTTTCTTGTGCAGTTCATTGACTTGGCTGCTTCTGCAGTGTGACCTGATTTAAAATTTGCCTTCTTTATATGCAGATTCTTTCAGACATGATAAGAAGCTCTTCTAAATTGTACCATAACGTTCAAACAGCCTCGCAGAAGTACACAGGCTTGGATGAGTTTCAAAAGGCAGCATATACAGGAAAAGTGAAAAACTTTTCTAGTTTGACTCATGAACTGAGATTAATTAAATCTCCAGCTGAACTCATATTGATGAGAGAGTCTGCAGCTACTGCTTGTCAGGTATTAATGCACTATACTGAGATCATTGCATCCCTAAACTCACGCATTTTTCTTGGCACTCTGAGTGACAAAACGACAAAACATAGAGACTAGAGAATTCCCAGAACATAATGTAAATGAACAAATACACGTTAAAGGTGACAACTTTGGGGATAAAATGAATTTTATCTTGCTGATGGACATGGGCTTCTGAAAGCAATGAATGTTTCATTGGAAACTAAATCGATTATGACTATTTTTCTAACTCCTTTCATTTATCTTGCAAGTTCGAGTGATAAAAAATGTAGAAGTTAATGAAAGTAAATTAAGAATATTGGTTAAAGGTTATAGCTTCTGATGAGAATGAGTGTATATATTGGTTTTAATCTGTTCATCGTTAGGCTCTTCTGCAAACAATGCTACATTCAAAAGGGCATCCTGATGAAGGCGTCTTGTCAGCCAAGGTTGAGTATGAGTGCCGGGTAAGAGGTGCTCAGCGAATGGCGTAAGTCTCAAAGTTTGATTTGGTGATAGATTTGTAATTTCGGTTCTTCTATGTTCTCCAGAAACTTCCTTTTCTTGTTCTTTTTTTCGTTTAGTTGACAAAGAATACGGTTTGATTCTTCAGTTTTAACCCTGTGGTCGGTGGTGGACCTAATGCCAGTGTTATTCATTACGCTCGAAATGATCAGAGAGTAAGTCCTAGACAAAACATTGCTGATTGAATGTTAACATATAAATGCTGTTGAACCTAATATCTTCTTTCCATAATCATTTACAGATAAAAGATGGTGATCTTGTTTTGCTGGACATGGGTTGTGAGTTACATGGTTATGTTAGTGATCTTACTCGTACATGGCCACCTTGCGGTAAATTCAGTCCTCTCCAGGTCGGTGCTTCTGCTTTCTCAATGTCCTTCCTTTTCCTGTTTGTATCAAAATTTTCGTAGTCAGACAACTCGAGATTTGGTGGGTTTTCCCAGGAGGAGCTATACGATCTTATACTTGAGACAAACAAAGAGTGCATAAAGCTATGCAAGCCCGGTACAACCATCCGCCAACTAAATGCGGTCTCGGTAACTTCTAAGACCTCAAAGTAAAGAAGTTTCATTTCCAGCTAGTTTAGTCGAACCTCATACTGCTTTTCAGCTATAAAGCTGTACCATTTTCACATTAACCATACACTCCAAGCCTTAGGTACTTCTCAATTGGTGTGCCTCACAAAATATCGAATAGAGTAAAGCTTTGGTTTTTGTCGGAAAAAGAGAAGAAAGATATCAGGGTACCCTTTGACATGGAATTCAATTTAGTGAACTCGACAATCGATCTTCAAAGCTCTGCCCACAAATCTTTTGAAATATTTCTACTTTTTTTGTACTTGATTTTATAGAATGCTTGTGGGCCGGCTGCCTCGAATTGTTGTTCTGCATCATATTATTTATGCATGGATCCCAACAAATGCAGCATGTTAGATGGTTTGTATAGGTTACGCTTACACAGATTCAATGGGGCAAAAGAAAAATAAGATTTTTAGATGCCATTGTTAGTAAAGTACAAGCATTGTCTTGTAAACGGTATCATAACCTCATGTGAAGTTACATGCTTCTGCAGACCGATATGCTGTGCAAAGGATTGATGAAGATGGGCATTTTGAAAAATCAAAGTCTGTATCACCAACTGAATCCAACCTCCATAGGTATGTCTTGAGCTTTCACATGATCACATTTCCATATCTTCTTCTCTGTATATTTCCATGAAAAAATTCAATTATATTATTTTGGTACATAATGTTGCTCAGAATTGGATCTGTCAGTTTTCTGTTGAATGTCGTGAATCCGTATTTATTTGCATTCTGATTTTACACCTAGTAACGGTAGACCTATCAATGTTTTCTTGTGATGAATTAAGGTCACTACCTGGGTATGGATGTGCACGATTGCTCCTCCGTGGGATATGACCGTCCTTTGCAACCCGGTTTCGTAAGCTTTTCCAATCCGTTCTAAGTCTCGGTTTCGTACAAATTTAACATGTTTACCCTTCAAACAACTCAGCTTCTCGATCTTAGTCTGTTCGTCGATAGTAGAGAAGTCGGGAGTGTGATGAAGTGCGGGGTTTACTAGATCTAAACGAGAAATTAGATAATTTTACCATTGATCCAATGAAGTAAGAGGTGAAAATGGCGATTTTTTTCGTAACGAGTTGCTCTCATCGCAAGAACAGTACGAACATTGTTGTTGTTTTTCGACAGGTGATAACGATTGAGCCAGGAGTCTACATCCCATCTTCATTCAACTGCCCGGAGAGGTAAAGGATTTCCAATGTTCAACTGATCATATATATGATTTGTCCGCAAAAACGAAAAGGTTTCCTCGACATGAATGTCTCGATCGGAAAGAATCGTTTGCATACGATAAGACGTTATCGATGTTGGGGAAACGAGTTGTATATATTATGAAGATGTTTTTTCATCTGAAAAAATTGGTAGGTACAAAGGGATGGGGATAAGGATCGAGGATGAGGTTCTCATCACAGAGACAGGCTTCGAGGTTCTTATTACATCCCCCTATCTATGATGGATGATGATGGATGATGGATGATGGTGATGATGATGTGTGTGTGGTGATGATGCGCAGGTGCTTACGGGTTCGATGCCTAAAGAGATCAAACACATAGAGGTCTTGCTGAATCATCACTGCCGTGAAAACGCAGCCGCGGAGTTTCGTGGGTGACTGATTTATCCGTACGGATACGGACCCATCTGATTCAGTTCCCATTCGAAACTGATGATTCTTCTCAGCTTCTGTTTGTCCGAAACAGTTTTCGGTTCTTACATGATGAAGTCCCTAAACTAAATATTCTTTTATATTATGTTATATCTTTTAATTGCATTATTTTATTTGGTTTATATTTATTGAGACATGATTCCCTCTTTTATACACACACATATTTCTATCTCTTAATTTTTGTTTTCATATTTATTGCGTCTTAAATTATTTTTTTAAAAGACCGTTAGATATTATGTATAGACTATTGTGAATGGTAAATGATATATATATATATATATTATTTACACTAGGTGATTCTTTTTTTCATTGATATTCAAAATTCGAATTTAATAAGTAATTTTTTAAAAATTTGACCACTAATGAGCGGGTTATTCTTTTTTCGATTGTTATTTGAATCCGAATTTTATATGTAATTTTTTTTTCCAAATATAAGTTATAAATCAACTATAAAAACAATATAAACTAAAAATTCATTCAAATATAAAACTAAAAAAAATCAAGAGTTTAACCTAATGCCTAATGGAATGTCTATAGTTTAGAGATGGGTGAGACTTATCTCTTTTGAAAGAGAAAATAAATAAAATGTGATTTGGTTAGTGGTTGGGGTAAATGTCGGTTCACAATATTATATTAATTTAGAAACATGAGTCATTGTTGGAGTCGTTGGGAGCAAAACTGATGAATTTAATTTAAATATATATATTTTTTTGTAACCGAAGAACGATCCATATTATTTCCATTATAACCCATGCTTCATGTTTTTTTTTTTTAATTTGTTCTCTAAACCGGTTGATAGTGTACGTCGAACAAAAAGAAGTCAAAACAACAAACCTTCTCGAAATATAGAGATTTCCCACATGCATTGCCGACATATGTCTTAAATCATATTTTTTTGGTATAAGGTATTCTTACGAGAATTAAATCATTAATATTTTACTAATAATGATGATAATACAAAGACTTTCTATTATTATTTTTATTATTATAAACGGTGCATATTTCAAATTTTGATTATATTTTGATATATTTATTTTTTGTTTTTGATTTTTTCTTTTGTAGAAATTATATTATGGTATTTTGGTTTGATCCGTGCTTTGTTTTAATTCTATTTGAATTTGGTTTTATTAACAAAAAACTGTTTTCTAAAATCTATTCAATTTTTTTTGTTATTTTATTCAGATTTAGTGATTTTTTTAGTATTTTTTTTTGATGACATTGGGAACCCTGTAACTACATACCCTTACAAACGACGACGAACCTAACCACACGCCCTCGAACCTAACCACACACCCTTGCCCACAGTCCACCCCTAGACCTGGCGAGGGGCAGTACAGACGCTCGAGGGGTAGTCCAGACGCTCGGGTCGTAGTTGGGTTTAGGCGTCTGCAGATCAAATCCCAAGCCCACGCGCACGAGCCTGCGACACACGCATGAGATGTAAATCAGCCCGTTAGGACAGGCTGGCAGGCGAGCAGCTCAGAGGAAGGAAGGCGGAAGGAATCGAAGACCCGACCTCATGGAGTTGCCCCCATGCTCCCAACCAACTGAGCTGGTCCCGAAGGACATTTTTTTAGTATTATATATGATTCATTTATATATGGTAACGTATATGAGTGATAACATATTATTCAAATTGGGTTTGTTAGAATTTGTATATCCATATCAAAATATTTACCAAACTATATTATATATATGTATATTCAAATCAAAATATGCAACTAATTATATTATTTGTTATTAATATAGTTATGATATGAAATTGGAAGCTTCTGCTGATACTATCTAACATCGTCTATGTATGGATACAAAATATAAAATATTATTTTTTTTTGTTAATGGTTAACAGATGAATTTGGACGGTGAGCTACATAAATTCCCTAACATTTATATTTAATAAAAATGTCAGACAGACAAACGATAGACCATTCGTCATTATTGAGTATGTATGTATGTATGTATATATATATATGACATCTGGTATGACACGTCTATGATAAGCTTCGGGTGATAACACATCAGAGACCATTCATCATAATTGTTATCTCGTGATCATCATAAATGATCATGATCATATCATTCATCAGATTATGTTTTTTTATTTCATTTGTCGTAATTATGATCATGATCATGTGTTCATTGTCTATTATGATAAGTCTGACGGATGAACCTACCATTCATCATAATTGTTATCATGATCATCATAAATGACCATGATCATTGTCCATTATAAGTATACGTACGGATGATACATCATAGGCCACTCATCAAATTGTGTTTGATTTATATACCATTTATCATAATTATAGTTACCATGATCATCATGATCTGTTCATTGTCTATGATAAGTCTACGATGGGTTACCGTTCATCATAATATTATCATGCCTCATCATAATGATCATGTATGATATTGTATTAAGTTGGTTCTTCAACGTAAATTCACCATATATCATTTAATGGGTGTATTTTTTCCAACTAAATATGACACGTGTCAAAATTTATTTGGGGGCATTTGTCAAACTGCACCGTTTGTCTCCCCACCTAGTCCCTTTAATTCAGCCATAAATTCACCAATATATTTTTTTAAATATTTTTGTATTAAAATCAAGTCTGATAAATTTTGAAATAATTTATAAATATGATAAATTGTTATATATTAGGTGTAAGCTGAATTGTTTCTTTTTATTTTACTACTTAATTGTATGTTACTGATATATAATCTCTTATTCTACTGTCTCTTCATTAATCTTTATAATTAGTGTTGTATATAAACTATATAGAAAAAATATAGTTTATTCTACTGTCTCTTCATTAATCTTTATAATCCAAAAATTAATGTTGATAAAAATATAAACTATATAGAAAAATATTTAAGTATGTATGAATTATAATTATTGAGCGAAAGAAAAATAAATCTTATTTAATTACAATATTTTATAAATATAATCGTATAATATCTTATTTAATTATAAATAACTAAAATATAAAGAAAAAAAATCAAATTTAATATTATGATACTTTTTTAGATGTTCCTAAATCCCTCTAATGCTTTTGTTTTATTGTAGCGTTTTAATTTAAATTTTTCTAGATTCTAATTATTTAATTATAAAAAAAATATTTGAAAATTACTAAACTAGTAATTTGATGTAATATTAATTTTTGAACTTGTAGGTGTCCTATTTATTCCTGAATTTGTATTTTTGAACACACTAATTTTCTGAACTTATATTTTTTAATACAATAATTTTTAAATTTGAATTTTTGAACACAATAATTTCTAAACTTTACTTCGATCAATAAATGATATAGACAATTATGAAACTGGTAAATAAATTTAGGAATTATTGTGTTAAAAATGTAAATTCGAAAATAAATAGGTGCACCTACGAGTTAATGAATTGATATTGTACCAAATTATAATTTCAAAAATTTTCAGATATATTTTTTTTAATTACATTGAATTTGATATACATATTATATAAATAAATGTGTCAAAGCGGGAACCATTTCTCATTTGGACTGCATTACTAAAACGACATTCACGATGGATTAATAATCTCGATTAAGCATATGTTTGATATCCAAATGATGGATTTCGACATTAATTAAAGACATTATTAAAAAGAACAAGTCACCCAACTGTGGCTTGAAACAGAGGACATTAATTAACCAACCCGTATTTTGACGTGTGGCATTTCCGTAATAAATTCGAGAATCCAGGGGCAAACTCATACAGTTCCACCTATATATCCGAAAGTCGGTCTCTTTTCCCCTAGAAACGCTATCTTTTCAATCATCATCGCAGAAAGCAAAAAAAAAAAACCCCAGAAAACAGAGCAAAAGAGCTCAAAAGAGAAAACAGAGGAAGAAAGCAAGCATAGGAAATGGCGTCGATTTCAGAAGAAGTGAGAGCTAAAGCCGAGATTTACCATGGAGACGCCATATGCCAGGAGAAGACGAAGGAGTTCCTGAAGGAAGTTGCCATGCCTAACGGGTTGCTGCCGTTGAAGGACATAGAAGAGGTTGGGTACGACCGAGAGTCAGGTACCGTGTGGCTCAAGCAAAAGAAGAGCATAAACCACAAGTTCGAGAAGATCGGAAAGCTTGTGTCTTACGCAACAGAGGTCACGGCCGTGGCAGAGACAGGCAAGATCAGGAAGCTCACTGGTGTGAAGGCCAAGGAGCTTCTTGTCTGGGTAACACTCAACGAGATTGTCGCTGAGGAGACCAAGAAGATCACGTTCAAGACTCCTGCTGGGCTTTCGAGGTCGTTCCCTTATTCTGCTTTCGAAGTCCCCGAGGAGAAGGAAGTGGCCACTGCAAAGGAGAAGAGCAGTGAGAGTGAGGGCAATAAGGCTGTTGAAGTGAAGGAGGTGTAATAAAGAGTGTTTGAGACCAAACCTTGATGATGAGTTTGTGTCTTTTGTTATCCTCCCTCATCTGTGTCTTGCCTCTGCTGTTTCATTTACTTGTAACAATGATGTCAGGCCTTGATCCTGTTTCCAAAGATTATCCATCAATATCTACATAAAGCTGCTTCTTTGAAGACAGCCCACCACTCCTATCTAGATTTTTAGAACCAAGATGGCATGATCTGACTTTAAAGCTCTCATCTTTGTGAATGATTCAACTAAGAATTTCGGCAGAATCTAATCCAAGAGCTAGACGAATCATTCTGGGCAAATGGGTACTTAGAAGGAACATCTGAGTTATGCCTCTTTGCTCACTGTTGCTTCTGAGTTACCTGCAACCTAACAAGATCAATTAAACCAAGAACCCAGTTAACAATTTCCATGGAAAGAGGTAAAACCGATTGTTTGTTCTTCAGTAGGTGCTTCCACACTGTAGAACCCATATCAATGCATAAAAAAAAGGCCAAAAACCATGCCAAAAGAAGGCAGTCACTTTGTTCACATGGGGTAAGGGCCAACAACATGAGGCATCATGTCACATGTAATGGGCTGAGCCTAAATATCTCCACAAACGTATCTGCTAGTTGTGATTGTGATGCAATAAGCAGAGCTCCCTAGAGGAGTAGCTGACAAAACAAAGAGAGAAAACTCTCCTTTATAAGCATTCTTAAGAGGGTATGTAACTGAAATATATGCATCTAGTTCATTGCTTGTGAAGAAAAGATGCCGAAACAAATTTAAAAAAAAATCATAAAATGATTTAGACATCAAAATAGTAAATTGAGATGAGCATACAGAGAAAGAGGGGGCAAAAAAAAGGAATTGAATTTGGGTTCATAGAGAAGAAAGAGCAATGTGGGGGAATACAAACTCTTGCAACAAGATCAACCCTAAACCTTATTAACCCGAAAGGAATCCATGACTTCTCTGAGATCTTTTTCCTCTTCCTGGAAAACTTTCTCCGGTGTTTGGAGTCTCAGTTCATAGAGTCTGTTATTCTCAACTCCGAGAACTGAGAGGTAACGTCTGTCCCATTCCAATCGAACCACTCTATCTTGTGGCATCACAGCCAGCTCGTTGTTGTTAGCGTATGACTTTATGTTCACCTGTTAAATCGACGAGTATATTAAATATAGCTGATGAGCTATAATCGTTCCCACAAAAACCCTTGTTTCGGGTGATCATATTGAATCAGATTCCTTTCAAGTTCACCTAAAGCTTGAGACTTCATATTTCTAGAAATAGCACAACTATACAAGTGTGACTTCATCTCAAAAATCAAACAAGGCTATGAAGAGGCAATCTGTATATTTATTACCAATCGTACTCCTCGTTCGAGAGCCATCCCATAACTCTCTTTCTGATCAACTCACTATCAACTCGCTAACTCGATACCAGCTACAGCTCTTATGCCCTATGATCAACATCTTAGAAAACTTTGTGTATATGATTCTAATAATTGAATCTGGAGGTGTGGTCAGTATATACCAAGCTGAGTTTACCTAAAGCCTGAGACATTTTTTTTTTAATTTCCCCAATAGTACTACAGTAATGTGATGAACTATATGCAATATCTATACTTGTAACTTGTTTCAAACAATTCTAGAAACCTAACCCAATGCAATTACCAGTTTTTCCAGCTCAAGTTCACCTAAAAATTGGACTTTGTTTCAGGAATAACACAAGACTTTCCATAGTAAAATCCAGATTAGCCAAAGAGCTATTATCAGCCTTCCCTAAAACTTTTTTGAGATGATTCTAGGAACTGAATTCAATGTAACAATCCATCCTTATTCAGCTCCAAATCCAGGAATTCCTAAAACGTAAGCTGCACGGATAAAACCAGACTGGTTTCGACACTGAAAGATACCTTACCTCAACTTGGTAATAGAGTTTCCCATCATCCGCAACTCTTGAAGACGTGGAAAGAATGTTGGATTCACGTCTAACCCCGAGTCTGGTTGACATGAATTCAGTCAAGTACTGCTTAAGCACTTTCTTTCCAGCTTCTTCTGGTGGACCCAAATCCTCCACGGTCTTGTACCTTGATGAAGAAGGTGAAGAAAACTCAACCGAGAGATTCTCATCGAGAACAAATGGATCTCTGAAGAATATATCAGCTCCTGCTCCACGTACTTGAATCCAGTTCTGCGGGTACTTGAACGAGTATCCATCAAAAGTGTCTATGTATTCCCGGAACACAGAACTTGTTTGAGCAAATGCATTAGGAAGATTGAATTCTGTGAAGATAAAACCCGAGAGAAGCAAGCCCATCATTCTCCTCCTTGGAACTGCAAAAGCCTTAGTCTGGTTAAACAGTAAAAAGGGAGCTCTTTAGCTCCCAAGCAATCCGACTGTTTCATTACAATTTTGAATACACAAACTGAAAATCTGGCAATCGAATTCAGCATTTCAGACAACAGATTCAAATGAAGAAACGATCTAAGCAATCTTAGCTGTACTGCAAAATCATTAACGACCAAAACACATAGGTGAACAAGTCTTGTCAATTCAGCATCTCTAACACATATTTTACGGTTCTGAGTTCTGAGTCTCGCATATATTAAGCATGAACAACGATTGTTAGCATCATGAACCGTAGAAATCAACATCCTCTAATCCAACCAAAAGCTTCATGCCTTCAATCGACACAAGAGAAAATGAGAACTTGGAGAAAAAACCAGAAAACCCCCGAAGAAAGAAAAAAACAAATGCAGGAAAACAGAAATCAAAAGAGCTGAAAGAGGAATCACCTCTTGGCGAGTCTCAGAAACAGAGGACGAAGGAAAGGGACACGACGAGTTGGGAATCGAGCAGTTCCTACTCAACCCACAGCGATGCGTAGCCCCGGCGACGGCGCGATGATACGTCGCCGTCGAAGTCGCCGGAGGACAAAGCGAATCCAGAATCGCCGCCATTTTTGGTAAGGGTAGCGATCGACGGTGAATTCTGGCGGACTAGATAGGATTACTTTTGCGATATACATGTGGCGTACAATCATTGGCTAAATGAGTTTTGTTACACGTGGCAGGTTTCAATTGGATCAGTTTGATAGCCGGTCCCCATCCGATGTTTTCAAATTTTTTTTGTTTCCGTTAAATACTTGTGGAAATGACCAAACGAACGGCTAATTTTATTTTCTAATTCTAATTAAACATTAAATTTATTTCTAGCATTGACACTTCACATCGACTTGAATGACTAGACAATGAAATCAAATTCAGTGCAACTGAAACTCGCAAACAAACTTAATTATTTAAAATTTCCAAGTTTATATTTTGAGATCAAAATGCAAAACCAATATTTTTTTAGAATATGATACAAAACCAATTTACGATTTTTGTTTATATATATATATATATATATGTATACGTGAAAGAATCGTATATAAAAAAACGAAACTTGATTGCATCATCAAATGATATAAGAACTAGACTAGTTACTATGTTATAATATTGTTGAGAGCATACACACACACACACACACACATATATATAACATATATATATAACATAGAGACATACACTTCATAGCTTATGATATTTGGTAAGAACAAAACCAATGTCATGTCTTTGACCAAAGAAAATCATTCATCAAGAAAAAAACACAGAGACATACACTTCACAAGAATCGCAGAATCCTCAACGGCGTTTCTAATCAGGGTTCCTGCCAAACTTTGCAAGTAATTCCATCCCAAAAACAACCGAACTTTAAAAAAAATAAACTTCACAGTAGACAAAAAGACTATAGTCTGACCTCGAACTCTCCAGCTCGTGTCTGAGCTCGGAACCCTTTGTACAGACGAGGAGGGATGGTTTTCAGATCAAGTTTCTCGATCCGTAGCCCAGAAAGAGCAATGCCCATTATCTTAAACCCGAGTTTCGTCGTCGGGAAAACATGAAGCCGATCTAATCCACTCTCCAGCACCAATGTCCCCGACAAACATGGAGTCTTGTCCTTTGGGATCCTCCCGATTGTCCAAGAACATGTCTGCAGAGTTCAAACCCGGATTCAGTAATATAAGACACTCATGAAGTGATGTGATTGTAGATGGTTATATATTACCTTGTTAGAAAGGATGGTTATGGTTCCATGATTTGATGAGAGATCCGCTGATGAGACACAGTTCGGGAGCTGGAAACTTAAAGTTATCGACTCAATTGACTTTCCCGGATCACTTCTTATCCCGACCAATATGCTAACACGACATGTCCCGGCATCAGATGTTATCTGAGGCTTTACATATAGAGGAGTGCTCTTCAGATTCTTCACCCTGAATCCCAAAACACATTCAGATACAAACTGAGTAAAGGATGCAATTCTTTTTTTAATCTGTTTGCACTACGAACTCCAACATTTTCAGTTTCAGCTGCAGCTTACAGGCTTTGGAGGGTTAAATCGGTTTTTTTGCTTCGTTTTTGTTAATCAGGTTATTTTGTGTAAAAGTAACGAAAAGGGTACTGTGTTTGAGCTAGAATTTTGACATATGAAATATAGACATTCTCCACGGAAAAACGCACCTGTAACTCAAGAGCTTGAACTGTCCGTCAGGGGGAACAAAGGAGAGAACTTGATGAGATTCCCATGGTCTGAAACGGACGCATGGATGAAACCTCACATCCTCTATGATTGATGGGTTTGCAAATGACAATGTCAAGTCTGGAAAACCCGAGAGCTGACAGTTCGCTTGGACTTCGCCATATATTTCACATTTTACCAGCTCTCCGTCCCTGACCAGTGTTTCAGAAAAATATGATCCAAAACTTCACTTCACGCAAAATCATGGGTTTACCATTGGCAGAAATCATGGGTTTATCTTTTCCATAAGAACAGAAGTGAAAACATATGGACTTTCTACGACAAACCTGTTAACGGTTGCATCCATTTCTTCAACAAGATCGACATAGACTTCATTGCTAGAGTACTTTGGATCCGTAGGTCGCCAAGGAACACAAGAAGATGTTCCACTTGGGAGCGTGTCATTAACGTTGGAAGTATTACCTGTTACAACACTCAACATCTTGCTAACGATATTGGGCGGAGCTATCATCTCCCTCAGAATGTTAGGTTCTGTTGTGAGAGGGAATCCATTATCGATCATTTCATCCAGAAGCTACAAGTAACAAATGCGTGATTTTGTCAGTTTGAAACAATACAGAAATGGTGAAATCAAAGAAATAAAGAAACTTTTGAGATAAACAAAGAAGATCCAAGTCACAGAATGTATACTTTAGACTTTAGAGACAGGCAAGCAAGCACAGAGGAAAATGACACAATCCAAAGCATATAAACTCATCCAGAAGCCAGAAGTCGGAAAAAATTATGGACGATTCGCTGCTTGAATGAAAAAAGGATGATGTATAAGCTCCTTTTCAAACAAGAGTAATTACAAGACTTCTGAATTTATCAAACACTTGTACACTGGAGATTGTCACAGCATTCTCCCTTTGCCAAAAGATGTATACTTTCAGTTCAAAACAAAGAATAATCGAAGTTAAATTAAGATTAAAAAAACAAAGCACAATGAAAAATAAGCTGGGAATACTTAGCGTTTCAAATGCAAAATACCTCATAAACGATGACGAAATTATCTTTCACGAGATCTTCATTCAGCCCTCCAAGGTAATCAGACAGAACATCGGCTACTCTGCAAAGGAACTAAAATTCCCACGAGTTAAAATGCAGGGGATTTTGTCTCATTCGATCGGAACACTACCCTTCACGCAAAAAACTAGGGAGACAAAGGGGACATAAATTCACCTCGATTGCCATCAATGGCGGCATTTCGACCTGACTGCAAGCCAAGAACGTGATGCCTTCACGAACGATTTGGAAAAGGTAATGTGTTGGTGAAGCAATCACTGGTAGTGACTATCCAAAACAGTAGGACATAAACGTCAAGACAAAACAGGGTTAAATAGAGTTGAATCAAGAGCAAAACTGCAGCTGAAAACCCCAGAATCTCATTGAAGAATCAAACAAAACCCACTAACGAGAGAACAGTTGAAATCGCGCGAAATTAAGATTTTTGGGAAGAACCCAGGAATCGAAATCCAGAAAAGATGCGGCAGATACCTTAAAGGAATCTCCCTGAGAGAGAGTCTGATCCCAAAACCAAGCACAAATGGATCGATCGACTCGGTGTCCTGTAAGCTGTTTCTCCAACATTACCTCCCTGTAATCGCAACCCGAAGGATCTCCAATCAATTCTATGGAATTCCACAGCACATAATCCGCGCAATCCGAACCGAGTAACATCGGCGGAGAATCAATTTTTTTCTTGAAATAATCGTATAGAATCCAGAAAGAAAAAAAAAAGGTAAGATCTCTCACCCAGAATCGGAGAGAAGAAATATACACTGCAGCATCCTTACACACCGATGTGCGAAGAAAGCTTCTCTACTCCTCCTTCTTCTTCTCTCTCCCTCGCTCTCCCCAGAATTTTCTGTTTTGCAGCTCAGAAACAATCGAATTCAGAAGCTATAGAACTTGTACCAACCGGTTTACTCCGGTCTACTTGATATTTGATGACTTTATACCGAAATGTATGAGAACTGTATCGTAGATTAAAAAAATTTGATTAAAAAACAATATTTTTTGAATTGTTTTAAGTAATAAACTAAGCTCTTAACATTACAAATAATTTATTCCAACAAAGTTTTAATATAAATACTATTTTAATAAATTCGATTAAAAGTTTCGCCTCATGAACACACACACACATATATATATATGTGTGTGTATTGACAAAAAATTACAGAATTAATCATTTTACTATTTACTAGTAAGAAATTCCAATATTTTAGATTTTTTTGTACTCCTAAAAAAAATTCCAGATCAAACACAAAATTCACTAGAGTGATCAAGACAACAAACTGTGACAAGTTCGATTATGTGAAAAATACAAAATAAAATAAAAAACGAATTAAGTACCAAATTTGTAACACGCAACAAAAAGTGGTAAGAATTCGGAGAAAAAAACGGTGTAGTTTTGGGCCATCTTTTCTTTGTACACTGATATTCTGATTTCACTGTAGGCGACAGACATTCTTCCTTTTTGAGTTTCCATTCCAAGCTTTTCAGACAAGGGTGAACGCAGATTGCATGGTAGAGGTGAACTGAGACGCGATCGTCTGAGTCGCAAACTGCTGAAACTGTTTCTTCGCGTCTGAAACGTGTTTCTTACTCGTCAGTACTTACAACGTAAACGCAGAACGCAGGGACGTGATTCTACATGGATGTGATTAATGAAATATGGAAGAAACGAGGGATATTCATAGATGAATTAGGAAAGAATTGAACTACACGTGTAATGTCCTATATGTATGTACACACACACGCACAGATATATATATATATATATATATGTATATATATCCAAATCTTTGTCTCTAGGTTTGCATGTGCATGCAGGGCTGGTTCATGTTTACTCATATCCTATATCTATCAAACTAGTAGGTTAGATTCTAAACCAGATTCAGGACAAGAATGGAAACAGGAATAGGGAATCTAACCTTTTTTGCATTTGGTGAAGCCGATGATATTAGCCACGTTGAGAGACAAGCAAACTCCGACGACAAGCAGATAGTCTGCCTGAAACCTTATGAGTGAAAATATCCCGAAGATAAACCACAAAGCTGCCTGCAGTATCGGAAAAAAAAAAGAATCAACCAAGGATCCAAGCCATGACCTTTGATGAATTCTTCATCAAGTCACGGTCACCATATCGATAGATCCAACATTAATTCTTGGCAGGTCATATCCATATCTGCGTTCTGAGAAATTCCCACTTCTCAGTATTAACCATATACTTAATCTAAAGCCTTATACAGAGAAATACTCACAGAAAGGTAAAGGGTCCACCAGAAAAGCCACGAGTCTTTCTTGTTCATCCGAGCCAAAGACTGATACGGAAAAGGGGAACACAAACTAATGTTTTTAAGACAAATGATCCCATGAACTTTTGATTTAAGTAAACGGAAAGATCGAAGAACTAAAATAACCTCCTGGTCAAGGGATTCAAATCTCCACACACTCTCGCCCAAGTCATCGATCTCGTTCCACCATCTCAACCCAACTAGTATGCGCCCACTCACATTCTTAACCACCCAAAAGTCAAGGGCAGCCAGAAGGACAGTCACCACGAAGATTATGACAAAGTTATTGAAGAAAAGAGCGGATAGTATGTAGAACGCCAGAGCAGCACCCTGTCCAAGTTTTATACAAAACAAACTGGTGACCATTCTCTACTATCAAATCATTGCGAGATACAGCTGTTTTCAGCAGAGATAAACTTATACTTTGTACAAACCTTGAAGAGAACATGGAAGAAACATGTCTTCGGGTTTGCATAATTTTCAACTGGTTGCTGCAACAAAGCAAAATTAACTTTTGGTAAGCATCAAATTCAAGAATAATCACAGATATACCAATTCTAAAAAAATAGCTGCAGCTACGGGTGTTCATACAGTGATTTAAGGAGAGAAAACCTTTGTAAAACAATTAAAAAACCCAACGATATCATATGGTGCACAATATCCACCGCAAACGATTTGAGAATAACCGCAGCTGCAGCAATTCTAAGGTATAGTAGCTACATTCATCCGGCAATTTACAGAGCAGCAACCATTAACATTATCAACAGGGTAGATTAAGATTATTTCCATACACATTCTGGCGAAAAGAGAAGAACTCATTAGTAGAAACAGCCTTCCATCCCCAGATAAATCAACAAAATAGTAAAACATAAAAAGAATTTCCATATCTTTCCAGTTGTAGATTCGAAGGAACAAATATTTCTCATTCAATCATTTTCGCCTAATTTTTGTTATTTCCATGATATTTTCCTCAATTATCCAAACAGATAATTAGCTCAAACCCTTGCGTACCTCACGGATGCGAAAATTTCCCTCCTAATATCTACGCATTTTCTCAGAGACCAATCGGAGAACACAGATCAGACACAATAACGTCCAGATCGACCAATTCTTCCCAGAAAAACCCGATTCCGATGACAAGAAGAAAAAAACTCGAAAATCATCACTAATCAAAAGGAAATGGAATGGAAAATGGAGCAAATAATCAGCTGAATCACCTGATTAGGGTCCATCTCCGGGAGTACAACGAGTTATCTGGCGAAGGAGAAACCTGGTGATCAGCAGAAACACACAGTCTTCTCCTCTTCCTTGTACAAGTCCTAGCTTTCCCTCGGAGAATTTTCCCGAGAAAATTTTCTCGCACGATCTCCGATTTCTCGCAGGTTGTGTGCTACGTTATTTCATTTAATTTTCATTTTCATTTTTTATTTTTAAATAGTCCTGGAGGCCCAAGTAAGGCCCAAACTAAATTGTTTGACAGGCCGAAATCAAAACCAACCACGAGAATAAAAAATTCCAATTTAGACCACGGAACTTTTATTTCGATCAATTTGGTCCCTGACACACCAAGAGACAAAAGCATATATCAAAGAAGAGGACGACAATGGCCGCAAAAATATGTGATCACGAAAAAGCGAGAGGCTGAGATCATTGTCTTATCCTCAAAATCCCCATGAAAAAAACTTAGTGATCAGAAGGAACAAGAAGATGGGGGACCTCAACAACCATACACACTTTCAAGTTCATTAACACCATTCACGAGCTCAGAGAGAGAAGCAGCCATGGCGAAGATGGTCGTGTTGCAGCAGCACCAGCCTTCTTTCTCTCCCCTTTCGGCTTCTCTCTCTGACTTCAATGGAGCCAAGCTCAATCTCCGAGTCCAGGTCCCCTGTTATTTACCCTTTTGTTCCATACATCATTCGCGATCAATTCTTAGAATTGGGTGTTTCTGGGTTTTAGTCAATCAATCTTTGTTGGTGTGATTAATTGAGTTCCATTGTCAAGCCCAGGTCCTTTTTTTATTTGTTCATACGTCATTCATGATCAATTTTCAAAATTTGTGCCCTTTTCAGGGTTTTAAGCCTGTGGGTTCTGTTCAATTTCTTCTTTTTGCTCGTCTCTGTGTAGATTAGTGAATGGGTATTTACATAAGTACTGTCTGGTTCTGTTGTGACCTTGGTTTTTTGTTCTTTGATAAAGGTTCGAGATTGTTGGTTTTTTAAGGTAACAATTCCCAGATTTCTGTATGTAATGCGTTTTTCAAACTCAACTGTTTACAATTTTGATACTTCGAGACAATCTCCGTTTTATGAACCTCAACTTAATCTGTATCTTAAAGCTTGAGGCTTTTGTAAAGTCCTAGCTTTGGCAATTCTTGTCACTTTAGGATGATTAATGTCAAAGTATAATTGAGATTGAAGACTTGAGTTCTTTCTTTGGGAAATAAGTCATGCTTACTGTTGGATTTTGTATTGAAATCGCAGTATAAGAGGAAGGCCTACAAGCCAAAAGGAGCACTTCATGTTTCAGCATCGAGTGCCAAGAAGATTCTGATAATGGGCGGTACCCGATTCATTGGCGTGTTCTTGTCCAGGCTCCTCATGAAAGACGGTCACCAGGTTCTTGCTTCCTCACCAGTGATTCATCTCGGTTTAGTTTCTCTTTTCGAATACTCACTTCCTATTATCTTGTTTGTGAATTGTGGCTTCTGCAGGTTACTCTGTTTACAAGAGGTAAAGTTCCTATTGCCAAGCAATTGCCGGGTGAATCTGATGAAGACTTTGCTGATTTTTCGTCCAAGGTATTACACGATTTCTTGCGATGTGATATGATGGCCGAGATAACCCAAGAAAAGCTTAATACATGGTCAAGATGGCACGAGCTTTTATCGTGGAAAAGCCCTCATTGAGACTAGTTCCTAAACATGGTGCTTGACTGCCCATATTAGTCCCATACATTCTCAGGAACATGGAAGAAGAAGGATTCAAATCCGATATTAAAATGCTAACACAATTCCAGAACGGATTCGGATTCTAACACTGTAAGGAAAAGAATTCGATGATGTAAGGAATATAAGAAGCAAATGAATCTACGGAAGAAACATATCCATTTGAGGGAATGAATGGGATTTGAGGCATAATGAACAGTTCAGGATTTAAAAGTTAAAGCAATAGGGTGATTTGGTCAGTAACTGCGGATCACAAAGATTGATTTTTCCACTGTTTCTTAGATTCTTCATTTGAAAGGAGACAGAAAGGACTATGATTTTGTGAAATCCAGCCTCGCAGCAGAAGGCTTTGATGTTGTCTACGATATTAACGGTAATGAAAAGACTCTTTTTCTCTGCAAAGCACATGCTGTACATAGTGTATACGGTATTATACGTTTTTCTGTTCCACTTTCGTAGGAAGAGAAGCTGAAGAAGTTGCCCCCTTACTGGATGCTCTGCCTAAACTAGAACAGTAAGCCCTCCTCCATCCATAGCTATACAGAAGAACTGTCAGTTCTATACTTTGTTTCCTTCTGCTTGCTTGGTTTCGAAAACTTTCTTTAATTTTCTTGAGACTGTTGCCGGTTTTTCCATATGGTTACTGTAGATGTGAATTACCGAAGTTCATGTTCTACGTGATCTTGAATCTTGGCACAATGGATATGTTTTTCACATTTTTTATTTACAGATTCTCATGTGTTTACAGCTTGTTTTTTTCATGATTGATCTTGCAAAACTGGAAATATTTGTCAATGATAGGTATATCTACTGTTCTTCAGCCGGTGTTTACTTGAAATCCGATCTCTTGCCACACTGTGAGGTATGTGAAATATCATGCCTTTGTATAAAGTAGAACTAAAACACAATGAATAGTTTCTATCGGCACTATTCGCCATACATCTGATCACTTTTATATGTGATCTGAACCAATGGCAGACCGATGCAGTTGACCCGAAGAGCAGGCACAAGGGGAAGCTAGAGACCGAGAGCTTGTTGGAATCAAGAAATGTCAATTGGACTTCAATACGTCCTGTCTATATTTACGGTCCATTGAACTATAACCCGGTGGAAGAATGGTTCTTCCACCGCCTTAAAGCCGGTCGCCCAATTCCAGTTCCAAACTCGGGAATTCAGATCACCCAACTCGGTCATGTTAAGGTCGGTAACTTGTTTAGCACATTCTCATTTCCATAAATTGTCTCTATGATGGATTCGTTTATGAGAACAATTAAATCCCTTTTCGGTACTTGTAGTTGTGCTAGAAAGCAGATAACCCTGTTTTCTATCATCAAGAGTAGAAAGATCTAAAAGAACTAACGTTTGGGGATTTCATCTATAACCCTCGGTGATTCTGCAATTTACAGGACTTGGCAACGGCCTTTCAGATCGTTCTTGGCAACGAGAAAGCCAGCAGAGAAGTATTCAACATCGCCGGAGAGAAGTACGTTACCTTTGATGGGCTGGCAAGAGCGTGTGCTAAGGTACATTCTCATTCACTATTTTTCCATTTCCTCTTCAAATCGATCCGAATCTTTTTATTGTTGGTGTTAGTCCGTTGTTTTGTTTGTTCAAGAATGGTAGAAATCCAGCTTTTAGTCACCCCGAGATCAAACCTCACTAAACTATACGCCCAAATGCAACTTTTAACAGCAAAATTACAAGATTTACATTTGTTTTTGGATCATTGCTGGATGATACACTACACAATATTCACCCGAATGATAGCCACTTTGGAAAGATGAAGAACATTACGCTGGTTATCGCAGAGATAACCTTTTCCTTTGTTCAATTATTCAGGCCGGTGGATTCCCAGAACCAGAGATCGTTCACTACAACCCGAAAGAGTTCGACTTTGGAAAGAAGAAGTCTTTCCCATTCCGCGATCAGGTAAAAGATACAAACTTTTTTCGATTTCGGTACAACCCTTTTCACAAAATCACGTCTCCTCACTGCCAGACTGAATTCAGACAACGCTAAAGAATCTTGCATGAACTCGGTGTGGCATAAATGTCTCTGTGTATGTGTATGTTTATGCAGCATTTCTTTGCATCGGTGGAGAAAGCAAAGCATGTGTTGGGATGGAAACCCGAGTTCGATCTGGTGGAGGGCCTCACCGATTCATACAACCTCGATTTTGGCCGCGGAACTTACCGGAAAGACCCCGATTTCACCACCGACGACATGATTCTCGGCAAGAAACTTGTTCTTCAATCCTGAAAATGTCCATACAACATTCTCAGCAGCTCATTATGTTTGTATTGTATGTATCTGTCTTTTCATCACTAGAGATTTTCAAGCGAGCTTTCATGTTATTGTTATTTTCTTTCTTTGTCATGACTGCTTTTGTATCTGATGACGTTGCCTAAAGCTTTGATAATGCTTTTGAATCTCTGAAAACTGAAAACGGAGAGTTAAACTTTTTTTTTTTTTATTAGAGAGATTTAGTAAAATAACCCAAAAAAAAATTATTTTGTTTGGAATAATATATTTTGAGAGTAAAGAAGTTGTTCTTAAATATGTGAATATAATAAAAGTGTCTGTAAAATCTAAATTCATGTGAAAATGACTAAAATGGTTACTTTATCAATTTTTTTTTGGTTTGAAACCGATATTATTTTATTAATTTCCAAAAGAAATTATGAAAACGTTTGCCGACGAAAATGGGGACGATATGTATTTGGACTATACTCTATGGAAGGATTAGTCAAAGTCATACCTAAGACTAGTCATATGACAAGTAAGCCACCTGTAGTTATCTAAAATCCATAAATTAACAATATATATATATATATATATATATATTATATACACATACATATATATTTGACCATGAAGAATTGTATTTTTTGTGGATTAGAATGTTGATGTGTGTGTGTATATATATATATGATTTTTTTTGTTATAGTACTTTTTATCAATGTTAACTTTTTGTCTCTCTATGGATTCTTTTTTTTTAAAATGTTTTTGGTATTTTTCTTCTAGTTCTTGCAATATTTTGTTTTGTGTTCCATAATAATAATAATAATAATAATAATAATACAAATTAAACATATTTTTTCATGCTATAATCTTTTCCTAACCAATTGTTAGACTTTGTCTACTATATAATTACAATTTGTGAAATTTCAAATAAATTTGTGATCGCACAAACTTGGCCAAGAGACAAAAGATTAGGATTTTGTCGTCTTCTGAAGTTTATATAATATTTTGCATTATTGATATTTTTATGTTTTAGATTTTCTAATTTGATGTCACATAATTGAGGTACATTTTAAAATTTAAACGACACTAATATGATATATTAATAAAATGTTTACATATAGATATTCAGATAAATAATTATATGCAGATAACATAAATGAATTTTGAAATTATTTGAAATTTTATGTAATATTAGGGAAAGACAATTTTATCACTTAATAAAATGAATTTCATATTTTATGAAATATATATATAGGTCATTTTGTATTTACCTCGTTTCAGTTTTTTCTTAACATAAATATTATTTACAATCATATAAGATCATCCAATATTGTTCTAAAACTTTTTTGGTTCAAATCTCTAAACTTTATTATCAAAATCTTTGAATGCGGGGATAACATAAATTCTAGAATTCTAAAGGTACAGATTCTAAAAGTTACAACAGTTAATATTTAGTGGACCACAAATATTTTTTTTATTTAAAAAAGTAATACCAAATACCAACACTCGGATAATATATAGTAAATTAAAAAGTAATACCAACTTTTAGGTTTATATATCCTAAAAGTAAAATAAAAGTAACGTAAAATAACCATTTGGATTACAAAAATTAATATTTATTTCACTTTCACCAAAATTAAATATTTGAATTTAAACGTAAAAAATATGGTCGGTCCGTCATGCGTCGGACAAACTAACATAACGAAAATTATGGGAAAGTTAGTTGAGACAGTTAGTGAGGAGCCTGCTGCTTCCAAGTGGAAACCCATCACGACACGTGGTGTGATCACCGCCAAATAAGCGTTACGTAAACACGTGTCATCGATCATCCAATCAGAAGATCACAGCTCTATACTATATTTTGGACCCCACTCTTTCATCATATAAAGTGGACCCCATTGACTAGACCAATCAACGATGACCCACTGCATAAGATCTGACCCGACGATCGAGCCAGTACACGTGTCAAACATCCACTTGGCTCAGACTTTATCTGGGCCCCACTGGTTTACCCAAGTAACACGAAGCTTCATGTTATGCGTTGATGCAATCTAATTCGTTGTATATAAAGATATGGAGTACTAGCCGTCCGATCAAAATCTTTATTCTCTCACCGGGTCCCACTTTATCATCCAAACCTAATCTTAGATTAATTAATTTAATTAAACCATAATCATCGCATAGTTTCTATATAACCCCACCATTTGGTGCCTCCCAACGATCACGCATCCAAAACTTTCCAACACTATTTTCTCATAACCAAACCAAAACCCATTTGAGATTTGACTGTCGGCCGCGTCAAACTCTTTCTCCCAAACCCTAGCAAGACCCATCTTCAAAGATCCCATCTTTAACAAAGCCCAGTTGAGATCTTCCGTTTTCAGAATCGGAAACCATGGATTTGGAGCTCAACACCATCATCAAGCCCTCCTCGAAGAGAGCGTACGTGACGTTTTTGGCGGGGAACGGTGACTACGTGAAGGGAGTGGTGGGATTGGCGAAGGGGCTGAGGAAGGTGAAGAGCAAGTACCCTTTGGTCGTCGCTGTCTTGCCCGACGTCCCCGAAGATCACCGGAAACAGCTCACGGAGCAAGGCTGCGTCGTGAAGGAGATTCAACCGGTTTATCCGCCGGAGAACCAGACTCGGTTCGCTATGGCTTATTACGTCATCAACTACTCCAAGCTCCGTATTTGGAAGGTATCGTCAAACCCTAGCGTACACCTTGTTTGTTTTTTTTTTGTTAAAAGTTTTTGGGAAAATGGCAAAAACCCACACAGATTATACCAAATGTGTAAAATTAGTACATCAATTTTTAATTTGACAAAATCTCCCACCCAATTTCAAATTTTCCCAATTTCCAGCATCGATTGTTTTGAAAATTTCCAATTACCATCGAAAAGGGAATTGACCCTGCCACGTCAGCGTTGCATGCTGATGTGTCATCACTCTTCGAAAAATATGTTGCACGTCACCAATTCGGTTATTGAAATCGGTTCATTTAATTTAACCGGTTAAGTGGAAACTGATTTTTTTTTTAAAAAAAAGGATTTATCGAAACTCTAAATCAGAAATCGACATCACATCCTCTCTCCTCTCCTCTCCGCTCTCTCTCCTCCTCCATTGCTGGAAAACTCCTCCGGTGAGAACAGCTCCGAAAAACTATTGTTAGGTTAATATATTTTTGTTTCGACCCGAAAAATACGTGGTTCTGACCAATTTGTCATCCAATAATTCGAAAAAACAAATCACAACATCAAATAAAAGAATAAAAAACATTGTCGTCAAAGCATGTGACGATGTTCCACGCCAGCTTAGGATCAATCATCATGTATTTATCCGACACACCATCTTGTCGCACGCGCTCTCAGCTGTTCTATTCCCAAACGCCATATCCACCGTCCGATCATCCCACCGATGATGTCTCGTCCTCTGGTTCAGCCGTCCGATGAACCCTTCGCTCAGGCCGTCGCAGTAAGCCAAGAACTTAGCCACAGACTCAGGGTCCTGATTCTTCCAGCAATCTTGCGAGCCTCCGGGATCCAACGACTGAGATGAATCCTCTTCCCTCACGGCTACGGCCGCAATATACTCCGCCATTCCCACCATCACCTGCGGCGGAGAGAGAAGCGTCAGAGCTACGCCGGAGCTCGTCTCACAGGAGAAGTTTTCCAGCACCAGAGGAGGAGAGAGAAGCAGAGAGGAGAGGAGAGAGGGTTTCCTCTTTTCTGATTTAGGGTTTCCTCTTTTTTTTAAAAAAAAATCGGTTTCCACTTAACCGGTTAAATTAAATGAACCGATTACAATAACCGAACTGGTGACGTGGCAGGTAACGTGTCATCCTACGTGGCATATTTTTCGATGAGTGGTGACACATCAACATGCAGTGCTGATGTGGCAGGGTCAATTCCCTTTACGGTGCTAATTGGAAATTTCCAAAACAATCGATGCTGGAAATTGAGAAAATTTGAAATCGGATGGAGGATTTTGTCAAATTAAAAATTGATGTACTAATTTTACACATTTAGTATAATCTGTGTGGGTTTTTGCCATTTTCCCAAAGTTTTTCTTATGATGGTGTTATGCATGAAAAATATTTGGACATGCAGTTCGTGGAGTACAACAAGATGATATACTTAGATGGGGACATTCAAGTGTTCGACAACATAGACCACTTGTTCAATCTCCCCAACGGTCACTTCCACGCTGTGATGGACTGTTTCTGCGAGAAGACTTGGAGCCACACTCCACAGTACAAGATCGGATACTGTCAGCAGTCGCCTGAAAAGGTGACGTGGCCGTCGGAGATGGGACCGAAACCGCCGTTGTACTTCAACGCCGGCATGTTCGTGTTCGAACCGTGCTTGTCCACTTACCACAACCTCCTAGAGACTCTCAAAGCTGTCACTCCCACTTCTTTTGCCGAACAGGTAACGTAAAAAGTAAAGTATATTCTTCGAATCTATCTGGAGCGATCATATGGAAGTTATAGATGATACTGAAAGATCATTCCTTTTCGTTTCTTGTGGATTTTTAGGATTTCTTGAACATGTATTTTGAGGACATATACAAGCCGATTCCACCGGTTTACAACCTTGTCTTGGCCATGCTTTGGAGGCATCCCGAGAACGTTGAGCTTGACAAAGTTAAGGTTGTTCACTATTGTGCTGCGGGTTCTAAGCCTTGGAGGTAATATACATACATATATATATAGATAGATAGAGAGAGAGAGAGAGAGAGAGAGATGTCTCTCACCCCATTGCTATACACGGGTGATCCAAGCACTATAAGATAGACTATATTCATGAGTTCTTTCACTAGCATATTACAAATCTCTCTTATTTTTCAATGTATCAAGAATCTAACCTTTAAAATTCTTGGATTTTGGTTGCAGGTACACAGGAAAAGAGGAGAACATGGACAGAGAAGACATCAAGATGCTGGTCAAGAAATGGTGGGACATTTACAAAGACGAATCCCTCGATTACAACAACAACGACCACAAGCGGCAAAGAGCGATCGATCAGCCTCTTCTTGCAGCTCTCTCGGACGCCGGCGTTCTTCACCACGTCAAAGCTCCATCCGCTGCATGAAATCAAAACCTTCTGCTTGAATCAGACGCTTTTCGAAATTAACTACGGAGAGTTGACATGTTAGTATATTTTACGTAACTCTATACGTTACACGTGTGATATTATTACTTAGTGTGGGAGTTGTACATGTCCCGGGTTTTGGGGAGTACGTACATATGATGTCCAAACTTGCTTGTGGTATATTTGTGAGTGAATGGGGCTACAGAAATACTATATAATACAAATTGTTTGAGACTTTGATCTGATATATATTCTGCAAATGAGATATTATAATACAAAACGTTATGTAACGATTGTTGTAACCCATGGGCTAAAACTTTACAAAAAAAAGAAAAGATTTTTGTTGCATTAAATTTTCTGTCCTTATTGATAAAAAAAAAGTGTTTTGCTTGGGTTTTTCATAAATTGAAATAGTTTATCACTGTGTTTGGATATTCATATCACGGATATATACAAAAGGAAGTTTTAGTTGGACTTTCATGGATTGAGTGGTAACTTAACTCCGGTTCGTCACGTGAATTCCAAAAAAAAAAAATTAGTATTTTGGGCCTTAAGAGTAGAACAGATCCGAAATTCCTAAAACTCAATCTAATAGGAGAAAAATTGTACCTTACATTTATTTCCAAGAAACGTAATTTTATTTGAAATTTTAAATAAAAAAATATGTCAACGTATTAATATTTTGTTTTCCATTAAATAATTAAGTTAAAACTCAAGTGATTGGTCCCGGCGGGGCTCGAACCCGCGACCTTCGGCTCATAAGACCAACGCTCTAACCAACTGAGCTACGGGACCAATGATTAAATTAGTAATCATAAAATAATTGAACGTGTTTCCTGAGACCGCACAATAGCGTCTGGAAAAGGGGCGTTTCGCAGTATCGCGTTCCCTTATCTGCTTCTGCACCTGCCAGCCAATACCTTCACCTTCCTTGGACGCCAAGCAACCTGACTTCACGAAAAAAAAAAAACCGACCCAGGAAGCAAAGACACTTCTCTGAATCCTGGATTCACCAAGTTTCTCAGGTCGAAACTCGGGTTTTAATCTCCATCCAACATGTCGGAGATAAGGAGTGCTATCTGAAACTGATGAACTGTACGGTTGTGAACTAGCTGGCTTCGATACTGTTCTTTTCCGTTTCAAGAATCGAAAGATGATTCTGAAGAGATCCACGTTACAGCTGGAAAAAAGCATGTTCATACAATGATTTTATTACGCCAATCCACTAGTCTTTTTAAGAAAACCGGTTTCCATATACAAAACGTGTTCATACATGTATGCATATATCTATCTGTCATCTACTCTTCAAATACGAAAACCCGAAAGAGAACCCGGAAACAATTGCAGAAGAAAGAACCGCATGAGAGAATATCAGTTTTTTTGGATGAATGATTTATCGTCTCTTGCTTTGTGATCTTGAAGCCGAGTTACTTCTGTCTGTATCTGAGCTTTCCTTCTGCAATTCAATATCCATACTCTCCCCGTTAGTTCTGGATCGCCTCCGGTCCTGAAAAGTTTCGGTTTTTTCCCACTCTCGGTTCACTTTTTCCCGTAAACGTTGGATCCAAGGCATAAACTTTCAGACATGTTCTGTTTTCTGGTTATGTTCAGAACTAACCTCTCTGGGAATGGGATATTCCTCGGACTCGAGCATACGGACAACTTGGCTCATGTTCGGTCTCTTGTCTGAATCTGGATCGACGCATCTCAGAGCCGTCAAGAGGGCACGTTTCAACGCTCTCCTCGGTGGTTTTACCTCTATGTTTGGATCCACAACTTCTTCTGATCTTCTACTCCCCACCATCATCTTCAACCAGTCCACTAGATTCACCTGCAGATGAGTTTGATCCAGATAACAAGTCATCAAATACCGATCTGAATCACGGAAAATAACATCGATATAGCACGCTCACCTCGTGAGCAGGACGCCCGTAATCTACAGGATCTCTTCCAGTGATTGCTTCTAAGATCAAAACCCCAAAGCTGTAGACATCGCTCTTCTCGTTTAAAAGTCCGGTATTTGCGTATTCTGGAGCAACATACCTGCAGGGAAATCAGTAAAGTTGGGTTGAGAAATCGAGGTATGAGTACTTACTCGGCTTTTTCAGGAATTCCTGCTTACCCGAACGTTCCCATTACTCTAGTGGTTACATGGCTTTTCCCGGAACCGAGCAACTTGGCAAGGCCGAAATCCGAAACCTTGGCATTGAACTCGTCATCAATTAGTATATTGCTCGCCTTTATGTCTCGGTGAACTACTTTCGGCTCTATAGCCTCGTGCAGATACGCAAGACTGCAGAAAGGACCCGTGTTTAGATCAGAAAAAGACGAAGATGGAAGACGAGAAGAAGAGTCGGCTTACCCTTTGGCTGTACCGATGAGAACTTTCATCCGAGCTTCCCAAGTGAGATATCCATGGTGTCTCATCCCTCCATGAAGCCATTGTTCTAGGTTTCCGTTGTTAACATACTCATAAACTAACATCCTACAGTTTGTGAAACACCATTGTTGTCAATGTCAGATATGCAAGCTTCTGCAGCCGAAAAACTTGGGAAACGAAAAGCAAATTATGGAGAAAACCCCCGAGTTTTCGAGGGTTTTTACCTGTGTGTACCCTCGATACAGTATCCAAGAAGACGAACCAAGTTCTTGTGGCGAACATGGCCAATAGCTTCGACTTCAACGCTGAACTCTTTCTCAGCTTGGCCCCTACAAATAATCCATTTGCAGCAGCAAAACTCAGCAGAGAGGAACAAAACCAAATGAGAGCAAAAGAATTTTCAGAATCTCACAAGTTGTTCAGAATCTTTTTCACTGCGACTTGAGCTCCATTGATCAACTTTCCGCTGTATACAACTCCGTATCCACCTTCCCCGACAACGTTTTCCTTTGCAAACTTGCCTGTTGCTAACTCAAGATCTCTCAGAGTGAACCAGTGGCCCCAACCGAGGTGAGTAAACTCGGGTAGACCGGTCAGAGGGGATGGACCTGCCATATTATATGAAGAAGAAGAAGAAGGTTTGATCGCTCCACCCGAAAAACCTTCTTCCCCTGACTGCAACTGAGAATGTTTACGAAATGATCCTGACCGACTATAACCTCGGTTCTTTCTCCTCCCCACATCCAAACGAAGCAAATCTTTATCAGATTCTTTACTGTCTTTGTCACGAATCGTTAGAAGAGCAACGTTGCTTGCTGAGTCATGTTCATCAATTCCGACTTCTTTGATCTCCTTGGAGACAGGAGGGGTTTGGCTAACTGGAAGAAGACTGGTTATAGATCTTCTTGATTTCTTTTTCGAGGTGAGACAAAACGAGAGAACAGAGAGGATGGCTATGATGAACAATGCAACGGCTAATCCCATCACTTCCCAGAGCTTAAGACCAAACACATGGCTGTTTCTTGAGAGCTGGTCTTTCAGATGACCACCCATTGTTCCTCAATCTGAATAATTCCCTGACAATAACATGTAGCATCAATTTAGAATCTTCAGACGGAAAGATTCCACTGGTCTGAAAATCATGTGAGTTCAAGGCTCAGTGGCCCCATGTTATCCACAGAAATTGGAGGGGTTAACCATAAACCCAGAGAAAGACATGTTCCCAAGAAAATCAAGAACATAAAACCCAGAGCATATGACAGCAAATTAATCGTGCAATCCAATAATGCATCAGACAAGTCAAGCAACTTAGCATAAAGACATTGAATTTTACCTGTCCTGTTGTTTTTAAATTCAGAATTCAACTATTTACGAGAGAGGGAGTTCGAATTTTCACCTCAAAGAACGCAAAGGGAAGATCAAAACCTGCAAAGTTCAGATCTTTGAATGCAGATTACACATAAACAAGATCCCAAAATAAACAAAAGCTGAAATCCAAAACCCATTTCACAAAACACCAAAATCCATCAGAAAACAACACAGAAGAAGCCAAACCCAGATGCCAGAATTCAACCAAATCAACAGCTCAGATAAAAAGACGGGACCTTTTTTCTCTCTCTCTCTCTCTGGAAAGGCAAGAGTCAATGTTGGGGGAGAATGAAAGGACTGTCGGATCTAAGATGGCAAGGAGCTGTCATGTAACCAAAGCAACAACAGTAACAATAGCGAGAAACCAAAACAAATGGGGACTTTTTTTAAATCTTTGCTTAAATTGTGATGAAGAACAAAGCAAACCATTAAAAAAAGGAGAAAAATTTGAAAGTGGGCAGTGAGATCTGGTGCCATGGTTATTGAGGAAAGGAAGAGGAAATGGAGTTATCAAGTGGTAGGTGATGAAGTTTCAGTTTCTTTTTTTTTTTTTTTTGGGTGTGGTGAGATATCTTGCATTGCATTGCATCACATTACACTACCTTCACACAAAAAATGAAAAAAAAAAAAAAACAGAATAGTATAAATACTCAGAATTTAGAGGGTACACGGAGAGGAGAAGCAATGGAAATGCGTAAGGTCCCATCCCTTGTGTTTCTGTGAAGGATGATGATGATGATGATGATGACCGCGTCTTTACTGCCGCCATTGATGTTTGTTTTATTACATGGAAAAAACATAACAGCAAAAGTTGTTGTGATTAAGTAAAAAATTAGGACTAATAAATGTGAACAATATATATATATATATATAAAATTTTCTGCCCATTTTCGAGGATTATTTTTATATACGATTGAGATTCTATTAATTCATTTAAAAAAATCATACTCAAATAAATTTTTAGATTGAATTAGTTCAAATATAATTACAGTCGTAAAATTATATCTGAATCCAAATGATGAATCGAATTCCATATCTTACAATATACTGTTTTCTATTTCCGTGGAATATCATATTCTACTTTGATATCGTATATCAAATTTTGTTAGTTTCTTATTTATGTATTTTTATTCATATTTTCATTGAAGCTCCACAATGCATGAGATATAGGTTGGTTGCTGAGTCGAGTTTGCCATCTCCCTGAAAGAGAAAGTCTAACAAACCGAGGGCTTTTATTTATCGTATATCCAAAGCCGTCATTTGTAGATCTCCCCAACTCATCATCTTATATCTAAATGCTTTTTTATTAATTTTTTGGCCTAAAAAAAGATGATTATAATTATATTAATTGGACCGACCATTTCCAATTGTAAGAAAAAAAAAATGTTCCCAAATTGAGCTTTTTGGGCCAACGGGAGGAAGAGTGTAAATGGGTTTGACAAGATTCAAACTTTTACAGTCCGAGCTCGTCATTTATCGAGATGAATTTTTTTTTTTTTTTGTTTATAGGTTCGGTTCGGACAAAGAAGCATTTACGGGAAAAAAACACTTTCCTCTTCAAGACGTCAGGTGAATTTATGATCGTATGTATACACATCACAACACTTTGGATTCAGATTTCCGGAATCATCAGAATCATATATATATATATATATATAAAGAAAACGCCAGGCCACACAACTCCACCGATTCCAAACACAGTCAACGACCAAGAACAAGACAAAGATCACCACTTTGAATCAGAATCTTGCCTAGTCCATGAATCTTCTTCAGTACCATCATCATCATGGACGACAAGGACAACCCTTATGTCCTCAGACACATGTTCCACAAAAAAGCCACGGCCTTTCCATCAGACAAATTCCCACAAGAACAAGAACCTTGTACCTGTTTTGAGATCAAACCCTTTTCACTTTGATGCATCTGCCTCCGGTTTGACATTACCATTCTGCGGACTCTCCTTCGTTGTATCTCCATTGCTCTTGATCTGACCCGGATTCATAGCATTCGCAGAGCTCTCCCCTTCTCTCACAGTCCCGTTCGCGTTCTTCGCCGCCGCAACCGGACTCGGTTTCGGTATCACATCGGCATGTACCGACCGGTTCGCGGCGGAGCCAGAGAGCTCGACGGAGGCTTCCTTGAGCCGTGGAACAACGGCCCTGGCTCTCTCTTTTCCGGCAAGCATGACGACGTGTTCGAGAGCCTCACGCGCTCTCTTCCTCGCCAACGCCGCCTCACGAGCCCTCCGGTCGGCGTCGCATCTCAAGGCGTAGACGGCCTTAGTCATGGACGCGGCGGCGATCTTGGCGGCGCAGAGAAGGATGTCGGCGAGCTGTTTGTCGATGAATGGGACTCCGTCGCTGCGAACAGAGAGGTCAAAGAACGAGAACGAGGCGGGACTCCGACACGGCGGACACAGATACGATGGCGGTTTCGCGTCGGCCGCGCATTGGGAGTGGGTCAAAGAGAAGCAATTGGAACAGGAAACCCTGCGAGAGGGATGCGGCGGAGACGAGTCGTAGAAGGCGAAGCAGGAGGGGCAAAACGACGTTGGGTGGTTGCGGAGGACGCAGTGCGTGCAGAGCACACGCATTGCGCTCCGGAGGCGTACGGTGTGTCTAATCCATGGATTTTTAGCACCGCATTCGTCGCACCTCACCGGCGGAGAAGTTACAGAAACTGACGAAGTCGATGTCGACGTCACGGACATGGCAATCGAGAGTTTGCAGAAATTAGGGTTTCCGAAACCCTAACTTGATGATGGGTGAGAAGTGAGACGATCATCTTTCGTCAAAGATTAGGCGGACATATTGAACGGCGCCGTTTTCTAGGTCTCTCGGATTCTATGCCAAGCCCATGCTCCTGGGCCTTTATTTTAGGCCTACTATGTTAATTTGTTATATTTTTATTAAAAAATACCAAAATAGTACAATTTACAAAAATCTAAGTAATTTTTTTAATAAGTTAAAAAAATTGTTTTTATTATTTTCCTAGCATTTATATTTCAATTTTTAAGTTATTGTTTCACTTTTTCAATTAAGAAAATTCCATTAAAAAAT
Organism: Tarenaya hassleriana; assembly: GCF_000463585.1. Classification (NCBI taxonomy): domain Eukaryota; kingdom Viridiplantae; phylum Streptophyta; class Magnoliopsida; order Brassicales; family Cleomaceae; genus Tarenaya; species Tarenaya hassleriana. Next base: position 8,860,989 of record NW_010960187.1, on the reverse strand, counting down.
AATTTTTTTGGGTGCTTCATATTATAATCGATTCCAGCATCCGGGAAAAAAAACCGTCAATCAACATTTTCAATGAAAAAAATATCTAATTGAATTATTAAAACTATTTTATCCAATTAAATTGAATAAAAAAAATGGAACCAAATTTATTTCTTATTCTTAACTACTTTGTAATTATAAAACTGGAAAGTACCCAAAAAAAGGTTGTATAAAAAGTAAAGTTTATTTATACATATGAATTCACATACATATAGAAGTTCAATGGGGGAAAAAAAACTTAAGGGCAAAGATATGAAGTGGTTGGTTACACACTCATGGAAGTGAAGCTTTGGGCTGGTTGGGAAGGTCAAAGGCAGCAACATTCTGTGGCTCGCACTCCGGACTGAAGAGACGAACCAGCAGAGCCGTGGAGGTACTAACGGTCACGGCTCCACAGCCCGCCCACCTCAGGCTTCTCGGCACAGTTATCCTTGGACCTGCACATTCACCAGACAACAACGTCATTAGCCACCGTCTCTTGAGTCTTGAGAATGTACATTTTGTTGTTGTTTACAACCAACCCATGGTGTGTAAAGAGATTTTTGCCTCATGTTCGATCCATATGTGCACCGTGCAGCAAAACCCATCACAAGAAATGGATTCATAAACCTAATGTGAGATGGAACCTGAACAACATTCAGCTGGCTGATCATGTCACTCCTTGATTCAGTTGCAGAGCAGGAATAGAAATGCGTCGGGAAAATGAGGAATCCAAATGTGGCAAATACTCTTGGTCATGTATGCCAAACCTTTGGCGTTCTAAAAGACATGTGAGATTCATCTACTCTGTACAAACTAGACAAACTGGCAATGGGCAAGCCATTCTTCCCATGAGGAATATCCACGTCCACATCCTGTGTTTCCTTCAACGGAACAAGGAGGAAGACCGAGATCATCTATATTTCTTAATGATTATTTTAGGTCACACCTTGAAAACTCCCTGATTCATATAATCGCAATTGTGAAGCATACTTGCAACTTTCTATTGGATACAAGCCCTTAATCTCCGAAAGACGACAATTCTGTCCGATCATGGACAGCATGGAATTTCCTTATCATACTTGGAGTACACAGAATCACAATGGCAATCGGTATATGTTCAAGGAGATTTGATGAAGTGGCCAAAATGACGCAAATGGTCAACTTCGAAAGCTCAGGCAAGTAGAATAGCTTCTTTAGATAGGATAGTCTTTTCACCAGCATACAAAGATGTAGTAAATTGTCGAAAAATAATAGAAAGACATTTTCTATAAGTGAACTGACACTTATATCGATCGGAGCGGCTCGGTGAAAGCAGTGAAGTGAAGGAGAGAACAACTAACCATAGTGAAGTCTGCAGAGAACCCAGAAACCGAGAGCTCCACCGACAGTGAAAATGGCAGCGGTCTGTTTCATCAATTTGGAGCATGGTTTTGCATCTGATCTCATCAAGTCTCCCTCTGACCATCCCAACAGCTGCCTCAACGCCATCTCTTGATTCTCTTCCTCTCTTTACTATCACAAATGATTACACTTCAATTAAAACCCACCACCCAAAATCCAAACTTTTTGGTACTTGCAATTTATGAACGAAAAAACCCCGCGCAAGTATAAGAAGATGTACATGAGAAGGAAAAACAAAAAGAAAGCTCATTTCGATCAATTCTACCCAAGAATTGAACCATCCTTCTCTCTAAAATGAAACCAATCAAACAGTGACGAGAGATAAAAACACAACAAAAACAACGAAGAAATACGTTTTCTAATACACAGATGTTCATTTCGTCATTTCATCGAACACTTTGGAGGCAATCTCAAACCCCCGAAACAGAAGCTCCACGGTTTCGGATCCAAGCAAGTAAAAACGAAAGAATTCAAATAAGTAAAATAAAATTCATAGAAAAATGGTAAGAAGGGAGATTGAGCTGAGGTTACCGGATGCCGGAGAATCTCTCTCGTCTCCGGTAAAGCTTGCTTACGTTGCTGTGTGTGAGAATTCGTTGAACAAAATCTCATAAGAAAATGGGCCGTATATGGGCCGACGTTTTAAACCTTATATTAGATGAATGGACTTGACTCATCTCATACAAATGGGCCGTATATGGGCTAACGTTTTAAACCTCATATCAGATGAATGGGCTTGGCCCATTAATAATATATGGATCAACGTGATACACGTGGCCGGGATGGGACCATTTAATGTAAGCTCCAATCACAAGATGGCATAAATAAATGCAATGGTTGGTGTCGAATTCATCGTTGTCAGATTTTTTTTATTAGTGGAAAAAAAAAGGGACGGATCAGGAGGAGATAATGAAAACAAATATTTCCATTTTACCTTATTTATTTGAATTTATACAATAATAATAATATATACAAAAAAAACTTTTAAGTTTAAAATTTCAAATTTTATCAAAATATCCAAAATTCAAAAAATACTTTTTCATTTATCCACTCCAATATTAAGTTTAAATAATATATTATATCATAATAAATCGATATTTTTAAAAACTTTTATTAAATATTTTTTTAAATTTTTTTTATTTTTATTTTAAGTAGATTAATTTTATTTAGTGGGATAGATCATGGAAATTTTAAAGAAATATTTCAAAATTAAATATCGTTTTATCTTTGTCAATAATAGTAAACTCATAGCATGACAAATATAGTGATGGATCTTGTGATCTTTATAATCCAACGTTATAGAATGAGTGGCCATTTTTTTTATAAATATTTTTGGTAATTTTTGCAAGAGATGGACTAAGTCATTTGACAAAAAAAAAAAAGAAATGGGCTAAGTTAATATTTATTCTTGAAAAAAGGTCTAATGCGAAAGAAAATTAGAGAAAGGGAGTGCGACTTTATTGCATTTATCCCAAGAAAAAGATTTTAAAAAAGTATATAATAAACAAAATTGTCGTTTTCCAAGTCTCGAGAAAATATCAGTAGATGAGAAGAGATGAGAAAAAGCGGGGCAAGCGAAGGGCATTAACGTCTGCTCCAGCATTCTGGGTTTTGGCTACCTGATCTCATCCACTTGTTTCTCTCTCCAACGCGAGTTAGGTTTGCGTTTGTCCCATGAATCTCTCTCTTGTCTTTTTTTTTTTGTTGGAAAAAAAAAATCTCTTTCATGTTCTTGAGCTGCTTTGGGTTCAGGTAACAGTTACAGCTCATGAACTCGTGCTGTGTGAAGCTCTGTGTTGTCTTGCGTCTTTCAGTTTACTTGATGTGATAACTAATCACTCTCTGATTAAGTGGGTGGGTTTATTAACAATTAGCAGCACTAGTCTTTGTTGATTGAACAATCTTGGGTTGTGTTATAATGCTTTTCATGAATTCGAAAAGGCGCAAAGTGGAAAGCTTGTGAAAGAAAAGTACCCAGGAGCGACCTTTTTCACTTGATTTTATGTTGGGAAGAAGAAGAAAGACGCAAACTTTTTGGAGAAGGGATAGACAAACGCTAGATGCTATTGATTTTTCAAAGAAAGTTTGGATTTTTCTTTATCTGAGAATACAATCTTTCTGTTTTTTGGGTCATCTGAATCGTTTCTATTAATGGGTCTCCTTTGATTTTCTCTGGGAAAATGATGAATAACTGATCGATTTCCTCTAAAACTGTACCTTGAACATCAGATACTGATTGACGGGTAGATTCTAGTGTTTTTTCAACAAAAAAAAAGTTTGAATTTTTCTTTATTTGAGAATACAATCTTTATGTTTTTGAGTCATCTGAATCGTGTCTGTTAATGGGTTTCCTTTGGTTTTTACTGGGAAAATGATGAACAGCTTGATTTCCTCTTAAACTGTACCTTGAGCATCAGATACTGATCTATGGATCTTTAAATAGAGTGTTTACTGAACAAAGTTTCTTACTTTCAAGCAATTGACAGGATGGTTTCCTCTGAAACGCGACAAAAGCTCTTTCGACAAGTCATTTGTCTATGTCTCTTAGCTACCTTGCTTCACCCCACAACCTCCAGTGATCTGTTTCGCATTGGTCTGAAGAAACGTCAACTAGAGCTTGACGATGTCCGAGCAAACAGAGTGATCAGAAAGCTGAAGCATGCAAAGAACCCATCTTCTGCTACTTTAAGTGATTCTAAAGAAGATATTGTGATTCTTAAGAACTACTTGGACGCACAATACTATGGAGTCATCAGTGTCGGAACACCTCCTCAAGAGTTTGACGTTATATTCGACACTGGCAGTTCTAATCTCTGGGTTCCGTCTTCAAAATGCTACTTCTCCGTGAGCTCTGAACTCGAAAGTTCTTGCCTTGGACTTGTTCACGTTTCTTGGAACACGGTTTTCGCTTATGTGTTTGGTTTGGTTTGTTCTTCAGCTGGCCTGTTATTTCCATTCCAAGTACAAGTCAGGGAAATCGAGCACATACACTGAGAACGGTGATTATTACCGATACTTTTTGTTCATCTAATTGATTTACAATTCGTCATTATCATCTCTAACATTGTCTTGTTCTTCGGTTGATGCATAATTCAGGAAAGTCGTGTCAAATACGCTATGGCTCGGGCTCGATCTCTGGTTTTTTCAGTCAAGACAACGTAAAAGTTGGTGATCTTGTGGTCAAGGATCAGGTCTAGCTTGTGTACCATCAATCTCCAACTTTATTTCCTATTAAATTTGCTTCTGCTTTACATGAATCTTCTTACCATCAGGAATTCATCGAAGCTACACGGGAAGGAAGTCTCACTTTCTTGATTGCGAAGTTCGATGGGATTGTCGGGTTAGGTTTTCAGGAGATTTCAGTCGGGAACGCAGTACCGCTGTGGTATGCAATTCTCATATCGATGCGGTTTTCTACTGGATCCATTTGAGGCTAAATCTTTGACATTCTTACATCGCCTCCATCACAAACTATCATTACATTGTCTTCACACTCGTTGTGTCTAACGACGTGTTTCTGCATAAACATCATGTGATGTGATTCAGTGGCTCTACTGCAGGTATAACATGGTGAATCAAGAGCTCGTGAAGGAACAGGTTTTCTCCTTTTGGCTGAACCGTGATCCGGATGCTGAAACAGGAGGTGAGATTGTGTTTGGTGGTGTTGATTCCAAACACTTCAAAGGAAACCACACTTATGTTCCTGTTACTACAAAGGGTTATTGGCAGGTGAGTGAGCAAACACACTTTTTGCCTGTAAATGTCTCTTTACGTCTTCTTGGGTTGTAAGATTTAGCTTGACTGGTTAACATCTATTCATTTTATTACAATTATGTTAGTTTGAGTTGGGTGACATTCTCGTCGGAAACAGCTCAACCGGTAAAGTTTAATCTTTGTTATGTTGATATATAGATTTCTGACTTGAAAGCCGAATAGGATCTCATGAAACTGGTGAAAGCTGTTCTGTAGGTTTCTGTGAACAAGGTTGTGCTGCAATCATGGATTCAGGAACTTCACTTCTGGCTGGTCCAACTGTAAGAAAAAACCCGACCCTCTCCATAAGTTACACTACGAAATTGACATCTTTCGATCTCCAAGCTGTTGCTCTATTGGCAAATCATCTAGTCTAGTGTCTTTTTTTCTCTATTGGCAAACCCAACCCTCTCCAAATGTTCTTCTTTATCAGACTGTGATCACACAAATCAACCACGCCATCGGGGCTGAGGGAGTAATTAGCGCTGAGTGTAAGGACGTTGTTTCTGAATACGGAGAACTGATTTGGAATCTCTTGGTTTCAGGGGTATGTTTTCTCGTCTGTTTTGTACGTTTTCTACTGTCCTAACCTCGTGTTTCGGCATTTTTATACCGATATAGTTCTGATGTTTCTTGCAGGTACAGCCCGGTGAAGTGTGTAAACAGCTTGACCTCTGCATTTTCAGCAAACCCAAGTGTGTCTGAATTCTTTACAACAAGTTTTCTTCTTTTTTTCCCTGTTTCTTCAACTAACATTGATAAAACACGGTGTCAATCTTGATGCGGGCAGAACGCTCATCAAAACAGTGGTTGAGAAAGATAATACGGTTGGAGATACGCCATTATGCACGGCCTGTGAGATGGCTGTTGTCTGGGCTCAGACACAGTTGAAGCAAAACAAAACTAAAGAGAGAGTGTTTGAATACATCAACCAGGTAAATCTGCCCAATCTCTTTCTCCTTCCATCCATTCCATTCTCATCGTTATCTTCGATAGAACCGTTCTTCAAATTCCGGGTTTCGTGGTTTGAATTGAACAGCTCTGCGAGAGCCTGCCAAGCCCTGCGGGCGAATCAATCATCGACTGCAATAACATCCACAACATGCCAGATGTTACATTCACTATTGGAGGCAAGCCCTTCACTCTCACCCCAGAGCAGGTAAGAGTTAATACATATATACACTTGCACACACACACACACACATACATGTATATACACAATGCCTTGTTCATAATAAGCTCATCATCTGATTGTAATGATGTTTTCAGTACATTCTCAAAACCGGAGTAGGCTATGCCGAGATGTGCATAAGCGGGTTCTCAGCGTTCGATTTGCCTCCACCGAGGGGTCCTATTTGGTATATTACAATACAACCCTTATCTTACAGATTTTGGCAAGTTTCTTTCCAGTTTAGTCCGGGTTTTTTTTTTTAACTCGCTCCGTGACTGCAGGATCCTCGGTGACGTATTTATGGGGGTCTATCACACGGTATTCGACTCCAAGAATCTGCAGATCGGTCTTGCAGAAGCTGCATAAATGGCTGCTTATCGGTTTACTCTGTAATGCAGCCAATGAATAATCGGGTATTGTAGATAACACTATGATCTTATATCGCGTTTGCGCATGTAGAAACGCTTGTCTATGGCTGTAGAACTCATATATGCTCGAGGTCCGGCCCTTCTGTTTCCTATGTACTCTTTATATATAGTTTTAATAGCCAAGGCTTGGGGGGTGTTCGGACTGATCTTTTGTGTTCATAAGAAATCTGAATCTTGATCGGTTTCTCCTCGAGGTTTGAGTAATGAATGATCTGCGAGATGGGCAAAGCATGAAAGCTGGCATTGTGATTGAGCATGATTTGCAGGTTGGAGGAGATTATGAAATTCGGGTTGAAACCAAACTTTTCATTAGACAGAGAAATTGAAAGGTACATCTGAAACATACTTTGAATCTGAGAATGCAAGATGGAAGGTGGATCTTTTGAGTTGCTAATGGGTGAGAACATAAACAGCATAGACAATTCCTGGGAGATATCCGAATAACGTTAGGACCAGACAGATCCAAAACTCCACCTGCAACTCATGTTTTTTTCAGTAACACCCGTTATCCCCCAAAACAAGAAGAAACTCAGTTCTATGCTCATACAAAACATATATATACATACATACACACACACATATATATATATATATACATATATAGACATACCTTGCAGCCAAATCCGAGGAAGACGCCAACAGGAGGCAAGAAGATCGCCAGTAGGATGTCAATGAAAGTGGCATCTCCCATTTTTCTTCTTTTTTTTTTTTAAATTTTTATGGTTTCCTTCTGTGGACAAGTTAACGTATTAACCAAGAACTAATCAATCAAGAAGAAGACTTTCTTGATCCCATAATATAGGGATTAAAACCGCCAACTCCTGTATCTTTGGAACTGTTTACCTCCTGTGACTGCGGAACTGTTTCAGGTTTTTTTTTTTTTTTTTTTTTTCTGTCTCCATGATCCTTGAATTTAGGCTCCACTAATGAAGGGGAGTTATTTGCGATTCAGACAAACCGACAACGTTAGAAAACATGGGTGGGTTAACTTGACTCAATGCGAAATTAGGGTGGAAAATAAAACATAATAAAAGTTACGGGGCTATTGATGAATAAATTAAAATAAAAATAGGTCATCGTCTTCTGAGCCTTTCACCGGGAACACACTGTCGCCATAGAAACTGATTCGTCTTCGTAAATCTTTGCAGCGACTTCCTAGCGAAGGTCATGAAAACGAGATTTCTCGATTGGTATTTGAAGATCGCAATCGGATCAGCTCTCGTTGGCGGAGGCATGGAATTCTTCATGATCAAGACTGGATTCTGTACGTTTCATCTCTTTTCGCTATTTCGTAGCTGGAATTTAATAGATTTCAATGCTCTCTAATCTGCATACACTGTTAGTCGATCACTGGTTTTAATTATGTCAAATGGGTTTTGGAAAGATTAGGGTTTAGGGGGTTTAAGGTTCACTCTTGGGCTGTGGTTGATTTTCTCACTTTCTGCGGAAGAATTATTTTTGGGTTTAGGGTTTCCTACATTTTCAATCAGTTGTACTTTTCGTCTAGCTTTAATCTCCGTGACGAGTGTTGAACTATGTTGGGTAAGAATCACTGATCGAAGTGTCAAATTTTCCCAATTTGCAGATGATAAAGTCACTGTTTTGGAAGCAGAGAGACGTGCATATGAGGATTCTCCTGAAGCTCAGGCAATTAGAGAAGCTCTTAATCCATGGAGAAACAAGGAAACAGGTACGGGAAAAAGTTCATAGATTACAAAATTTAAGCCTCTTTCGCGGCTTGAGATGTTGTTTTGCATAAACGGATATCAATAGGTATTATCTTCATCTGTGTTTTGTCTATGGAGCTGCATATTCTTATTTTCATAACCATGTTCGAGAAAATCTGCTTCAGATATCGATAGTTGTATTGCAGAGCCATCTTATTGTTCGGTTTCATTAGTGGCATTCACTAGGCTGCCGGCTTTCAGATGTCGTTGCATAATGCCCGGCTTTCAAATTGTAATGCACCTGTTCTCATCTTCATTGAAATAATAGTGAATTATTTTCATTGATTTTGTCACTCGGGTTGCTTTTACTTGTTCCATATCCATGTTTAGAAAATCTGCTTTCTTTCTCCAACATTAGGATTCTAACGTATATCTTTTAGGGTATGCTAACTGCTTTACGTAGAGTCGTCTTACTTTCGGTTTCTCTAATGTCATTCACAAGTATGCGATTGCATGTATCTATGCTTTATAAACATGTGTATATACACAAGGGATAATGTAGTCAATGGAATGGAACTCTGAATCCATATAACAGTACCCTGAAGTGATCATTAGAGCCTCTAATCTAGAGCAGAAATCGCGTTCCCGGTTCAAGAATTTACTTTTCTCAACAGTAAGTGTACCTGATGCAATATATAAGAAACCTTAATGGATTGTTAAAGTACCTTAACTTCAGTATTTACAAAAACATAAACATATCTTTAACCTGTTTCTCCGGATATAGATAATGAATCAGTGCATAAGTCACGGATATAGACTTACCCTTTGGTTAAGTAGACATAGTGTGTTCAGTTTCTCTAATGGCATTGACAAGATGTTCTATACTTGGGTTTTCCCCCAAAATGATGTACATTCTGGCTTTTGTTGCTTCTCTTTGCCTCCTGTGAGTCATGATCATGAACAGATAGTGCTAAAAATCGGCATATGAATCCGCCTCTCTTATCCGTCTTGTTGCTTCGTAACCATCCATTTCCGGCATATGTGGAAAAAAAAAAGTACGTCGGTATTTGAAACATTTGCTATTGTATCGTGGAATCGATATATTCATGTTGCCTGACAGTACATGAATATGTAGTTGAACTTTCTCTGTCTCTTTTGTTCGACCTGCAACTAAGCGAATGTCTTCAAAATTCGGACATCGTCTTCATCAAAGGTTGGGGTAATCGGTCGGCGAAACCTGAAACTCGAAACCGTGGCACGGGTTTTCCGATGTCATGCACTTGACCTCATACTCGCTTCAGCCGATTACTTGAATTTTGGGTACCCGAGCCGAGCCCTATTGTATGCTCCTGCTACTGTTTGAAGATGTTCGTATAGTGAGTTCAAGATTCGGATGTCCGACAGGACATCACCACTGAGCTTCGAAATCTTTTACTCGCTGTCGTGTCCACTACTGTTTGGAGAATCTGTCTTTACGCAGATTACATAGTTTTACATGCATTTCATCTAAAAACTAACATCAAATTCTATATAAAAGTGTGATGTTCTGCTATACTTTATCTTAAAGAATTTTATAAATAAATAAATAAATGAAATTGTACAATAGTAATACATAAAATTACTAGAGCTGGTATATAATTTTTTTGTTGTGAAATAAAATTTAGGTCGCTTTTGAAACCAAAATGATTTCTATGAAAATTAGGTTTTAGGTTATAAAATATAATACTAAGCAACCACACAAGAAAGATTGATCATGTGATATGGAAATTTTAAGAAATATGGAAATCTTTTTAATGATGAGATTATGGTTTAATTTTTAAGAAATGCTAATAATTTCTTAGAGAAATCATTTAAATCATAAAAAATAGTTGGAAAATAAGAAAGGGTTTTGTTACGAATAGTTTATATAAAATAATGTGGCCAAGTTGCCCAACACAATATCTTAGATGATCTCATCTCTGTCAAGATTGCATTCTTCCCTTCACTTCTTTACATGAACAAAAACACAATGTTACAAAAAAAAAATGTTTGATGATTGCATTCACATCTACAATCTCTCTAGTTGTTATAAAAACCGCACATATATAACTTAGAGGAGGTAAAATTTGATAATTGACAACATATTATTCGTTATATTTATTAGGGTGAGTTTAAAAGGGTATTGTATCAAAAATATATTTCCTTTGTTATTTTGACTTCAAGACGTACCATTCTCTAATTGTGATCAGAATTACAATCTAGTCTCATGTTGTTATCAAATGATTAGTGAGATATGCAATGGATGAATATAATGAATTAGTGTGATCACCATAAATTTAACGTTATGATTAATCTGATCAGACCAAACCATAATTTTGGTTACAGTGGTCATATAGTCACCATTGGAAAAAAAAGTATGTTTTGGTTAATTCAATATTTGAATTAATTATATTTAGTTTGGTTTAGGATTGTAGTTTTATTCAGATTGGTTATAGTTTTAATTGAATAAAATGCGACTCCCATTCAATAAATTTAGATTTCAATTCAGAATGGAACTAAATTACACAGAGATAAAGACTGATTTGGTCTCTCAAATGCATTGTTCATATAGTTAAGCAACTATATACACAAACACATGATATATATATATATATATATATATATATATATATA
>NW_010960187.1:8798655-8848655 GCF_000463585.1 Tarenaya hassleriana | reverse complement strand
GCTCTAATCATCATCATTAGCCGTTATTCTTCTTCACAATTAGCTATATATACACATATATATAATTGTGTGTGTATATTTATGTATGGACAAGCAGATATAATTTTTTAAATTTTTTATTTAACGCGTGACACAAATTAATGTATATGTACCCAAGTTTTTAGGATTATATAAGTTCTTAATATAATTCATAACTTAACATATTTCCAAATAATACGTGTCTCATTTAATTTCAAAGTATAAATTAGTTAGGAAAATAACATAATAAGGAATTGCAATTTAAAAAAACATACATTTCTAATATATTTTTTTGTTTTTTATAAATAAAAGCAAAGTATTCGAATTGGAAAACCGTTTCAAATCAAAATCACGTGAAATTTATATCATAATAAAGTATAGTTTTTTAAAATCTAATAGTTAAGTTCCACATATATATATAATTCCTGAAATCTTACTACAAATAAGTTGACATGAAATGTGTACAAAAGAAATAAATAGTTTTTCATTTGAATTATTGTAACCGATCAAATTTATTTATGTGCATAGAAAAGTGTTGCGAATTCCCCTATTGTTGGAATTATAATCCTATAGATAACAAATTAAGAGAATAGCAATGATGTATATGTTTGCTGCGTGCATGCGTGTGTGAATGTATATATATGCATATAGACAGACATATATGCGAGATCTTATTGTCTCTAAGCCTGAGCCAAAAACTAACCCATGCACGAGATTTCACGTTCTTGGTTTGTGTTGAACCCTAATTCATATCCAGTGATGTCACCCATAAAATATAATAAACATACGTATTTTTGCATAAATACATACATACATACATATATATATATATATATATATATATATCATTCATGGAGAGAGAGAGAGGACCTGGCTCTTGCAACACAAAAGGGTCATGCCATGATGTATGTTATTTTACATTATCCTTTTATATTCTTAATTTCCCAAGATCTCTGAGTCTTTTCAATTTTATATATTTACATATATATATATATAGTAACAGAGAATTTATGGTTATTTCTCAAAGGCCCAACTTTTAAAAGTGTATATATATATATATCAAACGTAGGAACCTTCGAGTATTTGGTTCATATTTCGTCTAACTAGGAATTCATGGCGATAAAGATATGATCTTTGACCCACATGTCTGTGTTCGAGTGGTACCTGGACTGGAAGTGAGGGTGTTCCTCCTTCAGGTTAGGAGTTCGAATCCAGGCATGCGGGAAGGGAGAGGCATAGCCAAAGGCTGTGTGTTCAAAGGTTGCTCTCGGGTCCAGGGAGATATAGGTTGGGCCGAAGGCCTAGGTGAACATCCTGATTTGAAAAAAAAAAGATATGATCTTTGGAAGTTTGGAACCCTGACATCCACCCCATGCACACACATATATATATATAGGGTCGTCTATTAGCAAGTGTAAAAGGTGCGCCGGAACAGGGCCCCATAAATTTGGGGGCCCCATTTTTAAAGCTATTTATTAATATTAATTATATATTATTGTAATAATAAATATAAATTTGAAGAATATCATTTTAATTTAACATTGATTGATCGAAGAAAGAAAGGAAGCTACTCTTCCAAAATGCCTATAGAAGGTGGGGAGACATCAAATGGATTTTAAATATAAATTTGAAGAATATCATTTTAATTTAACATTGATTGATCGAAGAAAGAAAGGAAGCTACTCTTCCAAAATGCCTATAGAAGGTGGGGAGACATCAAATGGATTTCATTTTAAAAATCATTACTCCAATCAATTTTTTGATATAATTATTATACATTATATTATTGTACAAATAAATTTATTTTTAAAAACCTAAATTTATGGATTTTTTTAAAAAAATATTATTCTTATCATTAATAAAAAAAACGTTACAAAATTTATTGATTATATTTAAATAATTTTTATTATAAAACTTAATTATTTTTAAAATCATTATTAATTTTATTAATATTTTTTTTATTATATTAATTTATCTATTTTTATTAAATATTTTTAATAATATTATTTTTATTATATAAATTTATAGTTTTTATCGATATAATTTTGTATAATGTACAGGGCCTCCAAAAAAGTTGAGACGGCCCTATATATAAGTGTATGTATGTATGTATGTATGTATGCATGTATGTATGTATGTATGAGGAGATGGGGGATGTTTTGTGCGATGTGTACGTAAGTGGGAAAGGGACAAAGCAAAAGGGAGGTACCCCAAATGGTTCATTGCATTTTGTAAATAAATTGTTCGAAAACTCGACAAAAGCAAACGTATCCTCTTCTTAAACGTGGTCCAAGTCCCATTGCTCCGTTTCACCTTGACACCATCCTGTCTCATCACCATCATCATCACCATCATGCCATCATCATCATCAATGTTCTAAAATCTATAGAGTGTAACACATGTACTTCTCGGCGTACGGTGACGTTTTGATCCTCGCAGTCAACATCTAGCCAACTTCTATATCCAGGAGTTAAAAAAAAAATAGTTGTAATTATTTACGATCATTTCTATAATAATTTTATGAAAAATAAATATCATTTCTATGTAAATAACTTTTTTATGTAATTTTTTTTAATGTTTTCTTTTTCCCGTATATGAGATCTGTTGGTCCACCACCACATGTATTTTAAAATAAAAATTCACCTCGAAATATAGATCAATGACTAGTAATATCACGTGTGTGTGTGTGTGTGTGTATACTAATTAAGTACCATTATAATTTCAAAATCAAATTTGCAAAAAGGGAATGATAAAGTACATATAATAATGCATTTGATTAGGGGATATCTCCCGAAGATTAGTAGATATATAAAATATTAGATTTTCAAAAACCCTCATAATGATTAGAAAGTCAAATAATTTTTATTTAAAATTTGGGGTACGCAACGCAGGCGGCAGACAGATGCTTCACCCAACTTGTTCTTTGATGCTTTTGTGTTGTGTTCCTTTATAAAAACACATCACACGATTCTTGTCATCATATTGGCCCATATCATTCATATCATAAGGTTAGGATAACATATATTATACACTGTATTTCGCACTTTTTTTTATATGAATATGTAAATGAATAATGCAATTAATTAGTTAAAATATATGAAATAATGTACAGGGTGGGTAGTGTTCATGGAACAGAGACAGAGCCAAGCGAATTGGAGTAATTACGAGTTTTTCTATGGGTCCCATTTGTGGAAAATTTTAGAGAAATTATTATTTTTATCAAATGGTTTATTAAAAGTTTAAACAGTTATATACGAATGTCTATATAACTTTTTCATTTAAATATAATTTTTTTAATTAAGGTTATAAAAGTTATATAAGTGGTTTTGTACTAAAAATATGTATTTTTTGTAAGGATAAATTAAAATCGTCGTGTAAAATGATTACACGTGTTTGGAATCATATTCGAATGCTTACATTACATTGCTATGAATTTGAACAAACATTAGCAATTGCTATATTTTCTTATTTATTTGATTCTTTCTAATACCTTGTTTCATGGACCAATTTAGTTCGTTAATGGGCATTTAATAAAAATTAGTAGTTAACGCATATTTCGTTTTACCTTAGATTATGGTTTAGATTTGAATATTGTACTATGTATAAAAAAAATAATAGGGAAGATATGATATATATTTTCAAACGAAATATATTTCGGTTATGTAATTAGATTTTAATTATTTTTGCATTTGGTTATTGTTTCATTATAAATTCAATTTTTAAATTTTTATTTTTTTTAATTAGATGTTATTTATTTTATATAAAAAAATACCTAATTAACTTTCAAATTGATTTTAATTCGGACTAAATTATATATTATTTATTTGATTCCACTAACACCTTTCGATTCGATTTTACATACCTCTATTAAATGTAATACTTTTATTTTATACGTGGTTTACAGAAATTGACGGGAAAAAAAAAGACATATTTCTTATAAAGTTGTGTGTGTTTATGTTTAAATGTTTTACATTAGAAGGCGTAAAATTCATTGTCTGAAATTGTCGTGAAGCTGAAATTTGGCAGCTGAGACTGTGAGAGGCTGAGAGCACCGAGTAGCAGTGCGTGCGATTTCAGTCATCTCTCTCTCTCTCTCTCTCTCTCTCTCCCTACACAAGCGTAAATTTGTCTCCTCTCTCGCTTTCACAAGCTACAAGAGATTTTGCCGTCTTCCTTCTCCGATTCGCCCTCTCCTGCATTTGGATTGCTGTCCCCTTTTTAATGCCTCGAGGGCCTCTCTTTCTTCGGATTCAGAAGCTGTTCATCATCGAGGGTTCCTCCCCTCTTCCCTCCGAATCCAATTCCTTTGTTCAGGTCAGTGATTAGTTATGTTTCTGGGTTCGTTTTTACGATTATCGATCGATTTTCGGGATTTGGTTTCTGGGTTTGGTCAGAGTCTCCTTATGATCCAGAGAACAGGAGAAAAGTTTGGATTTTTATTTGTATAATTATCTCCTTTTTTAAGCTTGTGATTACACACTGTTTAGATTTAAACTATTGTCTTGAGTATGACTGAATCCTTTTTGGGGGGTGTTTTATTAATTAAATCTCTGTGGATTTTTTATAATTGGATATTGACAAAAGACTGAGATTTCAGATTTCTTTAACATTTTCTATTTTGGGTATGAACATGGAGACTTATCTGTTGCTGAAACCAGACATTTAAGCTTCTTGTCCTATTTGGGTTTTGTTCTTTCTTCCTGATTTTTCAGGTAATAAAAGATTTGGGAAAGTGAACTGAGTTTTCAGTTTTCACCACCATGCCCCTGTTCGAGCTCCTGAGGCTTGCAAAAGCCAGGCTTGAATCATCTCAAGAAAGGAAACCTTCTGCGTGAGTTCAATAACTTCGTCTAGTTTCTGGTTTTCTTGGTTTTATGTTCCTGTCTCTTTCTTGGGTTCTCGAATTCAGATTCATGAGTTCATATCCTGCTGTGATCTTTGATTGAAACTGGTTTGAAATCTCATCAGACCCGATGATGATGACGTGGTCGAGCTCGTGTGGGAAAATGGTCAGATCACAACGCAGAACCAGTCGAGCAGGTCGAGGAATAACACACACCAACAGGCTTCTTGCACTACTCTGGTCCAGCCAAATTCTCAATCGAACTCTCCAAGAACTAAGGAGATTGGAAATGGCGATTCCATGAATGGGATCCCAATGCCAGTGGCCTCACTCATGCCGGGTTTGAGTCAAGACGACGACTTGGTTCCATGGCTGAACCACCCGCTCAATGAATCTTTACAATCCGACTTCTTTCCTGACGTGTCTGAAGTTACAGTCAATGAGGAAGATAATGATGCACCGAACAAAACCCTTTTTCCCTTCTTTCACACAATCAACAACAGCAATCACTCACTTGCGGCGAATTCCCGCTCTGTTTCCGCACACAATGAATCTACTCGAGGTGGAAATGGCACGAGTCAGGAGGGGCCTTCATCTCGGTCTAATATTTTTCAGGAACCACCCCCTTTGTATCAAAGTGGTATAGTAAGGAATGTTGCTTCTGGACATCAAACTGTCTGCAAAGAATCGGGTCGTTTTACGCAGAAGCAAGAGCCGGCTCTTCCTAGTAACAAGCCCGGTTTGATGAACTTCTCTCATTTCTTACGCCCTGTTGCATCGTCTAAGGCTAATCATCACGGCTCAGGTGCAACGACCACCCAGGAGATGGGCAGCAATCATATGGAAGACCGACTCGTTGAATCGGATAATAATAATAGGCTGACTGAAGAGAAAAGCTTGCATAGTAGTCCAGCGAAGGTGCTTCAGACCAAAGTCGTTAGTGCACAAGTACCGGAAGATAAGGTTCTTAACCGGTCAGTTGCTTCTGATGCAGCTAAGTTTGTTACCTCGGGTTCTTCCTCCAAGGATAATGTAAAGGGTTGCCTAATTTCAGGCAATTCATGTAGAAGAGATCGGCAGAGCGAAAAGGCCATGGAGCCTGCGGTCCAATGTTCTTCAGTTTGCTCGGGTAATAGTCTCGATGTACCTTCTGATGTTCCTTTGCGTTCTTTGAAGAGACCTTATTCAGATACTCAAGAAATGGACTGCCAGAGTGAAGTAAGTGACATTCACTGGTTCTACATTAGAGTTTCTTCTTCACTGTCAATGATTCTTGAATAACCGTGAAATGGAAACCCGTGAGCAGGATGTTGAAGAAGAATCAACCGATGTAAGAAAGGCAGCTCCTTCCCGAGCAGGCTCCTCAGGTTGCAAGAGAAGCCGCTCGGCTGAAGTTCATAATCTGTCTGAAAGGGTGAGTAGAGTACCCAGAATTTTGTTCCTACCCAAATTACGGAACTGAGCAGACTTAGCGTGTTACTATACATTGTCCTGATGCTTCTGCTTTCATCTGTTCCTCGATATTCAGAAACGGAGGGATAGAATAAACGAGAAGATGCGTGCTTTACAAGAGCTCATACCAAACTGCAATAAGGTTGGTATCTGAGTATCATAGATCATACCGAAACGAAGTTTTGGATAGTCTAAAAACCCGGTCCGTTTTATGTGAATCAGCTTTTACTAACTCGAAGTTTCCGCCGTTGTAAAGGTTGACAAAGCTTCAATGCTTGACGAAGCGATTGAGCATATCAAGTCACTTCAACTTCAAGTACAGGTAGCACTTGTTTTCGCATCATTCTGGTTACTTTCGAAGCATCACAAAAGTACGTGAAAACTAATCGATACATCCGTAAAAAAATCCTTCAGATCATGTCGATGGGATCCGGATACTACATGCCGCCGATGATGTTTCCACCCGGTATGCAACCTATGCACATGGCAGCAGGGCATATGCCACATTACCCGGCGGCAATGGCAATGGCAATGAGAATGGGAATGAGTTACGGAATGGGCATGCCCGACATGAGCTGTGTTCCGCCGGGAGTTCCAATGGTTCAGGTCCCTCCGCAGTTCCCGGCCTCGGGGCTGCGTCCCGCCATTGGCATGCCTCATGTTAATAGAGGTTCCTTTACGGAAATCAATGGCTCTGCAGTTACAGAGACAGCTAAGGTTGCTGATCCGACCAGAGTCTCTGGTTCTAAGGATCAAGAGAAGAACAAAGCCTTGAGTAGTACTAGCTGTAGTAATGTTCCTACAAAGGGAGGTGGATCTTCATGAAACAAAGGAAGAGCCTTTTATGAACAAAAAAAAAGAGTGATCATCTTTTCTTTTTTTTTTGGTTAATGAAATCTTTTTATATATTCATGCTTTATATGGTAAATTCTTTTTTTTTTGGCTTGAATTCATTAACCCTTTTCAAATGCTTCTTCAATCGTTAGAAACTAAACATAAATAAACCTAAATTTGGGTAGTTCAATCGATAATACGAGAGTGCAAAGTAGTGGTGATCATTTTCGGTTCGGTTTGGTTCTGTATCAAATAAAAAATCTCGGTATTTTTTCCGAATTGTAACATTCAAAATTCTCAAACGGTATATTTTTTATTGAATCGAATTTTCTGTAATCGAATTTTATAAAATTCCCAAAAAACAAATTTTTTTATTAAAAATCTAAATTCTTTTAACAAAAACCGATACCAAACCGTACCAAAACCGGAACCGTACTGAACCGAATAATATATAGTACTAATTTGGTACAAATTTTGGAATACCGAATAAATCGTTTCCGAATCGAACTGCTAAAATCTCGAACCGAATTCTGAAATGTTTGAAAAAGTAATAAGAATGAGAGGTGTTAAAGCTTTTCATCATCCGTCCCTAACGGAAAGCGTATGTCTCATGGCGATTTCAAATCTCAAATTTGGGGAGACAACGTATATTCCAAATTAATTTACCGATTCTCGATCCATATTAGTATGGGAATTGACTAGAACACTCGATTACCACGAACAAAAACTAAACATAAATAGTGTTTCTAGTTATATACATTTGGTGTCGCCACTAAATGGGAACCACCCACAACCTTTTTAAAATAAAACTATATATATATATATATATATATAGAAAGAGTCTCAGGTTGCAAGAGAAGCCGCTCGGCTGAAGTTCATAATCTGTCTGAAAGGGTGAGTAGAGTACCCAGAATTTTGTTCCTACCCAAATTACGGAACTGAGCAGACTTAGCGTGTTACTATACATTGTCCTGATGCTTCTGCTTTCATCTGTTCCTCGATATTCAGAAACGGAGGGATAGAATAAACGAGAAGATGCGTGCTTTACAAGAGCTCATACCAAACTGCAATAAGGTTGGTATCTGAGTATCATAGATCATACCGAAACGAAGTTTTGGATAGTCTAAAAACCCGGTCCGTTTTATGTGAATCAGCTTTTACTAACTCGAAGTTAGAGTGTTTTGGATATAGAAAGCCATGGTTTCAATGTTCAAATGATTATAGATTGATTTTGTTTCTAATATA
The DNA here is from genome assembly GCF_000463585.1 of Tarenaya hassleriana. Taxonomy (NCBI): domain Eukaryota; kingdom Viridiplantae; phylum Streptophyta; class Magnoliopsida; order Brassicales; family Cleomaceae; genus Tarenaya; species Tarenaya hassleriana. The sequence goes on along the minus strand of NW_010960187.1, from coordinate 8,840,263 downwards.
TGAAAGATCAAATATGTTTTGAGTGAGGTGGAGACTATTTGCCCTTTACTATTACCTTTACTATGGAATATTAAATAAACATTTCATTTATTCTTTGCAAAAAAAATCATTCTAGGGAAATTTTGTTTTACATAAAATTCACATTTCGGTTTTCCTTTCCATTTTTTTTTTGTTGGTTTTAGAAAACCCTTAACTATCGGTTTATGATGTGGATTTCGATTCGATTTTGAATTTATTTTGGTTCGGACTTCAATAAGTTATTTCGTTTTGGGCATTTTGGATTTTAATTGAATTTTGTATAGGTTATTTTTTAGGTCCATATTTTTATTTATGTTTTTGAATAACCTAAACGAGTATGATATTTATATCGATTTGTGTTATCGTTGGATTCAATTTGAATTTGTTTTTCATATTTAATTTTTTTGGCTATCAATATGCAGCTTCTAATTCTCATTTCAAAATTTTTATATTTATTTGTATTTTTAAAATTTTGAAGAAAAAAAATTATATACCGGCAGTTTTATTTCGAAGTTTATTCAATTTAAATTTTTATATCCGGATTTTCATCTTGAATATGGAATATTAAATTAAAACTGATTATCGAAACCATATTTGACTTAAAATAGCTTGTTAATTTTTCAAAAATATTTTTGAATGATAAGAAGTCCGTTTAATGGATTTGGGCTATAATATTTAATGGATTTGGGCTTTGTGGCCCAATACTAAAAGATCCATGAGTATAGGAGCTGCAGTCAAAAATTAAAATTTTGAATTACAATAATTCGAGACATATTAAATTTTGATCACAGTTTCAGAAGTTTGTAGAAAAATAAAATACGTAAAAATGTGAAAGCATTTCCATGCTAAAACATATTTTTTTTCTTTGTTTTATTTAAAAATGTTGAATCATGATTATTGTAATTTATATTTGTTGATAAAATCTTTCCATTTGTTCGGGAAAAAAAACGTTTCTCGATTTTGTCGGTCGTCGTCATAGCATGAAATACCTTTTGGATCCATTTTTTTTTTCTTGTCCATTTTTGTATAAAATAATATCTTCTTGATAATATCCATGTGCTTAAAAAACTAAAATTAGATACAAAATAAGAGGTCAATTTAAAAACAGACATATACACATAATTTAATCTCTCAGAAATTGAATTCTAATTTTCACTCATTTTAAATGATAAATTAGTCACTAGTTTATCGTTTTATAAAATGATATTTACAGCAAAATATGTTTTTATTTGGAGGGAAAATCTGCAGAAATTATATTTTTTTAGCAACATAAAAAAAAACTAATCCATTAAATAATTATTTCAATTTTTAAATATCTAGAATTCACATATTTATTTCAAATTTGAAAGCTATATATTGATAGAATATATTTTTATTAGCAAAAAAAGAATACAAAGGAAAATTTTAATATTCTATTATCTAATCCATAAACAGGCTTAAGGACATGTAGACAGCATTAAGTACTCAAATGGGACAAGTGGAAAAAGAAGACATTAGGTTTAGAGATTTTTTATTTTTGTATAATAACGATTGATTAGACACCTCTATTTAAAATAATGCGTTGGGCCACCCCATGCAAATTGGACAAATTAATAAAGAGCTTATATTTGAAGAGAGAGAGAGAGAGAGAATTGCACGACAAAGCTACAATGTTAAAAGATGGCTCCAAAGTAAAGTTGGGTATTATATGTTTTGGTCAAATTTTTTTTTTTTATAATCCGGAAGTTCATCGGGTTTTTGGTCCAACTATATCTCCCAGAGGATCGGAGCAGTCCATGTGGAAACTCCTCTCTAACCAGGAATCGAACCGCCAACCTCTGAATATTTTGCACATAGTTACTAACCCGTCAACAAGTTATTGGGTGTTTTGGTCAAAAAATTATTATTACTATTAGTAGTAGTTGTTATTGTTTTTTTTATTGAACGACCTTTTGAAAATAGATTAAATTGATTTAATCTGAAAAAAATAATAAAAATTGAATAGAAAATTTATTTAGAATAATATATATAGTTAAAATCAATAGAATAAAATTCGAAACGATCCGAAAATTTTATATAAATTTAATAAAAATTAAATATTCATAACTTTATAAAAATAAATAAATGCCAAAACTTAAAGAACGTGAGCATAACCCAAATTTGAAATATATATATATATATAGTGATAATTATGTATCTTTTTTTAATTGGATGGGTCATATTTTAGAGAGAGATTCAACCAGACAAAACCCACTTTTCCTCATCCTTAATAAACCGCGTAATCATAGTTGCCTTCTTTTCTAAGTTTATTTTCTTTATTTCCAATCAGAAACGGTCCATTTATAAAGCCATGGATCTTTTTTTTTTATTTTTTCCTCACTAATTGGCATCATGAGAACAGCATCTAACATTAGAGTTATTTCTAAATTGTTGTGATTGATGTCGGGTGATTATTAGGATTCCTGGTTTGTGATTATATAAAATTGTTCGAAATGCAAAAACCCCTTTTTTTAACGATATTTGCAATATTTCGAGAAAAAAAATGAAAAGAAATAAAACTCACAACTTTTGTATGACAAAAATCTCCAAATATAAAACCGTTAAATAAATATCCTGACAATTATAAAAAAAAATCAGTTAAACAAAGCAACTCAATGTGTGTGTGTTTTTTTTTAATTACTTAAACCGAAATAGAGGTCCGAAGATACTTTTAAGAACATGTCTGACTTCTGTTTGTGTTTGTTATTTAATTTTCTTTTTTAATTATTTCCTATATATATATATATATAAAAGATCACATGATCAATGCATAAAGCATATCAATCTGGTTTTCGGAAGACATAATAATTATGGGAGAGGGTGAGATTTTAAGCCGATTAATCATTGTTACGGGGATCTTAATTAACTTCCATATTTAGTGAGCATTGAGCAATGATGCATGGAGTTGCATGTCTAGATTAAGTCAATGATGATGATGATGGTCATGATCATGCCTCACTTCACTTGCCATGAAAGAAATGACAATATAAATGGAGGCGAATATTATAATTAGATATTTCTAATTAAACAAAAAAAACTTTTAAATTAAGATTTTACGAAAAGGGACATTTCAAATTAATTAAAGGAAATATATATATATATATTTGTAAGTGCGTGCATGTGATTATGTTTAGTGGTTAATGGGTCTAATGCCAAATGGGCCAATTAATTAAAGACGTATACAATTAAGGTCAATTCTCATGGACCCTCCCCTCCTTTTTGCTTCTAAATCTCCTCCTCCCACTCCATTGTCTTTGTACTCTCGTGTTTCCCCACCTCTCTCTCTCTCTCACTCTCTCTCTCTCTCTGTATGTATATATATATATATATATATATATATATATATATATATATATATATATATATATATCCATTTTTTCTATAATTTGATTGTGCAAGTTCGTTCAGATATAAAAGATCAATCCCTTTTGTTTTCATTAAAATTCCATAAGAAATGAATTGTATTTGTACAGAAATCAGATGAATGACATACTACCCATGTTATTCACAATGGTATCAAGCGTTTTTTTTTTATAATCCGGAAGTTTATCGTATCTTTGGTCTGACTACATCTTCCAGAGAATTGAGAAAGTTCAGATGAATATATATATATATATATATATATATATATATTCACACGCTGCGAAAGTACTTTCAAAAATCCATACGATGCGAAATCAACTAATAAGCCTAAGATGTCTTAAAGTCCTAAATACGTGAACGATTCACGGAAAATTCAATTCCTTGAGAGAATCGAAACGTGAAGTCATATAGTGGCACACATACGAGAATATCGAATTGTTATCGGGACATAGTTGAAATACAATCACGTAACATTATATACCAGCCCTTCTTATTATTATTATTATTATTATTATTATTATTATTATAGTGTCGTCAGATCTCTGTCATCACCAGTTTCTTGATTGACAATGATAAAGTTGAAGCACACTTCAGAGAAAAGAAGCGTACCTTTTCAAAGCCCTTTTGTCCTATATTTTTTTTTTTATTATTATTATATGACACTTACACTTGTCAAGCCTATGTTTTATCTCTGTTAACTCCATATATATATATATAATAAAGTATATATATACGTGCACAGGAGAGAGGGGTGTGTGTTAGAAATTATAGCATAATTATAATATATATATATATATATTATGAGATTTGGTCTATATATATATTGTGTATCTCTATTGCAAATTTATACCACGGCCATTGAGGTGTATATACGAGATAGAAAAACTCATAGATAACGCTATCGTCGGATATTATTGAATACAAAGCCTAACCATATTGTTATGCTCTAATACAAATAAATCGGTATTTCTCTCTTCATGTCTTCGTTTGGTCTAAAATAGTAATCATTTATTTTAAATTATATCATACGGCATTACTCTTTTTGTTCTATGTATCTTAACAAAATTTTATGCGTGCTATGAAAATAGAACCCAATGACCATCATCCACCGTATTTATTTATTCATTTATTTTGGTTCCATTCGAGTTTTATTTGAATTCAAATTCTAGTTCAAATTTTCGTTAAAAAAATGCTTTTATCATTATTTTCATATTCTGTTGCATTTATTAATTTAATTATAAGTTCCATTTGAATAGAATTATGTATATTATAATTTGATTCGCACAACTTTTGCTTATTTCAACCAGAAGAAAATATTACACTTATTTCTAAAGATATTACACGTTATATATTAAAAAAGAAAAAAAAAATATATAATTATAGATATTAATTTCAGTTTTAAAATAAATAAATAAAACTAGAAGATGATAATGTTGAGTGGAGAGACATAGATGGCCAATTGGATTTAGGTGAGTGACTTGTAACGACGGGAAACGAACGTGTGAAGTGTATGTATGTATGTATGTATGTATGTATGTATGTATGTATGTATGTATGTATGTATGTATGTATGTATGTATGTATGTATGTATGTATGTATGTATGTATGTATGTATGTATGTATGTATGTATGTATGTATGTATGTATGTATGTATGTATGTATGTATGTATGTATGTATGTATGTATGTATGTATGTATGTATGTATGTATGTATGTATGTATGTATGTATGTATGTATGTATGTATGTATGTATGTATGTATGTATGTATGTATGTATGTATGTATGTATGTATGTATGTATGTATGTATGTATGTATGTATGTATGTATGTATGTATGTATGTATGTATGTATGTATGTATGTATGTATGTATGTATGTATGTATGTATGTATGTATGTATGTATGTATGTATGTATGTATGTATGTATGTATGTATGTATGTATGTATGTATGTATGTATGTATGTATGTATGTATGTATGTATGTATGTATGTATGTATGTATGTATGTATGTATGTATGTATGTATGTATGTATGTATGTATGTATGTATGTATGTATGTATGTATGTATGTATGTATGTATGTATGTATGTATGTATGTATGTATGTATGTATGTATGTATGTATGTATGTATGTATGTATGTATGTATGTATGTATGTATGTATGTATGTATGTATGTATGTATGTATGTATGTATGTATGTATGTATGTATGTATGTATGTATGTATGTATGTATGTATAGGCTCTTTATAATGTTCCTTCTTTGTCGGCTTAAGATGTAAAAGCCTCACGACAACGACCCAAACCCCTTCTCTTCTCTTAATTATAATCTCTCAATTAAGACACAGATTCGTTCATAATTACCAAACACACATGCGTTTCTTCAATGTATATATATATATATATATATCCCCAATTTTATAATTGGCTTTTCGATTTTCTAATGTATTCATTCAGATAAAAGAAGGTCCAATAAAATAATAAAAGAAAATGATAGTTCTTATGGTTGTGTATTATTACATGGAATTGTAGAGAGTTTCTTTCTATGTTTGCATGTGATTTACATAGTAAATATTCTTTATTCCATAGTTAGTTTAGTTTTTTTTTGGTGGTCTTAGAGTTAGAGGTTTTAAAAACATTATAGGAAAAAAAAAAAGCGAGAACAAAAATCCCCGTTATATTTATTAAATATATTATATAGGGCAATAACAAGAACAATAATGAATGATTGGGGATGTGATGTGATTAAAAATATGTCACAAGATTAATTGACGGTTGACTTGAGAGAACAGCTCATATATTCTCTCTTCTTGGCTACAAGATGAAATCTCTAATTGGAATGCATGCATGATTAATCAACACGCCTTATTATTCAATTGTATCCTCTCTAAATTTAGCCAAAATTTTAAATATATATATATATAGTTCAATATATATAAGAAATGTGAATAAAGTTGTTTTGGTGTAGACTTTTTTTTCTTCTTATAACAAATGTCTCTTGTTATTTTTGTACGAAAATTTTAGTCTTAGAAAAAGCATACATATTTGGATTTTATTTTGCGTTTCGTTTGGTTTCATTTCAGCTTTAATGTTGAAAAATATTTATTTTCTAAATAATATTTCGATTTAATATTATTTTCAATTATTTTTTATATTCTGTTTAGATTCATCCTAATTCGTTTCACAAACCTGAAAATTAGTCTGACGACCCAATATTTTGGGGTTAATTAATTACGTGATAACTCGAAATCAATGCATGAAAGTCTGAAGATCAGACACGATCGCATAATGCATGGTCGACGGCGCCACAATGATAACGACGATGATTATGATTCGTCTCAATCATGCACGATTCTATAAAACGCAATATATGTCCCTTTTTTTTTTATATCACGGAGGAAATTAATACTATAATTAATATGGAAAGTAAAAATAATTTTGTGTTCTGTTATACGAGGAACTATTTTATTAGTAATTAGAATAAATTACATAAAAAAAAACGGTCTGTATGTTTGGAAGTCTCCCGTATATTATATGGTTTCTATAATAAATCAATCATTTCGCTAAATTATTCGTCGGAAGTATCTTTTGACAGCTTATTCAAGATATTCAACATTTAACAATTCAACTATACATATACATATATATATATATATGTGTGTGTGTGTGTATATGCATGTATAATTTAATTGTTTATTTTAATGTTTTTATGTTTTTTATTTTTTGGTTTCTGCATGAACTAGGAGGCGTTGTTCAAGAGATTCTCTTAAGGGATCCGTCGTAATATTATTTGCATGCCTCTTTTCATACCGTGTGTGTAACGAATAATAATGTGAAAATACGAGTAAAAAATTCATTCGATATTAAGTAAAACAAATTAATTAAAAATGAAAAAAAAATCATCCAAGTATTTTAATAAAAATAGCAAAGAGAAATATTTTAAACAAAACATGATTTTTTTTTTCTAATTTAAAGGATAATCCATATCGATTTTCCTTTAGAGAAAAACCACGTACGATGTCTATTGGAAAACGCGTTCGTTGACGCTATTAGTAAATTTTGTGGGTATATTATTTGTTTTTTATAACTAATTATGTGTAATTTTGTTGATTATAGTATATGATGTAAGTAGAAATAAAATTATAAATCATATATAGTTTACAGTATAAATCAGTCAACAAAACATTTACCATCACCAACAAATACAGTTAAAAATGTTCATAATCGCTATCCTAAACGCGGTTATAGAATCAGTCATTTTTTATGGGTAATTATACTATATATCTATGATGATTATGTGTGATCTTTTAGTACTTGAATAATCTTTAATCTATGTAAAAGTTTATATAATCTTATACTAAAATTTAAGATGAAACTTTGGATTTTTTTTTTGTTCCTTAGAAGTATTATTATGCAATTAGAGAATGTATCTAAGGACACTTCACAAAATTAATCTGAAAGAAAATCGTAATATATTTATTATATATATATATATTTACATATTCGTTTGTAGCTTATTTTTTTCCACATCGTTGTAGCTTATTTAAAATCATTAGTTTGATTTTTTTTATATAAATGCAAATGTAAATAAATTTTATTAAAAAAATAAGACCCTTACAAAAGTTTAAAAGGAATATACTATATCGCTGTCGGTTATTTACTAAATTTATGTAAAAAAAACAATTGAACAAATGTAAAAGAAAAAATAATAAAATTAAAACAAAACAAAAATAGCGGCAAAAGTAGCCAAATCCTTTATAATATTTCTCATTCATCTGCATAAGAAACCATCTAATTTAAGCTAAAATTTCTAAATCAATTCCAAATTACGTTATCAAACGAATAAAATCGGGTAATATAATTTATAGAAATAAGAACCAAAGATGGGCATTTCTTCATGGCCCCGGAAACTTCCTCGTTTTCCATTAATCCCAACGTCCATAGATTTATTCTTCGTTTGCCATTTTTTTTTTTTTTTTTTTTTTTTTTTTTTTTTCTTGTGTCCTGATTTCGACGCCTCTCACTTTAACTGTTCCCTTTGTAATAAAAATAATAATAATACAAAGAATATTTTGGTCGGTTAATAATTTTGGGTTTATACGTAATCGGGTTGGCTTAAATCATCTTCGAAAATGGTTCCTTTTTTTTTGTTTCAATTAACTTTGAAAATCAGAACTAAAATTAGGATTTGGTTTTGAAAGAATTATATTTCATAAGATTTATTTTTATGTTGGAATCAAAACTTTATAAAAGTTGAAAAATGAAATGATGATTGGATTAAGTATTTAATCCCAGTTAAAAGATTGAGTTTTGAGTGTAAAAGCTGATGCTGATAAAATATTACATGAGCCTTCGAGGGGGCTGAAGCTGACGTGGACCAATCGTATTTCTTTGAAGATGCCAGCTCAGCAAATCTTTTTCTATTTTAAAATAAAAAAATAAAAATCCATCAATAAAAGCCCTCCTCTGCGAGGGCGACTCTTTGGGTCTATATTAATACTCATTCCCCTTGTGCTCTGTTACTTCATTTTCTCTCCCTGAATCTCTCTCTCTCTCTCTCTCTCTCTCTCTCTCTCTCTCTCTCTGAGAACGGCCATTAATGGTCTTCATCTCTTTTTCTCAGCTGAAACACGCATAGATTTCAAGAAGCTTGGAATTCAGCATTGCAATATAAGGCATGGGGCGACATTCTTGTTGTTACAAGCAGAAGCTAAGGAAGGGCCTCTGGTCTCCCGAAGAGGACGAGAAGCTCCTCAATCACGTCACCAAACACGGCCATGGATGCTGGAGCTCTGTTCCTAAACTCGCCGGTATTTTCCTTTCCTTTCTTTTCTTTTCCTTTCCCGGAAAAAAAAAAGACAATGACATAACCGTCACTCAACACAACAGGGTTGCAGAGATGCGGTAAAAGCTGCAGACTTCGGTGGATTAACTACCTGAGACCTGATTTGAAGAGAGGGGCTTTTTCATCAGAGGAAGAGAATCTGATCATCGAACTCCATTCTGTTCTTGGAAACAGGTGATGAAGATGAAAGAATCTGATTCGAAATCTTGAAAAAAAAAGGGGATTGCCTTTTTTTTTCCCTCTGACACGGGTTTTTGTTTGATGTTATGTTCTGTTTTTTTTCCAGGTGGTCTCAGATTGCTGCAAGGCTTCCGGGAAGAACAGACAACGAGATAAAGAATCTATGGAACTCATGCATCAAGAAGAAGCTTAAGCAGAAAGGGATTGACCCAAACACGCACAAGCCTCTCTCCGAGGTTGACAACAATGGCGACAATAAAGAAAAACAGACAAGAACATCACCTGCAGAAACACCGTCCAACAAGTCTTCTCTTGTCTGTAATAACGAGCCCAAACTCGTGAACCCATCTCGGAGTTCTTCATCTGCAGCTAATCATCAAGACTTCTACCCGGAGAGAGCTTCGGATTTATCCGACTTTTTCGCTTTCCAGAAGCTTAATTTCAGCTCCAACCTTCTCTCCTCGATGCTCTCCTGTAGCATGCCGAGTTCCGTTCCAAACTCGGTCTTTCAGACGCCGGTTTGCGTGAAGCCGTCGGTTAATCTCCCGACGGGAAACAGTTCCAGTTCCAGGGTTTCTGGAGGAGACCATCATCCCAAGGCGGCGGCGGCGCCGACATGGGAAGTGAGCTCATCAAGCTTCGCCAACAACGGCGGTGGCGGTGAATTGCAGAGTAACGTCAGTCCTTCGAGTTTCTTCGACAATGGCGGCGGCTTCACGTGGGCGATCACGGATTCACCAACGCTCGTAAAAGATAATACCAATCCCTTGGAAGAAGAGATGAAATGGTCAGAGTGCGGACTCAACGCTGAGTTCTTCGTCGGAAGCCAAAGCTCTCAGCCCATTTACGTTGGTCCGATGGTGAAATCAAACACCGATTACTTAGCCAATGACTCGAACGCATCCACTGATCCTTGGAGCCAAAACCAACATGATTTCCATGCGACCGTGCCATTTGGTCAGACCCTTTAGCTTGATTTTAACACACATATATATACTATATATATGTATACGTACATACATTGAAGAAATTCTTCTGTATGGTAATGACTCATTGGGCATGTTGTCGTTTTCTGTAAGTGTGGCTTATACTTTGGTGTTCTTCTTCCTTCTCTGTAAATTTCAGTCTCATACTATATATACTTGTTTTGAATCCTTTTGTTACAAAAATATACATATATACTCTTTGTTTACTAATGTGTCTGTGCATATACGTATAAATATAATCATTCATTTTATTAGGGCCTAGTTCATGTATATATATTTCGGTTCGAACAAAGCAAAATCGGTCTAAACCGCATCCAATAATATCTAATCGTATTAACTTATAATATAATCTCAAAAATGATTAGAACCAAATTATCCAAAACCTAAGCGAATATAAAATTTTTAAAACTAATCGTATTAACTTTTATTATTATTATTATTATAGAACACCGTTATTTGGTTCCCATTAGAGTGTCAATCGAATCGGCCCGATCCGAACCTGCATTCGGTTTGAGGGTTTCGGGCTCAGGTCGACCCGATGTTTTTGGGTCTGAATAATCAAACCTGAAACCTAACCCTATAGACTTCGGATTGACCCGTTACATTTGGTTTTAATTTTTTAAAATTTTTTATCAATTTTTTTAAAGAAAATTTAAATTTTTGGGTCGGTCCGAAAATTTAAAAATTTTTGGATCTAAATATCTCGACCCGAAATTTTTTGGGTTGGGCCGAGTCAATTTTGAGCCTAGTGCCAAAATTGACATCCTCATCCCCATGAACCCATGGTGATCCAAGTAATTTCGGCACCACGATTTCTAGGGTTGTAATCAGTTAACACACACACAAAAAAGATAAGTTTTAATTAGTTTATTTACTTATGTTTTTTTGTTTAGTCACTCACCGGCGCCGGAATATTCTACCGGTAAATTATCCTCATAGTCAGTCATATTTCAGATTTTATCGGTTATAGCTATAGAAAATATATTTTCTTTCGCATTTCTTGATGAAATATTTGAATCTGAACATAAGATATAAAAGTTTTTTTATATAATTTTTTTTGATAAATAGATATACAGATTAACATTCATATACCATTCATCTAATTTAATTTTTTAATAGATAAAAAATAGAAACATAAAACAATTCAGATCTTATAAAAAGTGCGGTGGTTTCTATTGACAAACCTCCAGCCCCAATTCTATAGAACTACAAAACCTCAATTTTACATCGATCCGATTCTAACAATAAATTCAAATATAATTTATTTATTTATTTATTATATTCAGACAATTACTAAAATATATTCTTCACTCAAGGGGCTGATTTTACGTAGAATAAGGGGTTATGGGACCGATAACGCATGTGACTGTGAACCAAATTATTGGACCTACAAACGCCAATCATAGTGTTGTTTTTATATTAGATGAAAAGGAAGAAAAAAGGGCATTTTTCGTCTTTGAAAATTGCTTATATTCAACAAAATCTTTTTTTAATTAATATATAATTCATGAATTTTATGGCACGAACTTGTCCGAGTTTTCACTTAAAGGATCAGTTTTTTGTACCTTAGGCAAACAAAAGAATGTCGTGGAATCTTTTGCTTTCCACTTCCATCCAACCAAAAAAAAAATTATTATATTCAAATTGAGGGTCAATATCTCGAATTTTGATTATATTTTAATTTGATTTGTTTCGGTTTTACTTTTTCAATTTTATTAAAATTATATTCAAATATCTTTATATTAATTGTTTAATTAGATTGAACTCGCATTAAAATTTAGTTCAGATTTTATTTTATTAACAAATTGTTTTTTAAAAAATATTTCGTCCAATTTTTCGGCCACTGTTATATTTGTTTTAGGTTTTAATTTGAGAAAAAAGTATAATTAATCGAATTAGATTATATTTAATTTATAAATTCTATTTTGCATACGTAAACCGAATTACAAAGGGCCAAATATAAAAGGGTTTTCCTTTTGATAGATTTTAATAAGAAAATGTGTTTAAGACTGCCAAAAAAAACTTGTATAAATAAGCTTACGATATAACACACACACACACACACACACTGTCACACACACATATATATATATATATATATATATATATATATATATATAATCAGAGGATTGAGAATTTCTTTGGTAGGAAAGAAAAAAAATCAATTTACCAAAAAAAAAGATAAAAATACATCGGTTGAAAATTAGAGATATAGTTTTCTATTCGTTTTACAAAGTACGTAAATGTCCTCGGTGGGCCCGTTTTTCTTATAGGGCCAAAAGCCTAACCTCCCTAACCTAAGATTGATTTAAGACAACTTTTTTTCACGAGACATTTTATTAATACAATCTAAATTAGGGTTTGACGGTTTTATTCGTTCTCAATGGAACATTCGAAACCATTATCTATAATATTTTTTTTTTATAATATACCTTTTTGTATTTTATGTATTGAAAAAAATTATTATTTAAAAATTGTTTTAACTTCAATATGACAGGAAGGAAGCATGTTCCACGGAATAAGAGAGTAAAACAGTTATTAAAAAATTTAAATTTTATTTTATTTGTTAAAATTATAAAAAAATAATTCATTGCTTAATATATTTTAACACGAGAATGTGTTTAGTGGTATCCATGTGGATAAGTTTTATTGAAACAAACTAAGGCTTTGAACGGAAATGGTTTTTATTTTGGAGTTTTGGTTTTAGTTTTTGGATTTTGGTTTTTAGTTTTTGATTTTTGGCTTTTAGATTTTATAATATTTGAAAACTCAAAAAAAGTAGTTTTTGGTTTTTCATTAATTTTTTCACTAAAATGGATTTCCAAATTTTTAGGAAAATTAATTTTGTAAAAACTTGAATGATGTTTTTTTTTGTTTTTGGATTCTAAAAACTCCAAAAATACTCACCATTCGAGACATAAATCAAATATTACTGATAATTTTTCGAATATTTTCGTTATTTCTTATAGATGTAACAAAAGAAATGAAAAATCAAAGCATCACGCTTTTCTTCTTTTTTTGTCCCTTATTGCTTCCTTTAAATAAATTGATAACCATGATATGCCCTTGTAATAATAAAAATAAAATTTAATGAAAAAAAAAGAAAAAGAAAAAAATGAGATCACTTTGAGCCGAAGACCGAATTGTGTCAAAGCAGTGCCTATGGGCTTTGCTCCTCCTCTTTCAACGTACCAATCCCCTGTTTTGTTTTTACAAGAACAAGAAGACACATCTATTACACACACACACATATATATACATATATTTTATGTAACGATATAATAACGATCGAAAAGATTTCATTTTGCAGTGTAAACGATGATCCATGATCATAGCAAAGTCAGATATTTCGAACCTTTTTTTTTGTTGAAATTTTTATAACGGATGACCCCTACCTGCTACCCTTGACTAGGTAAACTTCCGGTTCGGAAACAACCTTTGTATATGGATCATATAAACCCAGAATTAACTCCCTCCCCACCAGTCAGGAATCGAACACTCAACTTCAAGGTGGAGTTACCTCCTACCCCAAACAGATATTTCGAACCTTGTTTCGAAAAGACCGGGATTTTTAGTATGGAGCTCGATTTCTACGCTTAAATCTTCTTCCGAGCAAGAAGACATCAGGATTTGCAACAAGTTGCAGGAACTTGATCTGAGAGAGGCAATCACGCTGCATTTGGTGTGGTTCAATCCGCAATCTACAATCTTGGACCACGGTTCTTGTCATTTGGATCATTGGCATGAAGTGATTGTACCCAAAAATGCCGATCAAGGAGAACAACTCTGTTCATCAACCCCACCGTTTCATCTAAATCCATGGACCCATTTGCAGAAATGCCGAAGAAAATCATTACCCAAATTTACAGAAGCACCTAACTTGAATAGTTCAATAGGTGAAATAGGGATGTAAAACGTTTATTCCGCTCCGAGTTCGAATATCAAATCAGAGATGAAAATGCAAATTCTAATCACACGACTTTACTCAGTCTCGCGATTAGTCTGCAGCTCAATACAGAACAGTCATTTACCAAAAAAAAAAATCCACAGAAGCTGCTGCTCCATTTTCTTCTTCCTCAATGAAATGAGCATGAACAGACAATGCAGTGCACCATATAAATTGTGAACAAACATGTGATTTTAATGAAGAAATCTGGGGTTTAGCTATGGAAATTCAAACCTTAAATTGTGGCCTAAACCATTTTCATGATTAGATTCTTTTTTTGTTGTTGTTGTTCTCAGATTCTCAGGAAACTGACATTTTTGGTATTCTTTGGTTATTGACACCATTTTGGGCATATCTGCATATTTTCCTTCCTTTTCCCTGTCATCATCAATGGCTGCTTTTCTGGGCTTGACGTCTTCATAACTCAGTCGCTGTTACCACCGCTTGTTTCAACTCCTCAACGACCGAAAGGCTGCAACTTTCGGTATGGGTTTCGCCGCCAAATCGATGGTCAACACTTTGACCTAATCATCCCATGTGTTGTTCAGAAGCCGACTCTGGTTTCGTCGGGTTTCGGTCGGAGAGATGAGCGAGAAAGCGAAAGCGATATTGAGGTTGCTTCAAGGATGCAACGGCATGAATCGACTGCGTAAGATTCATACCCATGTCTTCATCAACGGTTTACAGAACGATCCTTCGCTCTTGGACAAGCTTCTCAACTTCTGCGCCGTCTCTGTGAGTGGTTCCTTGTCGTATGCTCTGCTTCTCTTCAATGGCATCCAAAACCCATCGACGCAGGCTTGGAATTCCATCATCCGCGGCTTCGCTCTGTCTTCTTCTCCTCTCTCGTCTCTTCTCTTCTACAATCGCATGCTCGTTTCCTCCATTTCCCAACCTGACATCTTCACTTTCACCTTCGCTCTCAAAGCATGCGAGATTCTTCACGCTGTTCCCAAGTCTCTGGAGCTTCACGCTTCGATTATCCGACATGGGTTTGCCTCCGATGCTGTTGTCTGCACCAATCTTATCCGATGTTACGCTGCGAACGGACGTATCGAAGCTGCATCGATGGTGTTCGACGAAATGCCTCTCAAAGACTTGGTTTCCTGGAATGCAATGATATCGTGCTTTTCTCGAGCTGGTTTACACAATCAGGCATTGAGTATGTACATTCGCATGGCGAATGAAGGCATACCTGTCGATACTTACACGCTCGTGGCTTTGCTGTCATCTTGTTCTCACGTTGGTGCCTTGAACATGGGAATCGAGATGCACAGAATCGCTATTGATACAAACTGCGAGAGCAGCATCTACGTGAGGAATGCACTGATCGATATGTACGCCAAATGCGGTAGCCTCAAAGATGCAGTCAGTATCTTCGACGGAATGCAGAAGAGAGATGTGTTAACCTGGAACTCGATTATCGCTGGACATGGAGTTCACGGACATGGCGGAAAGGCCATCGAATTCTTCAGAAAGATGGTGAGTAGTGGGATGAAACCCAATGGCATAACGTTCCTCGGATTGTTGTCTGGTTGCAGTCATCAAGGCTTAGTGAGGGAGGGGCTTGAACATTTCGAGATGATGACTTCCCAGTTCAATCTGAAACCTGGGATTAAACACTATGGATGCATGGTTGATCTCTACGGAAGATCGGGTCAGCTAGACAAGGCCCTCGAGATGATACTCACCTCTTCTGCACCAGAAGATCCCGTCTTGTGGAGAACCCTTCTCAGTTCTTGCAAGATCCATAAGAATGCGGAGATGGGACAAGTAGCCATGGAGAAGCTGGTTCAGCTCGGGGCATTCAACGCAGGGGATTGTGTCCTAATGGCTTCGATATATTCTGCAACCAACGACGGAAAAGGTGTTGCCAGAATGAGGAAGCTAATCCGAAGGCAGGGCATAGAAACAACGCCTGGTTGGAGTTGGATTGAGATCGATAACGAAATCCACAGGTTCGTCGTCGATGACAAAACCCATCCAGGGTCTGCAGAGATTTACTCAGGATTGCGGGAAGTGATCAGTAGAGCAAAACTGGCAGGTTATGAACCGGAGGGCTCGAGCAATGGAGTTACTACCGATTCATATGATCAGAGTTCAGGATCAGAGGATAGCTTTCACAGCGAGAAGTTGGCCATTGCTTACGGGTTGATGAGAACTCCTGAAGGGAAAAGGTTACAGATCGTGAAAAACCTGAGAGTTTGCAGGGACTGTCATTCGTTCACAAAGTATGTTTCGAAAGCATTCAACCGGGAAATTGTTGTAAGGGACAGAGTTCGGTTCCATCACTTCGCTGGTGGTCTTTGCTCATGCAGAGACTACTGGTGAGAATCCCATCAGAGATCCTTATCAAAACCGGATCAATCTTCGATTTCTTCAAGTTACGCTGACAAAGAACAGAAGCAACGGTCAGTACAATCTGCAGACAAAGATCTTATGACCATATCATCTGTCCCAGCAAAGTTTAAGCTTGTGATCATCATGCATTCTGGATAATCATCATGGAAATGAAACAGTAAAGGGAGGGGGAAAGGATCAGAAAAGAGGACCTTCTTTTGTTATTGAAGTTTTGAATGAGAGGAAACAAAAACATGTGAAAAAGTTACAACAGGGGGGAAATGCGAAGTTGATTAGCCATAGAGATTTTATTTGTTCTTAGCCGCGAGTTCAGCTGTGATAATGAAAGTACACTTCCCGGCCTGTTTCAAGTAATGCACGTCTCCGTTCATCAGTTTCACCAGCTTTCGGCTTATCAGAAGACTCATCCCTTCCTCCGACACATCTTCATCGCTCCCAAACATCTCATTCAGCAACAGTTCCGGTATTCCAGATCCTGAATGTGTAATCCTGTTCGGAAAAAAAAAACACATTTTTTTCTCAATCACATCATCATAGACTTGTCTTTTTCAAATTTCGATTCAAACTTCATGTTTGTAGTTTATTAAACCTGATCTCCAGATAAGCGAGATGTACAGATTGACCCAGTTGGTCTTTCCTGAGGCTGGCTGTAACAGCGAGCTGCCCTCCAGGTGGTGTAAAACTAACAGACATGATCATGAAATTGGCCAAGACTTGTTGAAGCCTGATGCCGTCTCCGTACAAGGTATCGTTCATTACTTCTTCTGTCGTCTCGTTCGTTACTCGGACACTTTTCCCGTTGCTCTTCATCATTATCTGGCTTGTGGAAGCAGTCAAAACATCATTCAGGCTGAATTCCGTCATTTCCAGATCCAAGTACCTGCAAGAGGAGAAATCAGATAATAGAAACCCTGACGAGCCTAGGAAGATCTCGGGTTTTTCCTGCTTACCCTTCAATGATACTGTCGGGATCTGAATCATCGAGGATCTTGCTAAGTTGCAGCTGGCACTGTGCACTAGTCTGCAAAATCTGTCTCTGCTCTGGACCTAGTTCAGTGCCCTCCATCATCTTCCTTGAAAATATAATCCCGGACAGAGGATTCTTGATTTGCCTTTTCATATAAGCTATTGCTTTCAGTGTCTTCGAGGCAGTTTGCTTAGACAGACGCTGGACATGAAGGGCTTGCTGAAGCTCGTGGCTTGCGAGTTGCAGGAAACAGAAGACACCGGTCACTACACCTTCCCGGTCCAGTTTCTTGCTCACACACAGCAAACACTCTATATACTTTCCGCTCCTCGTGAAGAAAGCAAATGCCACTTTCTCGGAGTCCTGACTGGTCATGGTGTTATTCAGGACAATCCCGAGGTTCACAAAGGATTCTTGGTTCTTAAGACGACAACAGGCCATCTGTGTTCCAAAGACTTCTCCTAACAGCATCTTATCGATGACTTCCTCTCGTTTCCACCCGGTTAAGTTCGCCATTGCTGGATTCCATTCTGTGCACCACCCGAACTCGTCAGTACCAAATATGGGAGGGATCAACGGGTTTGGATTTTGGATGATGGCCTTGTAGTCGCCTTCAATCCGAGTGAACTTGTCCATCACATGCTTCTGAGCGGTGAGATCTTGTGCCACGAAACACACTCCGACCACGTTTTCTTGGAGATCTTTGCTTGCACATGCGTTGACAACTAAACGTATCGGCCCGTTATCGAGCCTCGACCCGTGTGTCTTGATCTCGAACTGCACATTCTGCTCCTCAGTTCCTGCATAAGTACAAGAGAAGTTGTTCATGATACATGCTCATAATCTTAAGTCAACATAGCTAGAGAGAAAGAGGGTCTTTCCCATTTAGTATAGAGCAGGTTTCTTCACTTGCATCTGGACCCAATCAGGACTGGACTTTTTTACCCGAGACCGGTGGATTTTCGGGTATCTTGTCTCACGAGTACTCAGGTATCCGTGAGATGAGTTCAGGTTCGAATTCTATTATTTTTTTACAGATTATCTCGTTGGTATCGTATCTTTTAGAAAACAACTAAAATACCACTTATGTTCTAAGTAATTATATACCTCTAAAGTCAACATAAGTCAACGAAATTTAGTAAATTTTTATGAGTTCGGGTATTGCGAGTCTCGGTCTTGGTCTCCCGGTATCTAGATTGCGGGTACTCAAGTTTCGCAAGATCGAAACTGAGATAATGCCTACATAATACCGCAAGACTTAGGACGAGATAGGATACCCTAAAAAATTTGGATACCCGGCCTGCGTCTATCCCTAGACCCAAATTTTTGGAACTAGAACAGCGAAGAATGTGGCAGCAATATCCCTAAAGCATGATGTACTGGTACTTACCCTCCAACGCCATCTCCAACATCCTTTTCACTCTTTCAACCGAAGAATCCTCAACGAGTGCCAGTAGATGCTGTCCGATGGCTTCATCGACTGGAAGACCGGTTAGCTCCGCTATTTTGGAGTTCCAGCCATTCACTGACCCATCAGAATCAACGGCCAAGATCGGGACAGTGGCTGTCTCGATCAACCGCACCATCTCGCTCGTCACAGCTTCCAGTTCTTGGACACCATCCAGCTTCAGATCACTTAGCTTTGAGTGGATCATCCCCTTATTTGTGTTGGCATCAGTTGTCTCAACGTCACTGAAAGCATTCCTCAGAATGAGCTGCAAGGAATGGATGGCATCCATTTCATAATCCTTCCATGGCGTACTCCTCGTCTTGACCACCTCAAGGAAAGCCTTGAAAGATGACCTTGGGTGCATTCTCCGGGCATCATCCTTCTCGCCCGGTTCATGCCTTGCGCCTCCCCATCTTATTTCCCCTGCGGTATGAGATCTGAACCAGAAAATAACGTCTTTTGAAGTTATCCTCACAGCCGCCATTCCACACACTGAGTCTCCGAGGGCTAGAGCCCCCGGAAAGCCGGCATCGTGCAAGCTGTCTGTGCTCAAACCAGTGGAATCCATGTGGTAATCAGACAGCCATGAAGCTATCCCATGAATCTGGAACTCAGTTGGCGTTACTCCCAGTTTCCAGATCTTGTTCTTGTACAGAAGGGCTGCTCCGTCGCATTTCACGAGGTCCATTATGTTTGGACTCTGCGACACGATGCCTAACGGTGCATCACGCATCAGCATATCGCATAATAGTGTTTGAGTTCGTAAAATGTTCTTCTCCATGATCTGATTCTCCAGCTCAAGCTCCTTGTTGACATGAATGGCAAACACTTGGGCAAGAAACTCACAGGCATACCTAAGAGGAAATGGAACGAACCTCGGGTTTGTGTTATGGCAAACCACCAAACCCCATAGTCTCTTTTTCTTCTGTGCAGGTGCAGAGTCATGGCTGCCATCTCCTTCTTCCTCGTTCACAATCACGGCCATAACAAGAGAGGCGATAGAACTCATGTTGTCCATATACTGGAGATGGCAGCTATGGGGTGCCCTAAGGGTTGAGCCACAAAGGGTAAGATCAAATGGCAGCTTCTCGTCTTGAAGCACCTTTACGTGTTTTGCCTGGCAATCAACTATCATTCTGACTTTGTTCTTCATGAACAAGAACCGGGCAGCTTGAGGGATATCGGTGGCTGGATAATGTAAACCCAGATATGGTTCCAGCCCGGATTTCGTAACCTCGGAGATAACCTCGCCATGATCATCTTCGTGGAATTTATAGGCCATCACCCTGTCGTAGCCCGTGAGCTCGAAAACCTCCTGGACCATCGTGTCGCAAAGCCTGTCCATGCTCCCGCTCGACAATGACTGCAGTCTGGTTATTGCTTTGGCTGCAAGCTTGTAAGACTGCAGAGCACCGGCTGCTGTCATGGGAACTTCCGAGGGCTTGACCGGTTCGAAATCAACGATGATACTCCCTGTCACTCTGTGGACAATTGCGTAAAAGGGCTTTGCAGAAGTTTTGCAGTGAACAAGAATGGGATTCAAGAGAGAAACATCTCCAAATCCAAGGGCCTTGTGCAAGGCAGAGGCACTGGGAACAGTGAAAAGAGTCCTTATGTCTGTCCCTATGCCAAGAACAGGGTGTTCCCCAACACTGGGAACTGCGTGGCTGACCATGGTCAACATCTCTGGGGCATTCTCGCTGTAAGCTATGACCTTGAAGGTCTTCTCGTCCAAGGCGAGCAAGCAACCAAAGGGCTGAATCAGCTTACCCTTCTGTATGTGATGAAGGTAAGCTGTAGTCACCTTGTCAGATTTCAATGGTTGATCTTCCTCCATGGCGGCAGGACCAGTTACACGAACTGAGCTCGAGTAATCGAAAAAATCTCCCGATTCCTCGAAATCGGCATGGAGCTTGGCATCTACAGTGGTCTGTGCAATGATCCTGGCGCTGTTCCTGGAGCGCCTGGAGTTACCAGAAGCCTGACTCGGCCTTGAGGCTGACATTTTTCAACCTGAAGAAGAACAAAGATCCAAATACACTTTGAGTTCAAAACCCTGATTCAGAAAGAGGTATATCCACACTGATCACATGAACACTGCTAGGGTTCATCATCCATCAGACAAGCGACAGACCCAGAACTCATCTAGTAAAGACAAGAGTTGGAGAACTGAAAAGGACAAGATCAGAGGAGAAAGCACTCACCTTTCGGAAGAATCGATGATGACCCTTTTGAGCAAAGATGAAACCAAGATCTGATCCTTTGAGCAGTCTCTCTCAGAGAAGGCCACAACCAAATTCTCCGTCACCGTTTCTGTGAACTGTGCACTCTGCTCTTTTGAGCTCCCTACCCAAGACAGTGAAGGGACCACTGTACTACTCTACGTATGCCCACGTTTCGAATCATGGGCAAATTCCCGATTATATATACATATGTTAGTATGTGTATATATAATAATTGAAGAGAGAGAGCGAGGTTTACACGAAAAGCAAGGAGAAGGTCGGCCTCGCCGGAAACATTTCTCAGAAGAAAACGGTGGACTGAACGAAGCAGCAGATGATGATGGCACGGACTGTAAATACCGAAAAAGTTGGAACCTTTATGAGATTCCAAAAAAAAAAAAAAATCTTTCACCTTTTTTTTTTCTTTTGCCATTTTGAAAGATTTTATACATTAAAGTGACAGAGATAGATTAAACACTCCTTCTGATTCGTCGATCTATCCATCGGTTCGATCATAAATTATAAAACTCTGAGAAAAAAAAAATGGAAGAGAAGAACAAGTAGAGGGTGATCTGGATTTGTCAGGAGAGAATCTTATATAAGATTTAAAGCAATTTAATGAAACCAACTGGACATCCTAAACGGATATTTTCAAACTTTTGATTGGGTTATAAATATCTTGGTTAGATACATGAACAACCAAAGCCAAGAGACCAGAATGAGTCGCTTTGAAAGTCTCTTCCATACTTGGATTGGACCATTAAGTGGAAAACCTAACAAGGGTTACCAGAGAGATGCACCAATCTTTTTCCAAGCCATTCTCCAAACCCATTTCACAAAATCCTGCAAGACTCTTCTCTCAGATTCTTTGGATCTTTCCAGCATCAAAGGATCAGCCTTTGTGCAAGGATTCCTCCAGATCAAGCTCCAACCCTACATGGTTTCTAAAAGAGGCAGAAGCAATCAGAGGTGGGCACAGGATATTTTGAGGTATCCGTATTCGACTTCGTCCTCAAGGATTTTAGAAAAATAGTATGAAGTCCGAATATCCCGATCCAAGTATATACGAATCCGTCAAAAACTGTTGACTTTATTGACTTTAGGGATATATTGATAATTTTAGTTGAAAATATATTTAGGTATTATTGTAAATACATTAAAATATCAAAGATATAATCCTCGTTTTATTCATATTCGGGTACTTAGCAAATACCCGCACGACCGGAAACCCGCGGGTCTCAGGTACCCACGCCCAGCCCTAAGAAGTATGACAAGACGAGGTTTTACACTTCTTCTCCAATTCCTTGTACCTCTCAACATCAAACTTATACTCCTTGAACAATTTCCTCTGCCTGGAGATAACCAGCCTCTTCAAGAAATCCTGATATGAAGGATCTCTTGAAGTCACGAGAAAATAGCCATGACCCACGATTATGCCAGTGGAAGTGGTGAAAAACGCAATGGGTTCCATCACATCCCATGAGAATTCCCAAAACGTTAGTCGAAAGAAGAATCCGATTTGGACAACAGAAGCTGCGAGACCACACCATAGAATCTTCCTGACCTGTTTATGAGCAAGAACATCGATTTCTTCCTTGATGATCTTCAGCTTGTCGAATTCTTCCCTCATTGGATCATCCTCGGGAGTTGGAGCAATGGGTATTGCCCTTCGGACCAAATCCACCACCTGCTTAAACAGTCTGAGACATTAGAGTTAAGAACAGAAACAGAGGATGATTGTGCAGATATGGAGACAACCCCCAGATGGAGAGAGAGAGAGGACCAGACCCTGTCGGGATGAAGATAGACTTTTCCCCGGAAAATGAGAAGAACTCCGGCGGCGTCGAGGGCACGAGCAAAGGTTTGAGCTTCGTCCAGAGATCTGGAGATTCCTATTCTCTGAGACTCCTCTAACAGGGCTTCGTAAGGAATCACTTCTTTATCCGCCATGGCCGAAAGCTTCTTCTTCAGATCTTCCACATTCACCAGTCTCATCAGCTTCTTCGCCTCCTCCGCCGTTAACTCCTTCTCCTCCTTCGCCGTCTCCGTCGCCTTCGCCGCCTCCACCGTCTCAGCCGCCGGTGGTTCGACGGCGGTGAGGCTCCTGAACCCACCAAATTTGTTCCTCTGTGAAACCCTACTCCTGGCGGCCATGGCCCCACGCCTCAGCAGATTCATCGACCACATCCTCTCTCTCTCTCTCTGGCACTTTTTCACGACGGACCCACGAATTTCTCCGCGACCATTCGACGAATGACGAAGGGTTTTTTCAGAAAGCGAACGGATTTAGGGTTTTGGAAACATAGGAATCGAAGATTTGGGGGGCGAGGGAGAGGAAAATTGAAGGGAAGCTCGTAGAGCTTACGGGTGAGCTTACGCTTACTCTCCGCCTCTTTGATTCATAAAGTGTGATTCGATTCGGGTGCAATGTCTACAAGTGGTGACCCATTTCGGCGAAACGGGAAAAGAGGAGAGAGAACGTCGAAAGGAATAAGCTTTATATTCTCAGGTAAGAGAGAAAGTAAACCAAAACCACCATTGTTGACATAGAACTTAAGCTTTTCAATGCACAGAATACAGAACCAGTACAGTAACCCCAAAACTTGCAGAAAAAAATCCGAATTCAGACCCTACGAATGTGACAGAATGATATGCTTATTCAATCTTTATGAAAAATGTTTCTTTTATGCAATTTATGAATTTTGTATATATCTAAAAAAAGAAAATATATTTTTTTTCACAATCTCAATCTCGAATACCTTTGGACATGCTTTGGGCCCATCAAGAAGCCCAATCCACACTATTGGGCTTCAAGAAGAAAGATGGGATGACAAAAAATTTAAACAGCAAAAAAGAAAATAGAAATTAATTAGAAAACGACACAGTTTTTAAGGACGGCAAACAGTACCACGGTCCACGGTCCATGGTCGACGATATTATCGGAAAGTTTGAGGATCGAAGACACTATCCGGTCAGAGACTGATCGAAGAAGATGATGATGACTTCTCAGATGCAGCGTGGTTTTCCGACGGCGCTCGTTCTGTCAGCGCTTCTGTTGTTTCTGTCGCCGGGGATTATTCCGGGCGGCGAGGCGATTTGGTTGAACGTGCCGGCGACGGGAACCAAGTGTGTCTCTGAGGAAATTCAGAGCAACGTTGTTGTCTTGGCCGACTACCTCGTAATCTCCGAAGATCATTCCGTCTTACCCACTCTCTCCGTCAAGGTAATTTCTCGGTGTTTTCTTAGTCGACGATCTGCGGTTTGAATCTGAACTACGGTCTCGATCCGGAACCTTTACCAGATACTTCTTCGTTTTGTATGACATTTTCACCGTGATATTTGAATGAATTTGTTAGAAAATGCATGGTTTGATGTCCGAATTGGCTCTCCTTTTTCACGGGTTTCCTTTTTATGGCTACAAATGTTTTATCGAATTGTTCCCATGATGTTCTTCGATTGCCATTACATATCAGCGTTTGAATATATATACGTGTATATGTTTGCTTGGATTCTTGATTATGATGTGATTCTTGAATAGCTGCCTCTGCGCAGTTCGTTCAATGCCAATCAATCATCAATGCTCTCTTAACTGCGTATCGATTAGGAAATAATCTCTTCTGACATTTCAAGTCTTTGGAAATCTTATCTGCACAACAAAAACTGAAGCAGAACAAGATTTTGATGGATTCATCGAAGAGAAATTCGAATAGGGACGATGGGTATGTTAAGCGAGCATTATGCGAATGGTCTCTGCTCAAGTTTGGCGTTTTAAACATTCGTATCTTAGTGGGTGGGAACTCTCAAATGTCTGGGGGCAAATTTTCTTGATTTCTCTGTTTTTCTTTTAGAACATTGTCGATAGCTTGCGGATGAACAATTTTAGCTTGATGCAGAGGTTTTGTCTTGTAATCGAAACTGAATCGACTGAATGGAAAACTGGCATTCAAAGGGAAGTCGTGTTTGGTCTGTGAATGACGCAAGCTGTCTGTAGTGTGTAGATAGCCTCCTAGTAGAATGTTTGCATCAAAATTCCCTGAGATATATTTGACTGTAATGAGCAAGTATTAGTTAGACATTAGCCCTGGATGATGTTTTAGGGTTTCTCATGGTTTGGTGGATTGTAGTAGAAAGTGCAATCGATCGAGTTCACATAATTACATGTCTGTATGACTGCAGTGAAGGTGTTTTCTGTTGCTTTCTCCTCTTTCTCTCTCAATTTTCCGACAAAACTTTAACAAACTCTTATCTTTCTTTTCCGAGTTCTTGCAGGTGACATCCCCATATGGAAGCAATCTGTATCACCAGGAAAACGTAACACATGGTCAATTTGCATTTACAACCCAAGAATCTGGGAACTACTTGGCATGCTTTTGGGCTGAAGGGCATAGTCATGGAAACAAAGATATTAGCATCAACCTTGACTGGAAAACCGGGATAAGTGCCAAGGATTGGGACTCCATCGCTAAAAAAGAGAAGATCGAGGTAAATTCCTGTGTAAAGTTTACCGCTTTCTTAAAACGCATCTCAGAGGAAATAAATTCAAGGGTTTTTTTTTCTTTTCTCGCGACTGAAACTACATTATGTGTAGAAACTTTTAGTTTATATTAGCTTCAAAGTATTTAACAGCATTATAAGAGCATATGTTGAAATTCCCACCTCTTAAAGTTTAGAGAAAAAAAAAAACACTTTTTATAATATTTGGTCATAAATTTTCATTGGAATGTCGAAAAAAATCCCTAAAGCTTGCCCTTTTATGACATCCCACTTGCTCCTTAACACAGGGCGTCGAGCTGGAGCTCAGGAAACTCGAAGGTGCAGTCGAGGCCATCCATGAAAACTTACTCTACCTTAAGACAAGGTAAACTCTCCATAGTTGTGCCCTAAGAGCTCGCTGCATTCCCCCTCTTACCGGATTCTCGTTCTCTAATTCCACTCTGTTGAAATCGATATATGCATACAGAGAAGCCGAGATGAGGATTGTGAGTGAGAAAACGAACTCTCGGGTAGCGTGGTTAAGCATAATGTCGTTGGGAATCTGCATCGCCGCCTCGGGTTTACAGATAGTATACCTAAAGCATTACTTCCAAAAGAAGAAGCTTATCTAAGATCAAAACCCATGGCCACGGCCATTGTATTGTTCCCCTTGTTGAAGAGAGTAGTGTAACCCTTTCCTCCTCTGCATCTTGCTCTCATTTTGGACGCTGTAAAATTTTGTTGTCACGGATTTAGTTTTAGCTTCTCTGTTTATGATTTGTATTCCATAAATAGAACTCTTTTTCTCTCGAGCTTCGCCCTTTTCAAAGTTTCATAGAGATTCCTTTACGATCATATATTTTTATTAGTGGTGGACATTTGGATTTGAATCAAATTAATCGAATTCGAATGAAGAAATTGAAAAAAAAAACTCGAATTCAGAAAATAAAAAATAAAAGTAATTTTTTATATATCTTAAACTAGGAATTGAATATAATCTGAAGGAAAGTATAATTGTTATAAAATGGAAAAAAAAAAACTGATACCAAAAATGGAAATCTGGGGCAAGAAATCTAATACTTTGATAATATAGGGATGTTTTAGCAATTCACTAACAAGCCCAATTAGGTGATCGGATGGGCCGAACAGAAAAAAAAAAACCCTAAATCAAGTTCCACTGCATATATATAATGGAGGATCTCTTCGGCGATACTTGGGTATTAGCCGCCGATACGTCCAGAGGGAGAGTGTGTTCTTGTGAGGTAGAAAAATGCCGGCGGGTCATGGAGTGAGAGCACGAACCAGGGATCTGTTCGCGAGGGGTTTCAGGAAGAAGGGTTACATCCCACTGACAACGTACCTCAGGACCTTCAAGGTCGGAGACTATGTCGATGTAAAGGTCAATGGTGCCGTTCACAAGGGCATGCCTCACAAGTTCTACCATGGACGCACCGGTCGCATCTGGAACGTCACCAAGCGCGCCGTCGGCGTCGAAGTCAACAAACAGGTTCGAACCTCATCTCTCTATGTTTGCGTTTCCGCTAGTGTTGCATCGGTGATCATTTTCTAGGATGGGTTTTGAATTTCTTCTGGAGATTGTTGCTAAACCTTGCAAGCTTTGGACTCGTAGCTTTCTGAGTTAGGTTTGAGCTATATCCGTTAAACTTCGAAATGGGCATTGATTTTAGCTCCAATTATGCAATTCTATAATCGATTTTAAGGTAATAAAATCGTTGTTGTACGTTACGTATCGAATTATAGGGAATGATTTGTGAGTGCAAGTGTTAAATTTGGTTCTTTGACGCAATAAAGTTCATAACTTTTGAGCTAAGAAAGTGAGAGAGCATTCTTTCCAGATTCTTGTTTTGTGATGGTTGTGTGTTCTTGGTGTATTTGCTCTCTGAAATGTCTCATCTTGATCCTTGTTTCACAATGGTGAATTGACATTACATGATCTGTTTGTATAGTCTTGTTCATCCATGTGTTTGCTCCTTCATTATACAACCATCTCTTTTCATTTTGTAAGTTATAAACATCCATGTAGATTTCCTCGTACCTGACCTACTGCTTTGTGTAATTTATGTACCGTCTTTATTCGGTTCTTAACATTCTAAAGCACCCGTCATTGCATATGATGTTGCTATTTGTATCCGCAGTAGACACTGCTTTATACCGAATTCGACCATCTATTACTGATTACACATCTGCCTCGGATTATACTACCTCTCACTACATAAATGATCTTTGTGGCAATGCCTTTTTCTCTATATCGGTTATTAGGTTGTTGTAACATTATGGAACCTAACTCAGATCACATATGGTGATGTGTATCCCCGGCTGACACTGCATTCGCCCATCTATTTTTTTTATTACACATTCGTCTCGGATTATACTACCTCTGTCTGCATAAAAATGGTCCTTCAGGCAATGTCTTCAGTCTCTGAACCGGATATTAGGCTGTTGTAACATAGATTGGGACCTATCCTAACTCTCAGACAACATATGTACTGGGTTTTTTCTCAGGTGGGTAACAGGATAATCAGGAAGAGGATCCACGTCCGAATCGAGCATGTGCAGCAGTCAAGGTGTGCCGAGGAGTTCAAGCTGAGGAAGAAGAAGAATGATGAGCTGAAAGCGGAGGCCAAGGCCAAAGGCGAGGTGATCAGCACCAAGAGACAGCCCAAAGGGCCGAAACCAGGTTTCATGGTCGAAGGCGCAACCTTGGAGACTGTCACTCCTATCCCGTACGATGTCGTGAACGATCTCAAGGGTGGATACTAACTGATCCACTCTACTTGCCAAAGCCCTTCTTCTCTTCAGATTTTTGCAGTTTATGTTTCCTATTCGTTTGAGTTTATCTTCATGTGTTATTGTAGCAACTTTGCCTATGACTGAATCTTCAATTTATATATTCAGAAACAGACACGAGTGCATTTCTCCCTGTTCTAATCACGAGAGTACCACGTGGTTTTGCAAAAGACAGATATGTCCCTAGATATTGCATTATTTGCGAGAATGCCATTAGGATATCAACATGAATCCTCGTTTTGGAGACTTCAGAATCATATATGTGCGTGTATACATACATGTATTAGGAATATGTTTGTATCACAAGGTTATCAAAATCGAATCCTCACCCTGAAGGCTTCCACTCGTAAATATATGTGAATATATATATATACATATATATATATGCATGTAATTAAGAAGAGAGAAGCTGATTAAACATTTCCAAAATCAAAATTGATCAGAGTAAACAAAAAAGATCAATTAAAAAGCAGACAATTATGATGAGATGCTGCAATCAAAGCAAAGAACATTAGTGTTGTGTCTAAACAGCCTGCCTTCCGTTTTTACAGGGAATCTGTACATTTGGGGATCACAAAAGAACAAAGACAAGAGATATGATTCATCTCTCGGTCTCAAGAAACTGCCCGAGTTCCAAGTACCTCGGCTCCTCGGCGTTCAGACTTCCTGGGCTGAGCAAGAGGGCCCCGCTCCGATCATCGTGGCCCGTCCTCGGCTCCTCCAAGTCCCGGAAACCCCGCAGGGCCATGGAGTCTAAAACCGGGAAATAAACGAGCAACAAAATGGATACCGAGGCAAAGGATAGGAGAGCGAGGAAAGCCACAAACGCTAGGGCTTCCGATAAGATGTCCCCAGGTTTCCTTAGAACTGAAAGGCCGAGTAAAACAATCCTCAACGGGAAGAAACTCGAGACCGAGAATATTAATGTGTATACCCTTTTCTGTAGACGCTTATTGATGACCAGTTTCAGTATCTGCCTTCCAAGCCAGAACAAGTAAGCCGTTAGGACGGTGGCAAAGATGCCGAGAAGGACAGTACTCAGGAGAGGATATGTGCAAAGAGTTATCCTGCCTTCGTCTGTAATAACTCGGGAATAGGTTCTTGTGAAATAGTGTGGCAGCTTCCTCAAAGAACCACTGCTACCTCTGTGCATGTGTGACCCAGATATACTAACCAGGAGTTGAAGTGCAAATACTGGGAGGCAATAAAGAATGACATACCCAGCTGTCTTTGCATTCCATTTTCCGCTCAAGGTTGAAGTTTCCATCTTCAATGGTGCACGTAGGAGAAACACGAGGGTGAGAAACATGCACGGCTCGGCAAACCCTAGATTAGAGACAATGTACCATTTGCAGGTGTTTTCTTGCCATTGCAGATCCAGCGAGTACAAGGGTCGTCCGTTGCGTCTCAACAAACTTAGTCGGAAAACCTCACCAAGGGCCCACCAGATTGCAAACAAGATGAATGTGATTCGGATAATCCAAGGACCACTGAAATAACCAAGCTGAGCATAGTCTCGCTTATGGACATGTGATTGGAAATAGAAGGAATAAGCGATGCAAAGGAAACCCAGAAGTATGAGAAGAGCGACTAGGCATATTGTCACCACGCCGAATGCATCGGAAGCTAATTTTATCAGGGGCATCACCCGAAACACAGGATGCACGCATGCTCTCTGCCAGCACGGATACAGCAAGATCTGTAGCAGTTGATATTCCTCCTATCCAGGCTAATCAGAGAGGTCAGTAACCACCGATGAATAAGGAGAAGACACACCTTCAACTGTGAACCATATGGACAGGACGAGGACCACTCAGCCAACCCTCAGCAAAGGCAGCAGATTTAAGAAGTTGAAGTAGATACAAATATGTAGTCTAGATCACATAAGAGGACTTTAGTGATCTGACTCTAACATTCAATCTGCGAACCGCCTACATAAACTGCAAAGATGACCCAAAGTCAGCAACTTTCTAAAATGTCTAAGATGGATATGCAGAGACATTGAAATTTATGGTAAGAGGACAATCCAACAACGGGCATGTTTCTGATAACAACACCGTTTTAATAACACATGAAACCGTCAGTGAGAATAAACACAAGCGTCCCATAATCCTCAGAGTCAGACAATGGATTTAAAATAAATCAAGGGGTTTCCAACCAGAAACCAATCATATACATCGAGACCACTTCGTCAATAAGAAGCAAAAACAGGTTCCAAAACTATCTTTTGTCATGCAATGCGTGCTCCCATTTCATCAATCTCCTCAAAAAGTGAGACAAAAACGTTTATTGTCTCTCGACCAATACTTCAATTTAAAATTTTCCAGCAAAAAAGAATCACCACAGCAAAATCCAAAACAAAGTCAACAACGATCATAATCTTCTACTGGCAATAAACTCTTTTTCTTTCAATAATATCCTAACCACCATTAGCAGAAGAAATCACTAGACTCCTCTTTTCCCCATCCGTCCTCTTCCACCACAAAAACCATAAGAACATACCCACACGACTAAATGCATAAACCATAGAACAATCTATCAATTCCAGATCCAATAGAGACAAAAAGAGAATGAAAATAGCATCAAATGCGAAAGCGAATGCAGAATTTATCCAAACCGGAGCCGAAAAAAATCAGAAAATGCAGAATCAGACGGCGAAAACAAGATTGATGGAGAACTTACGAGGAGAAGAATCCCGATCCGAGGAGCAGAGACGGAGGATCTGAGCGATGGAGAAGGAGATCCGCAAACCCTAAATCAAGGAGAGAGAGAGAGAGAGAGAGAGAGAGAGAGAGAGAGAGGACAGAGGGAGACGAAGGCCAAAACAGGGGATGGGAGAGAGAGAGGAGAGTAGTAAGACTTGGTTGGTGACAGGCTGTATCCAGCTGTGCTCGACCGATGGATTCGGGTTCGGGTTTTTTTTATTAAATGAGAATTTGAATGTATATAACTTTTTAAAATTAATAAAATTAAAAACAAATTTAAATAAATAAATCAATTTACTACCGATAAATATATAAATTTTTTATCTTCCAAAAAAATATACCAATTGGTATTTTACTTCTAAATTATTACATGAACACTAATACCGTTAATTCTATAACATTTTGTATGAACGGTGCTAATAAGATTCACCAGATTTTTTACATCTGTACCACATGTTAAAACTTTTTAAATTATAAATTTTTTTAGTTTTAGTTTTAAATTTTTATTTTTATTTTTATTTTTATTGATGTTATTTTTAATTTTGTTTTAATTTTTAATGATATAGAAAAGTTTTAACATGTGGCGTTGATGTGAAAAATCCGATGCGTCACATCAATACCGTTCACCCAAAAACGTTATAGAGTTAACGATATTTGTATTCATGTAATAATTTGGAAAAAAATATCTTTTTTTGGAATATAAAAATTTATATTTATCAGTAAAAAATTAGTAAATTGATATATTTATTTGAAATTTTTTCTAAAATTAAATAAATATAACTGAATTAAAAATCGAAATATCTATGGATAGGTTCTGTATCGTGTTTTTTTAAAAGATAAAAGGTAACCAAAAATAAATGTGTGGGAAAAATAAATGAAAGAAAAAAAAGTCTCTAGCTTTGGAAAAATGTCTATTAATATTCTTTTGTGAACGTAAAAAAGAAAAAAAAAAGTCTATTAATAATGTTATCACAATCTTGTTTCTATTTTTTAAGACATTGTTTTCGGCAAAAAAAAAATTGCGAAAAAGATAAATATTCCAGAAAAAAAAGAAGTAAAAATTCTATTTCTTTAAAAACTATTATTCCAATATAAAATTCTAAAGAAAAAATTAATATATATCACATGTATAAAAGTATTATATTTCAGATATTAATTTTAAAAAATATAGTACAGAACGTATTATTTTTTTTTTTTACAACTTGTACTAACTTATCTTTATTTGAGATATTTCCATCTTTATTTTTCAGATTATCTTTTAATATAAATAACATGCACTTATATTTGATCAAAATTCTTAACCTCAACAATTGATATTTAGATCACAAAATCAAACAAATATGAATGAAAAGGAATTGCAAACTGTCTTAACAACTCATATATGACACCAAACATCCAGCAAGTTGCTGACCCTTTTGCCTTTATGCATATATCTCTGAGTTGTAACTGAAACATTTTCAAGACTTCTCTTTTCAACTATAACCTGTCTTCTATGATTCAATTTATATCTAACTTTTTTTTAAAAAATAATTATACGTTTTCATTTAATTTTTTAATTAAGTTTTAAAAAAATCATACCCAATTAATTCAATTTCAAATATATTATATGTTGTTAGGTTTAGTTCGATTCGTTTTTATAAGAAAACCGAAATATGGATATAGAATCATTTACAAACAAAATTTTTAAGACCAAACCTTATTCCCAATTGCCAATTTTGGGCCAAGCCCACATATTATATGTTATTAGAGGCCCAAAACTATGGCACGTGTCGATCACGTGCGAGGAGAGTTGAGACAGGACAAAAACTAAGATATAAAGATAATTAGATTTTTTGTTTTTTTTACAATTGAAAGAGTGAAGATTAAGAAATTATAAAAAGAAAAAGAAATTCCATTTCAAGTTGTGGGGTTCATGGCATTCGATTGAGTTTCACACGACAACTCAAGCTCCTCGTTGAGGGATAAAAGGGAAAGTTTTTCCGGGAAAATTTCCCATTTTCCGTCAAAAGAATCGCACCTGAGAAATCATGAGCAACGACTAGTAAGTTTCCTTTGCATCATTGTGTCTCCTCGTCTTCTTCCACATTGTCTCTCCTTGTAATCTCCGTTACTGTGTTGAATCATATCATTGCGTTTGTTTCCCGTCTTTGGGTTTTTCTTTGTTCAGCGATTATCTGTTCAAGCTTTTGCTAATCGGAGACTCTTCTGTCGGAAAATCGTGCCTGCTTCTGAGATTTGCAGTGAGTCTGACCCTATTTCCTCTAATTTTGGCTTATTTGATTCTGTTGTCGGAACCTTCCCCCTTTTACCATAGTTCTTGTTCTGTTAGAAATTTCCTATTTTGTTTAAATTATTGTCTTTTTTCATGAACTGTGATGCATGATCGCGACTTGATTATCTCATCTCCCTTTTCGTGATTGCAGGATGATGCTTATATCGACAGCTACATAAGCACCATAGGTGTCGACTTTGTAAGCATCTACACTGTCATACATACATACATACATACATACAGACGTATATATACATATACGTGTGTGTGCGTGCGTGCGTGCATGTATACATCAAAGTAGCATATATAGATGGGAAAGTTTTTGGAATAGGGAGACAATGTCTGTTCATATGTAGTTGATGGTTTAAGTGGAATTGAAAATTACTCAGTGTGATATCATCATCTGTTGGCAGAAAATTAGGACCATCGAGCTCGACGGGAAGACTATAAAGCTGCAAATCGTGAGAAATTCTCCTTTTTCTTCGAAATACTACGATACTAGTTTCAAATGGTTTCTGAAAATATACCGACATTCGTTCATCGATGTCTCTCTCATTGTGTCTGCTTCTGGGTTATATGTCATTGTTGTACTGTTTATACTCGTTCCATGTTCACTCGCACGAGAGAAAACTCTAGCACGATTGAAGTTTTACCGATTTGTTGGACTTAATTTCTTAAAAAAAATTCTTTGCTCTGATGCTGTCTTCAGTGGGATACTGCCGGGCAGGAGCGGTTCAGGACCATCACCAGCAGTTATTACAGAGGAGCTCACGGGATCATCGTAAGAATCCCTTCCTCGTCATATTTCTGGTTATGGGGAGTAGTGTTTTGTCTATTCTGAATCATTGTTTGATCAATATCTTTGAGAATGTGACATATATGCACCATATTGGCCATGTCGCCGGTATTCTGATATTATGTGAAGAACCCTAGAAATGATTTTTCTCAATGGCAGATTGTGTATGATTGTACTGAGATGGAGAGCTTCAACAACGTGAAGCAATGGTTGAATGAGATCGATAGATACGCTAACGAAAGTGTCTGCAAACTTCTAATCGGTAACAAAACCGATCTTGTTGAAAGTAAAGTTGTTTCCACCGAAACTGGAAAGGTAACCAGAAATTTCCTTGCATTGATCTTGTTTCGCCATTCGTGGTTTCATTTCTCATCCGACAAATTATAACCACAAACTTTACAATGTACCGAGTTGGCTCATCATCGTTTTCCGTAACTTCCGCTACAGGCGTAACATTATTTGATTACAATTTGATTGAATCTCGAACTGCAGGCCCTTGCAGATGAGCTCGGAATTCCTTTTCTCGAGACGAGTGCCAAAGATTCTATCAACGTAGAGCAGGCTTTCTTGACCATTGCCGGGGAGATCAAGAAGAAGTATCTTCGCTAATCTTTATCTTTCGTCGATAAGATTTCTATATTCTTTATAAGAAAACATTATAGATGCATTCTTTTCCGTTTTTCAATCTGTCTGATTATATTGAATCTCAGTTCCTGGATCAATGAATGCCGAACCTCGTTTTCACTTCACGAATAAAATTACTCGGGGAAAAGAACGGCTCTGATACTATTTGCTCCGATGCAGGATGGGGAGCCAGCCGAGCGCTAACAAGGCGGGGTCGGGAACTGTCGAAATGAAAGGACAGCCTATCGGGCAGAACAGCGGCTGCTGCAGTTAGTCGTTGAAAGCCCCCCGTAAAACTTCTCCGTACTTGTGTTTTTTTTTTCTGTACGTAAGCTTGTGTGAAAACCTGCTTCTGTCTCCTAAACCTAAGGGATTTAGAAGGGTTTCTTTCTTTTTGTTTGTTGGTGTTTTCGTTAGGACAAAACTCTCGACATTGTATGGTACGAATGCATGTGCAAAAATTCTCTATGTCCGTACGTTTGGGTTTTTTGCTTTGTCAATTTCATAAAGCATAGTTGTGTTTGAAAAAAAAAAAAAAAAAAAAAAAAAAAGATGAGTTCATTTCCTCTTCATACGAGCTGTTTGTTTTCTCAGTCAGCGTCAAGTGTTTCCATTGTCTCGCCTGTCTTGCTCTTGCTGTCTCCCAGAGCGTGGTACCGATTCGAGTTACAAGTCGAGTATCCAAAAAACCGGGTACTCATCCATCGACGAGATGAGTTCGTGTCTAGAGATTGAGAAAACCCGATCTTTGAGTTCAGGTCCGGGTGTGTTGGACGGTTAGAATCCGTCAGGTATTGTCATCGGCTCGTCTAGGGTTAGGGGTTTGATCATTCCGACATTTCGTGTCGCCTCTATCCCTCTAATGCCTTGACTCAGCCCTCCTTTGTAACTCGGGTGTTGTACTTCTATCCATCCTCTCGTCTCATCTCGTCTTCTTTGGATACCTTGACCCCGTTTTCGATGTCACCTGTGTCATCGCCTTTGGCAGTTTAGCCTCTCGTCCTCATCGAGTATCTCGAGAACCCAAATCTCGGGTTGAACGATGGATTCGGAACTTAGGAACCTAAGAAAGGTCAGGGTTTGCATACATATCTTCCTCTTCCTCCACCTTGTGCAGAATCGTGGGCCGTTTCCCCTTTCTTGTTGCTGTTTTTTCTTTATTTCTCGCGAAGAACACATAACTAACATATTCAAAACCCACGCAGATTTGAGCAAAAACAAAATCTCTTTTTAACGAGGGATCATACCCATTGTCAATGTGAGAAAAGTACACTGTATGAAAACGAAGATTGATATGATGATTGGTATTATAGAGAGGGAGAGAGCTAACCTAACCTATGTTTTCAAGACGATGAACAACAAGGCTTCTTGAGTTTTGCTTCAGAAGAAGCAGAGACATCGATGGTTTGCCCTTCCTTGACATTGGAGACAGCTTCTGCAGCTGTCTGATCCGACGATATCGATTTCTTGCTCATGATCCTGTAAATCTCCGAGAGAATCGTCTGGAAAGCCTTCTCGACGTTTGTTGCTTCGAGGGCCGATGTCTCGACCAAAGACAAGCCTTCTTTCTCCGCATACCTCTGAGCATCCTCCGTGGTTACGGCCCTGAGATGTTTCAGATCGGTTTTGTTCCCAATCAGCATGATCACGCTGTTCGAACCCGAGTGGTTTCTGAGTTCTTTGAGCCATCGGCTGACATTCTCAAAGGTTTTCGGTTTTGTGACGTCGTAGACCACGAGAGCTCCAAGAGAGCCTCTGTAATAAGCGTTCGTTATGGCTCTGTATCGCTCTTGACCTGCTGTGTCCCATATCTGAGCTTTCACGGTCCTTCCCTCGACCTTATAACAAAAAAGCGTTCCACCCGGGTTTAGCATCACACGAGAGAAATAGTCAACAGATGCACCATCACAGAATGCCGTACTTCAAAACTAAACGCAAGTTAGATTAGGATTTAACATATTAAAGTCAATTCATTTGATTTTCAAATAGGATAATCGTCGATTGGAGACACTGAAACCAAAATCAGAGGGAAACTTCAGCAATGCATATGAAGAACAACCCTGATTCCGTTTCAAAAAGCAATGTCAGATCTGATATTCTCTCAAGCTAAACTTTGCAGCAAGACAACCTCGTTATAAGTATGAGATAAGTTAAGACAGAATTCCAGGAGATTGAAGAGGCTCATTCAGTCCAAACAAAATCTGAATGGACTTATTACTTGTTAGAGAATGCCCAAGGAGACAACATAAATCCTTCGAGAAATGAAGTAACTGGGAAACATGTACAACCAAAAAACTGAAGAAACATAAATTTTCTTGAAAAACGAGAAACATTCATGGATCAGACTCGAATACATGAAAATGCCTATGCGCAGACGCCAACTGTCGCAGATCATCGTCGGATCGGCGCTTTCTATGAATTTTTTCCGGATCAAACCAGAAAACAACAGGAGCACGTAAACAGAGAGCAGTTCATCCGGATCCCAAAAGATTTGAAATAAATCGAGACGATAACAGAACTAAACACAATGATAGATCAATCGACGATGGGATAGTCCGTATAGATAAGGGTGAGTACCTGGAGAGTGCGAGTTGCGAACTCGACACCGATGGTGGATTTGGAGTCCAAACAGAACTCGTTGCGGGTGAATCGAGAGAGGAGATTGGACTTTCCGACACCTGAATCACCGATCAGAACCACTTTGAACAAGTAATCGTACTCTTCGTCCGGTCTTCTCGCCATCGCTTATCGCTTTACAGAGAGAAGCCAGGAAAAGAGTGTGTGCGTATATATATATATATGTGTGTGTGTGGGTGTGTGCGTGCTTTGAAACGGTGAAGAATAGGCGAAGAACTAAAAGACAAGAAATTATAATTTGTTTTTTTCGAAGACACCTACCCCTAGATGATGACGCTTTGGTAGGCTATAATGACGAAACTACCCCTGTTTGTTGACTTTCTTATTTAATTTTAAGAAAATCATATATTAATCCAAAAGCAATTTAGATACATACATGAATTTTAAATTTTTTAAAATATAGTAATTTTGTTAATTCATATATTTATTTGAAAATTTAAATTTTACATATTTATTTTAGACTGTTTTTTTTATAAATTCTTATATTAACATGCGATTTCCCTTGTATTTTATTTGCACCTTTTCTTTTGTTTTCCATATAAAAATTAGAATTACAACAAGTAACCAATCACGGTTAAAAAAAAATAGAAGTACAAAAAGAGACTTTGGGATATATTTAAATGTTTGGTCGGATTCCCAAAATTCTATTTTTTTTTGTTTAATATATATACTCATTCAAATAATATATTTTTCCCTACCAATTGTGTGTATAAAATTTTGTAGAGAACATTTATAAAGAAATGAGATGGGGTCAGACTCCAAACACTCGTGTTTTTCTTTATAATTCCTTCCGCCCAAAATTAAGTAATCGGAAGAAGGTCGATCCTCCCTGCGCGCAAGCGACACCGGAGAGAGAGAGAGAGATGGGAGGAACCTTGGTATGTGGTCTTTCATGGCGGCATCTGGTGCTTTCCGCTTCGATTTTCCTGCTGTTCGTGTTAGGTTCGTCTTCATCAGATCTATCTCGTTTGGATTTTTGGCCGCTTTGACTTTCGAATTTCTGTTGTTGTTTCGGTAGATTTCGCAGGTTTGATGTTCTTATTTGTAGATTTGAACGGGCTTAGTTGTTGAATCCTTGAGACTTAGGTCGAATTTTAAGCTGAATTTGGCTCTTTGGAGATACTGTCATTCGTCCTATGGCCGCATGCTAGGTCTTTTACAATCAGAAGAAGGTTTGCACTTTGCAGATGAAGATCTATGGTTCACAGTCTGAAGAATGTATCCGCTGTTGCTTAGTTAGAGAGAAGAGTTGTCTTTCTAGGTTAAAGCAATCGTGGCAGCAAGGACTAAGAAGTACTGATGTTTTAACATTTTGATAAATAACAAATCGGCTTGAGATTAGGGTTTTGTTGATATATTATTTGGCAGTCTCGTTTTCAATCTTTGCTTCCAAAGTGTACAATGAGGTTTATTTCATTATGTTGGGTCGAATTCGAACAGACTTCATTTTCTTGATTGTAAATGCTAAACACTGCCTTGTAAAAGGTCGATCCATTACTTTGACGAAGTTGTCTGAAAAATCTATTGTTTTCGGGAGCGGGATTTGCTGAGAGCATCAGTAAGCATCTTCATCCTATTGGTAGCCATGTTTTCAGCAGTACTTGATGGTAGTGATGTGCAAGAAGTGATAATCCTTTTTTTTCCTGTTGGTTAAAGTGACCACTTCTCTTTGTTGACTATGATGCTGACTATCTTGGATAATCAGGATATGAGTTTCAGGCATTTGAAGTAACATGCTAGTCATTTCTATGTTTTTGCACGGGAACGAGTGCAAAATGGCCGCCGTTTTCTTAGAAGCTAAAGCCTAATGCTTCTTAATCTCCAAATTCTGCAACTGTTGTTGCAATTCAGGCTCTCTGTTGCCAAGGTCTGGGGTTGTTGGCTTTGTTTAGTTGGCAATTGGCTACAGCTCTACCAGTTCTGGTTGAATATTATGCTAGCCCATTGAGGTTATCATTTAGCTTCGTGGTGTGACAATATTATTGACAATACGATTTCTTTGTTGATAAGATTGTTCTCGTGTGAGTGTGGGTTCATGCCAAACATTTTTATTTAAGTCTCATCAGTTCATTTTAAAATCCCCAGTTGCTTCATGTTATTCCAAAATTATATATTCAGGCCTTTTCATTTTAAAATCCCCAGTTGCTTCATGTTATTCCAAAATGATATATTCAGGCCTTTCTGATGACTCAAAGAGTTCAAGCACCGGAGCAAAGCCTGAATCCCGTACTTCATCCAGCAAAACAGGGACAAAGGTGATCATCATACTGATTGGAATTGTAGCTGTGGTGTTGTTATCGTTCTTCATGTATAAGATGTGGCAGAAGAAGAGAAGAGATGAGCAGTATGCTCAGCTTTTGAAGTTGTTCGAAGAGGATGATGAACTGGAGGTAGAACTGGGCCTCCGTGGTTAGGAACATGCGTTATCTGTAATCATATGGATATACAATGCCTGAGGTACGTTCTCTTCTAGGATATAATATGATTTTAAAATTCACTAGACAATTAGGGATGGGCAAATAACCCCAAAATTTAGGAACTCGATCCAAACGCGAGTCGGGTATCTGATTTTTGGATATTTGTCTATTGACGGGGTGAATACGGGTCTGACGACGGCGAGAACTGATCTTTCGGTTTTGAGTATCGACCGGCAAGAACTCGTATCCATGGGTATCCGTGCTAGACTCGTCAAGGGTGTTAGGTCAGGTTTGCGGCGAGGAGCAAGTAGGGAGGGCGAGAAGGAGGCGATGTGTCGACGGTAGTGTTGGGAAATACACCCGAATTCATACAGGGTTAGTGTTAGGTTCGCCTTCCTTGCCTCTGACACCTTGTCTCGTCCTCGCCACTCACCTCGGTCTCTCACCTTCGCCGGCCGAGTTGTCTATGGATCTCCAAGCATTTGGAGCAATCCGGATATCCGAATGGTACGGGTATGATGGTACCGAACATGTGACTCGAGAGGTTCATGTTCGGGGTCGAATAATCACGGGCAGAATGCCCGTGTTCATCCGTACCCACATAGAAAATAGAAATGTAGGTTTTTTTACCATTTCCTTTTGAGACTTGAGTAAGATTTTAATTTCGCTCTCATTGGCAGGTGTGCTTTTAGGGTTATCAAAAGGGTATATACTACACACGCACGTAGATGGACACATACGACGGGGGTTTGGGTCAACCATTACTATACTTTGACGGGTAAATGAAACTGTTCTAAACCCCATTACTATTCTTCAACGATTTCTAAACCATTTGGATTTAGACTGATACTCCATTTTTTGTAATGAATTATTCTTAATTTTCCTCTGTATTTGTTTGTTGTAAAATCAATAAATGTACATATTTGTTAATTTCTCATGTATCGACCACGTGATACAACGAATAATATTATTTATAATGTAGAGATTGGTATGAACCTGAATACATAACATATACAAATATGTATATTAAAATCGGAGTTTGTAACGGTGACGTACTCTGAAGTCTGAATTCCGAAATCCCAGAGGCTCAGGTTGAGTCGGGTACTCCGATTTCGATCCGCGTCCAGCTCGAGTCTCGACCAAACACCTCATGAAATTCTCAAAACAAAAAACCACCCAAACAAAAAAATCTGCCACTCGAAACAAGGATTTCAAACGTAAACAAAATCAATCACGCTATAGATGAAACAAGTCCAGGGTTGAAAATTACACGATTGTAAATGGGAGGATTACATTTTGAAAAGAAAACAAAAAACAAAATCATCACTTATTACCACAGTGCTTATCTTAGACCAACCAACCAAACCAGATATAACTAGGGGTGTCAAAACGAGCCCGGCTCGCGAGCTGGCTCGTGGCTCGCCAGAAAACGAGCGATCTGAGCCGTAATTTTTTCAGGTCGTTAAAAAACGAGCCTAACGAGCCAGAGCTCATTGAACACGTGTTCAATGA
>NW_010960187.1:8792082-8795671 GCF_000463585.1 Tarenaya hassleriana | reverse complement strand
AAAATAAATTAAATTTATATAAAAAAACTCTAATATAATTTTATATTAATTTTTTTCATATTATTTATATGATATTATAAATATACTAATTATTATGATGGTGATAATTGAAAATATTAAATGATATTGGTGTTTTAATAAATTTTTATGTATTTATTTAAATTTATAATTATATTTAAAATAAATATAAATAAAAAATATTATATATCATTGGCTCAACGAGCCGGCTCGTTCAGATCGGAAAATTGGCGAGCGATCTGAGCCGAGGTTTTTCTGGGTCGTTAGAAAACGAGCCTAACGAGCTGAGCCCAAAACGATCCGAGCCAAATGAGCCGAGCCCAAAATGATCCGAGTTGGCTCATTTGACACCCCTAGATATAACTAAAGGCATTATTAAAGAATGAACTTAATTAAGGGCATTATCAGAGAGAGAGAGAGAGAGAGAGACCTCTTACGGTTATCATCACAGTCAAAACCATGAGAAGTTTGATAAATAAAATCTCCTTTTTTTTTCTATCGTCCAGTCTTGGCGCGCTTGCTGTTGAAAGGAGACATGCTTGGGCTGAGACTAGGGCTCATACTCTGCCTCTCTTCCCTCAGTGTTCCATTTATCGCCGCTAACTCCCTCAGCTGTTCCCTCTTGTAGTGATCCATCGATTCATCCTGCCCATCCCCACTCAGTTACAGTTTCTCCAGATAATACAGTGGACTGACCACAGATAATGCATAGAGAAAACTCAGGGTTTTGAGAGAGTGTGTGTAAACATTACCACGGGCTTCAGAAGAGTTTCTAGGAAATTCACGGCGCTTTCCAATCGAGAGTTTATTATATCTTCAGGAAGCTCACCCTCGATCAATACGTGCAATGGCTCGCTCAGATGCTCGTACCCTGCTTTATCTTTTAGCTTTTCTTCCTGCCAGGAAAAGCAAACACACACTAACACTGTTCAGCTTGAACACCCCGACAGTAAAATCTCCAAGGAAATGAGTTTAAACCCAAAAAAAAAATAATAACCGCAGAAGATATGAATTACAAAAAGATAATTCATTAGGATTGCTTTAACACCCAGACACCAAAATCTGTGGATTAATCAAATTTTGAATCAGAGCTTCTCAGTTTCTATCAACTACTACTTCTAAATATTTGACTCTTTTCTCTATAAATTTAAAGTTTATCATGAGAGTTGCAACACTTAATACTCCAATAAGTAAGACCACACATAAGTGGAACACAAGGAGAAGTCCAGTGGCACTAATAAGCAAACACGATTCGAAATCCAGTTCATGACCTGAGCAATGTGAAATCATTACCTACACTTTTGAGAATCATGAAATAGTGAGTCATACCTTAACAGAATCCTTCACAGAACCACGTCCTCTGATATAAACCCTACACTGTGTTACAAGCTCAACTCTTTTCAGGGAGTTTCCACGCGGTCCCAGAATCCGGCCGACAAAATTATACTGCAAAGTTGAATAAATTGTATTAGACTGTTCAACTATACCATCTAACTATAAAAGTTAGCACTTACATTCGGATATTTATCCACAGGCACATCAAGCCTAACAACTTTCTTTACAATAGGTGGGGTCGAGAGCGGAGCTGGGAGGCCAGGCATCCCAGGCCAGCCCATTGAGGGAGCGTGATATGGAGAACCTCTTTGGAGATGACCATTTTCCTGCAGCAAACAAGTTAGAATTACAAAAATTACTTTTGATTATAGCATCCTTAGCAACATACCAACACCTGAGCAATTAAATGTGGGCCTATATCAGACCTCAAACATGAGTATTCGGTATCAGCTTACCTCTGCTTGGATCATTGGCCATCCCTCCATATCAAGTTTTCCACTCATTGGTTGACCCAGTGACCTATATGGACTGTCATGGTCATGTCTCTCGAAATCAGCAAAACTTGAGACCCTCCTGATTTCTGCATGGAGGCCACTTCAGTAAACAATCTAGCAATAGGTTTTGTTTACAGGGTCCTAGACTCCTAGATTTCCAGCTATGCAAGATCCAGAGCAAAAAGAAAAAAAAAGACATGAACAACAGTCTAACAAATTATAGAGATGCTCTTAAGCAATTCATGGCTTTTAACATTCACATGATCACTGCAGATCATGACTTTCCAATAAATAGTGTTTGCTCAGGTAAAAAGGTCTGGAAACATCTTTTCAATCCAATTGTGTTACAGTCAGAGAGAAAGGTTTGCAACTTGCAAGTAAAAGTTCTCTCTGTATAGCTTCCTCCTGTTCTTCCGCATTCCACTAGTGTTTTTAATCAAAGAAATCCAGAGGAGCGAACAACAGAAAGGTTTGTTCCCTGGAGAACTCTGTACAATGGATGTTGTGAGCTAATGTTTCTATCATGTAAAGATCAAACAATCTTTTGTGCCCATGCACTATGAAATGTAATCAACCTTGATTTAAAAGTCGGCAGCAATTTGGCAGAACTTGCAAAAAGGGCACCAGCTTTTGTCTCTCTTGCAATAATTCAGCCAAGTACCTGAGTAACAAGGTAAACTATGAAAACAATTTCTGCTGGAAACTACAATGCTGGGGAAATAAATGGTTCACAATGTCGGATGGAGTCAGCACTGCAATTGAAGTTGCTAGAAGTGACTTAACATGTGAAAATTCAAAGGGGTAAGTTGGAAAAGAAAAAGTGAACATCAAACAATCATCTGTCCATTCCTTGAATACTCGTAACCTTCAACATTGGTGCCAGATGCATCAAACAAATTGAAGCTAAGGTAATTTACATGCTAAGGCAAAGGTTCAGAAGTTGGCAAAACAAAAACCCACACATTCTTTTTCACATTCATGAAATAGAAAAAAGACCAATGTAAGCCAATTACATGCGAGTTCAACTCGAAAGTCCACAAAAAACAGATCCACAAAAACAAATGTCTCAACTCCACATTCACCAATCCAATAGAACAAGATTTAACAATCACAAAACATTTCAGATGAGTACACACCATCCACAGAAACTTATAAATCCGACCCTCCTTCCAGATTGACCAAATTAAGCAGAACAAGATTCACCAATGACACATAATTCAACTTTTGTTTTTGGGTATGAAACACATGATTCAACTTGTAAGCTAACAAGAAACAAATCCACACCGTACAACCAAACACACAGATTCAAGATCAATGGATCCCCAAGAATCACAAGAAAATTCACATGAACGAAAAGAAGAGAGAAATCGGAACCTCTCACGATCAGTGGGAAGACACGGAGACCGATTGGGAGAAGCTCGAAATCCGGAGGGAGAATACTGGAAGTAACTCCCCGGAGAGATCCTTTCTCCCATCTCCACAGAAACCACGCGGAAAGTTG
Organism: Tarenaya hassleriana; assembly: GCF_000463585.1. Taxonomy (NCBI): domain Eukaryota; kingdom Viridiplantae; phylum Streptophyta; class Magnoliopsida; order Brassicales; family Cleomaceae; genus Tarenaya; species Tarenaya hassleriana. Next base: position 8,792,323 of record NW_010960187.1, on the reverse strand, counting down.
CTCCTCTGAACACCATACATCCATCGAAAAGTCAGAAACTACGTACAAATACAAACTCGTCCACACACACGAAGATATACACAAACACACACATACATATATATATATAGAGAGAGAGAGAGAGAGGAGACTGACCGGAGAGGAGGGAGGAGAAGAGGCGGCGGATCTTCGGAGAATGAATCTACCGAAATCTCTCTCTCTCTCTCTCTGCCTCTACGTCACATCAGCAGGACGAGGAGGA
>NW_010960187.1:8790108-8792066 GCF_000463585.1 Tarenaya hassleriana | reverse complement strand
AACTGTCGACAGAGGAGGAGAGCAGAAGAAGAGGTAGGGAGTCAAAAGCCCTACTGAAAGAACAGTCTTACGTCATCCTACGCCATAATATTTTTTTTTCCTCCTCGGGACTCTCTGCGATTGCATCGTCATAATTAGGCCTTGGGCCCATTTCTACCAGGCCCATTAAGTTTTGCCCCTCACCAAAATCTAAACCGGTTTTATCGGTCGGTTCGGTTCAATTTGTAGAAACTTGGAACCAAACATAAAACTACTGAACTAGATGAATATATTATATCATATCTCGTCGCTCGACCATGAAAGTTTAAATTCATAGAAAAAATTGGTTAAAAAAATGAATGGTATAACAATTTTTTGAAAGTCTCTTCAAATTAGAATAATATATAAAAAATTTAGTAACTAATTAATTGATTTTTAATAAATATAATTGTATTTTTTATATTTATTAAATTTCATATGTCAAATTTATGTAAGCAAAATATGATGATGTATTGATCATATTATCGTTCCAGTTTATAAAATCGGATAATATTAACACCGTTTAACATTGCGTGTAGAATATTACAACAAATTTTAGGATTTAATTTTAATATAATTTATTTGTGAAGTTAAAAAAATTTCATCAAACGTCATAACTTTACATTATAACTATACACTAACTATTTACAACTATACAATAACTAAAAACGGAATATTTTATTAATATTTAAAATATTTATATCGATAAAAAGTATAAACAATCATTGATATATATAAAAAAGAAATAGATGGTGCATCGCGCAGTTATTTACTAGTCACATCCAAATAATTCTATAATCGTTTGAACTCAATTTTGTTTCGAGAAAATCATATCCATTTAAATTTACTTACAAATATTACTAATACCTGTTTGTTATTATGAAAAAATTCATCAATATCTAAAGTATTAAATTTGTTCTCTTTCTATATTTTAAAATTTTTTAATATACATATTCTTTTTTTGAATTTTGGAGAAGATTTAGTGATTATTTCAAATAAAAATAAAAAACAATTTTGTATAAGTAAATAATTGATATATTAATCATGATAAAATCAATTATTTGTTTGCTAATTTTTTTATAGAATAATTAATTTTTTATATTTGCACGGAAAGCATAAATTATTTCGAGACGGTTCTCTCTAATACTCTCCCCATTTCAAAATATTTATAGTTTTAGATTATTTTTCATCTTTCAAAATATTTATCATATTATATTTTCAAAAGATTTTTTTATATTAGTTTTCAATTTTATTTTCATTAAATTTTAATAAATTATTAATAATAATATTATTTTTATTATTAAATAAGGATATATATAATTTTTTTATAAAAAAAGATGTGAAGTAATCTAAAACAACAATTATTTTAAAAGGAAAGAAATTATAGTAATCACGGCCATCATTGATCACTGATCACTGTGTATAATTCATCATTTATCACTGATCACTGTGTATAATTCCTACGGAAATCGGCATCGGCGGTAGAGAAGAAATTCCTACGTAACATATTTTAATACACCATTGACTTTGATCTCTCGTGTATAACCCCTTCTCTTGCTGTTATTACAGCCCCGAAATGTGTAATAAGAACTACTTGCACACGACAACCGACCTCAATTCGTTTGACATAAAAAATACTGAATTTGTAAATTTTTGACAAAAACCTCATCGACGTTAAACGACGTTAAATAACTTAATCGGACGATCTAACGTGGCGGATGACTCAATGCCACATCAGATGAGAATTTATTTTAAATATAAAAATAAAAAATAAAAATAAAAATAAAAAAAAAATAAAAATAAAAATAAAAATAAAAATAAAAATAAAAATAAAAATAAAAATAAAAATAAAAATAAAAATAAAAATAAAAATAAAAATAAAAATAAAAATAAAAATAAAAATAAATATAAAAATAAAAATAAAAATAAAAATAAAAATA
>NW_010960187.1:8755003-8789950 GCF_000463585.1 Tarenaya hassleriana | reverse complement strand
CACACATATATATATATATATATGTGTGCATATGTATATATATACAATATATAATAGACAATATATATACAATATACACATATACATAAAATAATAAATATTAAATGTGTATATTTATATATATATATGCACATATATATATATACAATATATGTGCATATAGATATGCACATGTAAATATATACACATATATGCATTTATAAATTCATATGTATATATACATGTACATATATATATATGTATTTATATAAAAAATATATAATATATATGCAATATATACACAACTATATATATATATTAAAATCATTGTAATTACATTACAAATAATTAAAAATATAATAATTATTTCAAAATTCACATATATATTTATATACATTAAATAGTAACTATTAAATAAACATTAAATAGTAACTATTAAATAAATATATATGTATACATATATATATATATATATATATATAATATTTAATATTTTATGTATATGTATATATTTGTGTATATATATTGTATATATATTGTATATTTTATATTTTTTCTTTTTATTTTTATTTTTACTTTTATTTTTTTATTTAAATTTAAATTTAAATTTCAATTTTAAATTTAAATTTTGTAGTTTTTATTTTTATTTTGTTTTATTTTTGTTTTTTATTTTATTTTAATTTGTTTTTATTTTTATTTTTTTTTCTATTTCTATTTTGATAGCCCCATTGCTCTGTATTGTGACAACAATGGAGCGGTGGCGGATGACGAGCCGTTGAGTCATCCGCCACGTCAGATCAGCCGTTAATCGATTTAACACCGTTTAACGTCGATGAGGTTTTTGTAAAAAAATTACAAGTTCAGTATTTTTGTGTCAAAATGGACGAGTTCATATTTAATTTGAAAATTTGAAAAGTTTAGTATTAATATGTCAGCTATCTCCAAGTTCGACAATTTTTTGGGATTTTTTCCTTTTTAAATTTTAGTCACAATTTTTTAAAATAAAATAAAATTTTGTAATGTTGTCACATAAATAATAAATATATCATTAATTTAATACTTTCAATTAATTGAAAAAATATTTAATTTTAATAAAATTATAATATATATAGTAAAATTAAACTATATTCTATATAGACTTATAGTTTGCATATATGTATATATATATATATATATTTATTTATTGTTAAACCCTGTACATATTTTGTTACATAATTCCTACGGAATCCAACGCCAAAAAAACAAAACATACCGGCTGAGGATCGACAGTCGATGGTCGTTGTGGCCTCTTATAATTAATTATTTATGACCCATCCGATTGTGATTATTGACCAGCGACTAGTCACTAAACATCCTAACATATCCTTCTCTTATTTAAACCCACCCGCACACACACGCACATATTCAATTCACTCTATTCTCCGAATCAATTCCTTAAGAGAAAACCTCGGAATTCAGATCGATGGCGATTTTCTCGCGGCCCCAGCACGAGGTGTTCATAAATTACAGGGGGGACGAGCTTCGGTACGGCTTCGTAAGCCACCTGGTAGAGGCCCTCGAGAGGAACCGCGTCAATTTCTTCATAGACAAAGACGAACAGAGAGGCAAAGACCTCAAGGATCTCTTCCTGAGGATCGACCAGTCGCTGATCGCTTTGGTCATCTTCTCCAGGAGGTACGCCGAATCGGAATGGTGCTTGGACGAGCTCTCGAGGATCAACAAGCGGGTGGAAATGGGGAAGCTTAGAGTGATACCCATCTTCTACAAGGTCGATGCCGATGACGTCAGGGAGCAGAAGGGCAAGTTCGGTGACAAGTTCTGGGAACTGGCCAAGGCTTCTCGCGGTCACCAGATCATGGAGTGGAAGGATGCTTTGGAGTCTGTTTCCGACAAGATGGGCTTGTCCCTCTCCGACAAGAGGTACTAGTAGTAGTGCTTACGCCTCCTCTAATGGAGAAACCCGTTAAAGAATCTCTCTCTCCTTCTCTCTCTCTCTCTTGCGTGTATATATACAGACAAGTTTTTGTTTTTGATGGTTTGGCAGCTCTGAGTCGGATTTTATAAAGAAAATCGTTGAGGAGGTGGGGAGAGTACTGAGTGACATTCCATGTGACGAGGGAATACGTTGCCACTCTTTCGACTTTCCAGAGAAGAAAAGGAGAAGTTCCCCTATTGCTCCCCTGTATCCTCAGTCTTTTCACTCCAAAAGAGCAAAAGCCAAGACCTTATAGTGACAAATGCGTTGTTCCAGACATGAGTATTAGTCTGAATGTGTAAGGTTTGAAGATGTCGTTTCATAATTGAACGATATTCGTTCCTGTACTGTATATGTGTAATGTATAACAAGGCCATAAATGAAGACTTGAAGGCAAGGACGATGATTTGGGCCGACAGTGAAAGAGGAGTTGTCTTCCTATATATATATATATGATGAAGTGATGATCTTTGAAACTCGTAGTGATAAAAGAGGAAACATAGGATGAAAATGCGTCTGTTCACGTACATATGTAATCTCCTGTTTTATATTTTTTTTTATAATCTAGAAATTCAACGAATTTTTGATCCGCGACTACTATCTCTCCAAAAATCGGGAAATCCATGTGAACGTCTTTCCCAAACGAAGATTTGAATAGTTGAGAAGTTTTGTTTTTTGTCTATTTGGATAGAAAAGTTAATATTTTTTAAAAAAGGATGACGTGTCATTATTTAGTTACGATGTATAAAGGGTCAAACAAAATATTTGACTTTGATGTACATTAGAGTGCCATGCCATCGCTTCTCAGGTTTCAAGATGACCCCGTCATATAAGTTCAATTTTTATTTCGAAACAAATTGATAAGTTATGTTTTTTTTTTATAAATAATTTCTTCGGTTCGATTTCGATTTGATATTTATTCGGTTTGGGTTATCTGATTATAAAAAAATATATATCATTCGATTGATTATTATGTTTAGTTCAGTTCAGAAAAATGTTTAATATTCGATTCGATTATATTTGATTTATTCAGTTTATTTTTTTAAATATAACCGTTCAAAAATTCTTAACGACCCCATTTGTGATCCGGACTGATTTTTACTGGTGGTCTCTGGTTTTTACCGAAACACCCCTATTACCAATAGGATATCATTGATTATGTTCATGAGAAATTGAAAATATAGTTCCTAAAAGTTTCAGGGAGGATTTTGTAAATTTACAGAATAAGTGCTACATTTGGCAAGGATAATAACCTTTGGGGTGAATTTCGTAAAATTGAATTTCCTAATTGCCAAATTACAATTGGACTTTCTTGTCCAGGGTTTAGCATTGCAAAACCCTAAAATCCAAAATCTCCCCCCTCCTCTCTCTCTCGATCGATCTGGAACTCAATGTTCCCAAAGTCCCTAGTAATTCGAAGGAAGATCCTTGGATGCATCCATATTTTCCCGAGAAAATGTATGCTTTTAAATAGATTGTGTTCTTCTTCAGATACAATCGTCGCAAGCCCTGGTTCAACAACACCCAGAGACGATATAGCTATCATCGCTGGTCTGATAGAGAAGCAGCAATGGTCGAAGCTCAGATTTCATACGAAAGACAGAAATCCGAACGAACTCCTTCATAGTTTACTCTGTTCTGAGATTGACCCAATTCTGTGTCTCAGGTATTATACATGGTCGGTGAAGAGCTTTAATTTCTCCGTTTCGTTGGAGCTCATCGTTAGGGTCTTACATTCTCTTGCAAATGCAAACAAGTACCCAAAGATTCGATCTTTCCTTGATGGGTTTGTCCGGAAAGGACCAGACCACTCAGTGCATTCCATCTTTCATGCTACGTCAATGTGCTGCAATTTCGCCGTTAATTCAGTAATTGCTGATATGCTGGTGTTGGCGTATGCAAATAACTCGAGATACCAGTTGGCGTTTGAAGCGTTTAAGCGGGCGGGTGATTATGGGTATAAGTTATCGGCTTTGTCTTGTAAGCCATTGTTGAATGCTTTGGTGAAGGAGAATCTGATTGAAGATGTTGAGTATGTGTACAAAGAGATGATTAGGAGAAGGATTCAGCCAAATCTGGTTACTTTTAATATTGTGATAAATGGTCTGTGCAAAGCCGGGAGGATGAATAAGGCTAGGGATGTAATGGAAGACATGAAAGTATGGGGCGTTTCTCCAAACATAATCAGTTACAACACTCTCCTTTGTGGGTACTGCAAGAGGGGCGGTATTGGGAAAATGTACAAAGCGGACGCTATTTTGAAGGAGATGGGAGCAAACAAGATAGAGTCGAATGTGACTACGTTCAATACGTTGATTGATAGGTTCTGGAAAGATGAGAGCTTTCCAGCTGCTATGAAGCTTTTCGACGAAATGCTGAGTCAAGATGTGAGACCGAATGTGATCACTTATAACTCATTGATACATGGCTTGTGTAGCGAAGGAAAAGTAACCGAGGCTATCAGTTGGCTCGATAAGATGGTGAAAGCAGGTGTGCAACCAAATGTCATCACTTACAGTTCTCTTATAAATGGGCATTGCAAGAATAACATGCTAAGTGAAGCTTGTGAGATGTTTGAGGATGTTAAAAGCCGAGGAATTGGTCCGTCTGTAACAATGTATAACACATTGATTGATGCACTTTGTAAGGTTGGAAAAATTAATGACGGGTTTGATCTGAAAGAAACGATGGAACGGGAAGGGGTTTTCCCGAATATATCGACGTATAATTGCTTGGCTGCAGGTCTATGCAAAAAGGGAATGATACGTGCAGCTAGAAAACTCGCGGATGGACTGACTACTAAAGGGCTCAAACCGGATCTCGTTACATATCACATTCTAATGAGTGGTTTATGCAGCAGAGGAGAATCGAGAAAGGCGGAGAGACTCTTGGATGAAATATCCAATACGGGTTTGAAACCGAGGCATCTAACGTATAATATACTGATGGAAGGATACTGTAGGGAAGGAAATCTGAAAGCAGCATTGGATGTGAGGAGACAGATGGAGAAATACGGGCGGCGGTGGATGAATGTTGCATCATATAATGTGTTAATAGAGGGATATTCCAAGAAGGGGAAACTGGAAGATGCAAACAGGCTTTTGAACGAGATGTTGGAAAAGGGTCTGGTTCCGAACAGGAGGACATATGAAATTGTAAGAGCAGAAATGATGGATAAAGGGTTTGTTCCAGATATTGATGGACATCTGTTTAATGCCTCTGTCAAGTTCTAACCTTCGCAAAAGCACAAGATTCGGTGATTTTTGACAAGCAACATGCTCTGGTGCTGAAGAAAGCATCATGTAACTGGCTCTGCTGTTGCTGTTTAGATCTCTCTTCGGCTGGCTCGTCGACTTGTTAAGGTGCGTGTTATTTCCATGATCAATGCAGTTCCTCTCTTCCTCGTAGCCACTATCAATTCTGAGATAAATTTCTCCAAGCTGTAGCCTTTCTAATAGTTTGACTGTATAGTAGGGAAGGGGTTGTGTAATTGTGGGCATTGTGATGAATTTAGTTTATCTGTCTTACAGATCGGTCCTAAGTGTGGAAGTAGAGTTCTGTTTATCAGCATAGATGGCTTGGAACGAGGAAGATTTATGCAGTGCGGTCAGTGAAGTGAATCAAACGAAGAGAATGATTAGAAAAGCTGCGGTCAAGCATGCGGAAAGCGTGGTACCAGGGAATCTTGTTCTGTCTTGAGGCCATGGCGGCTTGAGCCTCTGAGCTTGGTGTGTCGCTGCGTCTCGCTTTCCGTGTCTTTCCAAGCCATCGACCCATTGACAAGCTACCCATTGCCATGTTGTAACACTTTGCAACTGAATGATCAGCTTCGTATTGGAATTGGTAGGAGAAACTTTGTAACTATAGACGCCTTGTAAAGTTACAAGACACAATAGGTGCAGCTGAAGATTCATTCTTCCATTGATTATGCATAGCAATAAGATCAATTGCATTGCCAAGATAAAGGTTTAACACACAAGAACTCTATGGTTTCACACTAGAAGTCTAGAACTACCCAAACGCACAGCCGGTGGCTGAATAAGGATCTGTGAAGGCATTGCATCATCATTCACTGATATAGATAACGTGGGGCGAACATTTAGACACGACCGTTCCAAAGGCATTCTTGTTGAACCTTCTCGTTTTTCAAAAGGCTCTCGATTTCATTTGGCGGGTTCATTCCCAAACGTCGAGCTCGCTCCCAACGAGCCTGTCTTGTCATTCCGAGGCATGGACCGTAAGCCATATTCATGTCAAATTGCCTCAGAATCTCTTCATTCTTGTCATAATCATCTGTTCAACATCAACAAACAAAAGTAGATACTCCAATTGTTATATCATATCACTGGTAAAGTAGTATGAGCCCATGAAATTGGCTGCGGAAAATGCCTACTAAGATCAATCACATAGTCTTCTGGAATGTTCTCAGAAAAATAAAACCCTAAATCTCTGCTGCGAATGAGAACTGAACCCTAAATTCCTTTCTAATTTTTACGGATCATTTTAACGAATAAAAGATTGGAGTCAGTATTTGGGGAAAATCATCAAGAATCCAAAAATTGAGCATCTCAATATCAAACGCACACGCAACTGTGAAGAACGAGAAAAAACCAATATTTTCCAGGGAAACAAGAAAGAAACTTCGATTCCCGCGGAATCCAAACGAAAAACATTCTGAACCCCATAAACGTTAAAATCAAAACCCTAAGCAATCGAACTAAACTATTTATTCGTACAGTCACCATGGAGAAGAAATGATTTACCATTGAGATCGATTGTGCCGTGAGCAATCAGCGCCGCCGGTTGGGTAACATCGGAACCCTGAGTAGCGGCGTGCTTCGGAGAAACTTTCCGGGAAGACTTGGACTTAGAGATGCCTCCGGTGACATTGCTCTTCTTTTGCCTGAAGAAACCTTTGAGATTCTTTCCTGTTGTCGCCATAGCCTCTCTCTCTCTCTCAGCAGTTCAAATTTTGAATTCTCTTTCCTTTTGCTGACACGAGAAGATTGGGAAGGCAGATATATGTAATGTTCTGAAATGGGCCTCCGAAATTATGGGCTTGGGCCCAATAATATGCCACGTCACGGGGAAAACCTAACCATTTTTTAGTTCTTCAATCCAAATCCAAAAGTTAGTTGGATTCTATATTTCTATGTTACTTACTAAGTTAATTTAGAAAAATGTTTCTAAGGAATTTAAGAGATTATGAAATTATGCGAAAATAATGAAAAGGTCTCACAAAATTTTGAGTTAGAAAAGAAAAATATTGAAACTTTAGAATATTTGATAATTCACAATATATATATATATATATATTAATAATAGATACTAGAAAATTAATTTTATATGCAAATCTACAAGGATAAATTTTTTTAATATCTGAATATGATCATTGGAATCCTTTTGATAGTATCATAATTTCATTCGGATATAGTGAAAAACTAAAGAAGTCAAACCAAAATCCAACGGTCAACGTTCTTTTTTTAATTAAAAAGCTAAAAGTAAATCTCAGCCGTCCGATTCTTTCCTTCCATGCGAGGGTTCTCCATCGCCCTGCAACGCTCCCGCTCTCTACAGCCTCACTCGTACTCCGCGTGCAAATGCAAAAGACCATTTTCCCCTTCTCCACTCGATTTCCACTGACTTTCCGGTGACTTTTCCGGTCACCTGACGGTGAATCCGGTTTCCGTTGTCCGTTTACACCCAGGTTTTGTTCTTCTCCTTCCTGGGTTTCCGTTCGTAATTGATAATTCGCTTTGCTTTGGCGCCGATTATATTTCGAATTCTTCTGTACAAATTCCTCAGAATCTATCGTTTGATTCGAATGCTAGTGCATATTATTGATTTTGTTGTAATGAAACCGATGTTGTAATGAAACTCTGATGAGGAACCTGCTGCTGAATAGGAGAGGTTTTTGGTGCATCCATATTACTAGAGATTTCTGGCCTATCATTTTCTTTTTCCTCTAAAGTCTGTGCCTTTGTGTTTATGAACTTTCTAATTTTGGTTTATAAGAGTTTATGTGGTATCTTTGTCGTGTTGAACTTTCCTTTTTTATCATAGGAACAGGGCAGTTAACATTTGTCTGTGGTGTGTTGTGTTCCTGTAATTTATATATGTGAATTCTTGGATCGCTCGGAGAATCTGATGAAGATTGAAGATGCAGAAAGTTGTTTGTTATGGTCATTAGGTTGAGTCTTTTGTATGCAGTATAACATAGGCAGTTCTGTTGCGTTGAAACTCAAGCCATTGGATGATATTTTCGTCCCGGATATCTTAAAGTTGAGTTGTTGATTACACCTTTTGTTTTCTTGGGGACCAACACAAGTATTTCTTTTGCACATTCTGTTTTCAGTTGCTTTTTGAGCTTCCTGATTTGGAATGGTAGAAGCATAGTTGGTGTATTTCTTCCTTTGGTAGAACATCTCACTAGGTACATCAATTTTTGTCTAGTTTGCCTTTCAGATAAAGGTAATTTTTTTATTAGTTTGGAGAATCGGTTGTCTTGTGTGTGAAGCGAGTAGCTTTCTGGCTGATGAATGTCTTCTGAGATCTCAAGTGAATACAGACATAGGCCTAGCAGATCGACTAAAGGGCCGGGATTGTCACGGCCCTTTTGAATTTAGTATAACCACTCGATATCTAGCCCAAAGCCTGATTCAATTATCATAATCCAAATTCTATTAGATATTGTTCTTTCTTATTAAATATACTCTGTGGACTCGGCATTTATTTCTTTCGTTTTATAGACCTTGTTCGAAAGGAAATGACATGCAATCATAGTTGTAAACGATTTTAGTTGATTACCATAACTAGATTGTTACATTTTCCATAATACCCCTTCAACGTGTCTCTGCGCTCTTCTTATATTTGGGTTCTCTCTTCGAGGGTTTGCAGTGGATCCTGAAGATCGATAATGGACACTGAGAATAAAGGTACAAATTGTATCATTTTCTGCAATAGTATCGTCGGCTATCTCCTCTAGATTTTCTTCTATTATTGGATCTGATAGAGTTGAACTTTAAATGCTTTTGTTGATAGTTTCATATGCCTGTTTTAAAGACATGGGTTGTGAAGCATGATATTAGATTTGCTGTGTTTATAACTGAAAGCGAGCCGGCTGACAGTATGGATGGGTTTCTTTCTGTCTGATACCTTTTTATTTGGGTGGAAGTAGATATATGGTTTCGATGATCATGTTCCTTCTTTAATTTTTTTCTGCCATGGCGTTCAAAATAAAGGTTCTGGAGTGGAAAACCGTAATAGGATATTTACTGTCTGAATAGATGGTTTTTATGATCCGGAAATTCTTAGTGGTCAAATCATGCTCTGGACTAAAAGTTGGTTTAAAGTCCTTTGTTTTGGGCTGTTCGTCGAGTTTTTATTTTGAGTTCTTCGCCAAAGTTGGATTGAATTGCTTACAAATTTTTTTCTCCCCTTAACCATAATTCCAGCTGAGCTTGCAGTTGCTGGACTGGAACCTGAGACTGATACTAAGACAGCGAAACAGGATGCGGTATTGAAAATAATTTAGCCATACTTTTTATGTCGATTTCATGATTATTTCTCGATGAGATATAATATATTTATTTGTTATCTTTGCAGTCTCCTTCTCTGACTGATGGCACAAATCCAAAAGTTACAGCTCCTGTTACCGCTTCTATGGGTGTTACTACTTCTGCTAATGGTAAGGCAAATTCTTGAGGTCTTCCCATTTTGTGATCTACCTAATAGTCTGGTAGTATCGGTGCCTGAATTTCATTCTTATGCAATTTTCGATATAGTCCGTTCTCCTCTATTTTTATGTTTGCATATTAGATTATGTATTATATTTTTTTTTCCTAAAAATATTGTGGCTTGTGATGTGCTTTCACAGGATCTAGTGTAACCTTTCCTCAACAAAATGGCAATTTTCAGGTCAGTGATGATGATCTCGTATTCAACTCAATTCCAGAGTATTCGTAATTTCGTATTTTATCTTTCTGCTCTAATTTCATTCTGTGACATTGTTAAATCTTTGAATTTTTGGGTCAATACCAGGGAAGTCATTTGAACTATGATGCATACGCTTATTATACGTACGGGTTTAACCCATATGTGACTGGACCATACATGGGGTATGATGGACAACCGTACTATGCTCCATCGTATGGACCTGAGGCTTGTTTTTCATGGGATTCGGCGTATGCCACAAATTTACCACAGGGAAACGGTAGTAAGTCCGAGAATCCGACATCGGGTCCCTATACTCCTCAAGGTTCTGATTCCAATAGCTCTATTCCTTTGGAATCAAATGGAAATGGTTCTGTTAGACTTCCCCTTAATACTCATGCACAGGCTTTCGAACCGCAAAATAAGGTACTTAAGTAAATAGGAAACTCATTTTTCTTTGCAGGAGTGAGTGATAAAAATAATTTCAAGGTTTCTGCATAACATGAAAGAAAACCGTGTTATTGCGGTTATAATAAATTGATTTGAGTGATGGCTGTTATGTGAAAAGTTTTTTATTTGGATGCTTAATTATGTTTTTGAAGGGAAAACAGGCTGCAGGACAATTTCCAAGATTTGCTGACCCAAAGCAAGGTTCTGGTCCATATAATGGTCATGTGAACGGAAACTCAAACGGTGGTGTATGGGTTCCCAGAGATCGGTCCAGGAAACCTGACAGGAACGAAGAGTCCGATGCCACAGTTGAACTAACTGTTGGTCCAAGGACCGATGCAAAGAATCATTCTTCGGAGTCATCCGTCAAGAAAGATAGTCTGTTTGGACTGGCAATTCGTCAAGAAATGTTCAACCTCCCTGATTTTCAGACAGAGTACGAGGATGCTAAGTTTTATGTCATCAAGTCTTATAGTGAAGATGACATCCACAAGAGTATCAAATATTCGGTATGGTCAAGTACACCAAACGGGAATAAGAAGCTCGATGCAGCTTTCCGTGAAGCTGAAGAAAAATCATGTGAGGATGGGAAGAAGCGACCAATCTTCCTATTCTTCTCGGTGAGCGCTTTTTTTATAGTTTTGTTAGCACTTAAATCATTCGATTATCAATAAGCAAGAAGAACATCTTATTTGTGCTGTCATCAATTTTCGATTTTGTTTGTTCAGGCTAATGCAAGTAGGCAATTCGTTGGCTTAGCTGAGATGGTCGGATATGTAGACTTCAATAAGGATTTGGACTTTTGGCAAGTCGATAAATGGACCGGCTTTTTCCCGGTACAATGGCATATTATTAAGGACATCCCCAACAGTGAACTACGCCATATTACCCTCGATAACAACGAGGGCAAGCCCGTAACTCATACCAGAGATACTCACGAGGTACCTTCACAAGTCCATTGTTTTCTTTTCTCTTTTCCCCTTCATTCTGACCCACAAAAGCTGTAAATTTTTTCTCATAGTTCACCTGCATTTAGAGAAATCGGTGAATACTGTGAACTGAATAAACTTCAAGAGTGCACTTTCTGTTGTTACTGTTTCCCGTAATGCTAACATTTTGATCTTCCTTAAGAGCTAAAAGACAAGTTTTCATGTCGGAAATCCGATTTCGTGACGCAGATAAAGCTTAAAGAAGGTCTTAGAATGCTTACCATATTCAAGAAATATTCAGTGGGATCATCGTTGTTAGATGATATGGACTTCTATGAAGAACGTGAGAAAGCCCTCAAAGCCAAGAAGGCGAATAAACCCGCTGCTACTCTACGCATGGATTTCTACAAAGACACCGACTTTGATGTAATTCCCGCAAAAAAAAAAAAAAAAAAAATCTTCACTTCCCTATCCAAAGTGTTTTTTTTTTTGGCGAATCTCTCTTCACGTTGTCGCATTTTTGTCTCTGCAGAATGAGATCGAAGGCGATAGGAGAAGGAGAGAAAGAAGAGAAGTTCATCGGAGGGAGAAAACGCCGTCTTCTCTCGTCAATCTCACCAAGAATCTCTCGCTAACAGGCGGCTGCTCGACTTCTAAGAACATTGCCGGCAAATCAACATGAGAGTTTCTTCTTTTCCGATCTATAGTTTCTTCTTTTCGAGCCATTGTTTTGAACTCTCTTGTTTCTTGTTTCTTGTCCTGTCTCAGTTCTGGTTTTGCTGGAACTTCATTACCTGGGATGTTTGGTTTTGTTTTTGTCAGTTTTCATGAGGAGAGCCACCATTCTCACTCTCTATTTTACAGTTGAGTTAATAAAATGTTCCCTTACAGTGGTTTTAGTTTCGTTTTTCTGTTATCGAGACAAATTTTATGTTAGAAATCAGCAATCATTTATGTTCATGATATTAACGGTTGTTAGTATGATTCATGTATTCTTCGACAAATCCATTTGTAATTAGTGTTTTTTTTCCCAAAACAATAAGGAAATTGGGTGTCGTTGTACAAATTAAAAGGATTAAGATAATTTGTTATACATCATAAAATTAAGGGGCCAAAAGATAATTTTTGGAACATTAAGTTCTTGTCCGCCAAACTTAAGCGACATTTCGGATTGCAGAGACTAGAGAGAGAGAGAGACGAATCCAGAAAAGCGTGGAAGAAGAAGAGCAGCGAAGATGTCAGCGACTCTCCTCGAGGTGACTCGCGCGGCTCACGAGGAGGTAGAGAGATTGGAGCGGCTCGTGGTGACGGATCTCCAGAACGTGCCGCCGACGAGCAAGGATCGGTTGCTGCAACAACACCGTGTTCGTAACATGATTGAAACCGCCATGTCGACCACCGAGAAACTCGTAAGTTTTCCCGTCTCCTATCTTTCGGCCTGATTTTGTCGGGGTATGCTCGCATAGAATCCTGGATTAGGGCCTATTCTTATGGCTTAACTGAAAGTTATGTTAAAATTTGCTTTTCTGGTTGGTTGTTTTGAAACTTGAGAGTTGCTGAGTGGTTTGAGGGTAGGTTTGTTTTGGCTGAGCTATGCCTGCAGCAGCACTTCAGTCTAGGATTATGCTTTTTGTGTTATCAAATAATTAGGGTTAATGGGTTCTCTTAGAAATTAAGCTTTAAGTTTTCTGGTGCGTCGTTGTGGAAGTTAATCTCAGACTAAACATCTCCCATGTTTGAGTTTCGGAAAAAAAGGACTAGAAGTTCTGAATTTGTTGTCAATAGGTTCAACTTGAAATTTTTTGGTATCGTTTAGTACTTGTAAATTTGGAGCTAAGCATATTAATTATTTCCCACGATTGTTATGAAAATTGGTATATCATCTGGCTAAGATTATTTTCTAAAAAACGTTTTGTTGAACTCATTGTGTGGTATATGAGAATTTATTTTGTTGTGTTCATAAATTTAAGTAAACTGTGCTATAGAAACTCCCTGGATTTATAGATCGTATCGTTTGCGGCTTGGATTAAAGCTAAGATGTATTTGTGCTGGCCCTAAGGTTGAAATCTATGAAGATAAAGATAATGCAAGGAAGGATGAGATTGCAGCTCTTGGTGGACAGACTGCAACAGGGACAAATGTATTTAGTGCCTTTTACGATAGACTGAAAGAGGTTTGTTACCTTTTTATTCTCTTACTTTGGTTTTTCTCTCTTTATTTGATCCTCATATACACATCTTCAAACTTGAATTTGCTTTGGGCCAGACTTGGTTCTACTTTGATTTATGTGGTTAAGTTTCTAATAATTATCAGCATAAGTGTATGAGAGTATAATTTACTTCAGGATGAACACTTGCATTACTTGACTTTTGGTTTTTGGCTGCTGGTGTCTAGTGAGTATGGCATTTAGCTTGTCCTGAGTTCCAACAGTGGTTGAGTCAGATCGCAGACTTGTAGGTGTATATACAGTCTCTGTTATGAAAAGCTGGCTGCTATGAGCTTCACTTTACTGGATTTCTTAAGAGTTAAAGAGTCACATAACATGCTGTGATACAAGGGTTACTTTTGATTTCAGATTGGGGATGTATCTGAATACAGCTGAAAACCTAGATTAGGATTCAAATTTTTATGTTTTTCAAGCCGTGATATGTTGATACACTCTAATCTGAAACTAGCTAGCACACTGAAACCACTCTCGACTTCTGTTTTATGCTTACACCTTTTCCTTGGTGGAATTGCTTGGATATGAAACTACCCATACATTCATCTGTGACCCTGCAGATACGTGAATATCATAGAAAGCATCCCTCTGGGCGTCTTGTTGATCCCAACGAGGACTATGAAGCACTCCTTAAGGAGGAACCTGTTATTGAGTTCAGTGGAGAGGTAAGTTTATTTGTTTGACTTTAACTTTATTGCTTGAACGGGTTATTGTTTTTCAACATTTCATTGAATTATTTACAACAGACGTTATTCTTTTGTTTTCCCCTCAATACTGTATTATATTTACCCATTTGTTCAATTTTACTTGCTTCATGTTATTTTATAGCGCTTCTCTCAAACTGTCAAATGTTCCTGTCTGCTATGTAGGAAGCCTTTGGGCGATACTTGGACTTGCACGAGATGTATAATCAGTATATCAACTCTAAATTTGGAGATGTCATTGAATATTCTGCTTACCTTGATGTATTTTCTCAACCAGAGAAAATACCTCGTAAACTGAAGTTGACAAGGTAATCATTTCTCTGATTTTTCTTCTAGTAAACCATCCATTAATATTTGTACTTGAAGTTTATTATCTTTCGTGTTGGTCTTGTTGCCTTTGTAGGCAATACAGGGAGTATATGGAGAACCTGATGGAGTATTTGATATACTTTTTCCAGAGAACTGAACCGTTGGAAGACCTTGATAGAAAGCTTTCAGAGGTTCATTCTTTCTTCCTTTGTATTTTGTTTTTAATGTTCAACTTTGTTGCTGCGAAACGGGATTCTCTGTCTGTTTTTGAACTAATGCTTGTTATAAGGCTGCTACCCTACACGCCTTTGAAATTTTCCCGTTAGCTTCTCAACTAGTTTTGTGTGATAGTTGCAGGGGTTTGTTTAGCTCTAGCAACTTCTGAAATTGAGAGTGTTTTTACCCCGAATGATGATGGGTGTCATGGAAGTAATGGATCAATAATTAGGTGCAGTCGGTGTTTAAAATTTCTTCTTCGTTATATGCATAAACTGTAGAGCTTTCATGTTCATGAGGCATGAACCGTATCGAGTTTGCATTCTGGTTGTGGCATATGCCCTTCTTTTCTGTATGCGTCTTTGCTGTGTATACCATTATTCTTGGTTTATTTTGTATCCTGCTCTGATTAATATGTTGTTTCTCTCAGGTTGTCTCTGATTTTGAGCAAAAATATGCAGATGGCAAATTAGAAGGCTGGGAGAATCGTGGCCAGGAAAATGGGGATGTTCCACCACAACATACGGTCATGGATCTTGATTACTACAGCACAGTCGAGGAGCTGATGGAAATAGGACCGGAAAAGCTAAAGGAGGTAGTAATGATGATGCTTCATTAATATGCCTCTTGCATTGCATTGTTGTGTAAATCTTCCTTTCCCCTCATTTTACATCTGTTGTGCTGTTCAGGCCTTGGGTGCATTAGGACTGAAGACTGGTGGGACACTGCAGCAGCGTGCAGAGAGACTTTTCCTGACTAAGGTTTGTACACCAGCTATGGTTTCCAAGAACTGTATTTCATTTGCAGTTCATCTCTCGTCGGGCGATATATTTCTACTATGATAGTGGGACTCATTTTCCTTCGATTATTATGCTCTATGTTGCTACTTTCTGGTAATCTGTTTCTGTTCAGTTTTCTGAAAGAGGAATCAACTTTGCTCTTGCTGGAGTAAATGCTATGTTTTGTTAGTGTAGTTCATCGTGTTGGTGGTTTCCTTTTGTATAGAATCTTGTTTGAGGCGTTATGTTATTGGCTTAATCTTTTCATTTTGGGTCCCCAATGAAAATACATCCCCTCTTACTCACACAGTTGTTTCCTTCTTATATTTCAGCACACACCTCTGGAAAAGCTGGACAGGAAACATTTTGCTAAACCTTCACGTGCTGTCGAACAAAACGGCTTTGCCAAGTCAAAGCAAGAAACAGACAGTGCTAAAGAGATTGCCCTAATGGAGGCCAAGGTGAAGAAACTCTGCAGTTTACTTGAGGAGGTTAGTTGAGAGAAACTCTTATTTATTTAGTTGTGGCACAATTCAACCCATTTTCTTTGTTATTTTTTGGGGGTTATTTAGTTGTTTTCTTTGTTTTACAGACAATTGTGAGGACAAAACAAAATGTGGAAAAGAAACAGGCTTTGACGTATGAAGAGATGGAGGCAGAACGTGAGGAGGTAAAAATCTTTTTATTACTGCTAAGCTTAATTTGGGAATTGTTACCCTTTGTTTTGTGTCCACAACTTAAATCTCATTGGTTTGTCCTTTGACACAAAATTGGGAGTACTGTGCTTAGTTTCTTGTTGCCCTTGTTGAAAATTTTCTTGCAGGAGGAAACTCATGTTGAATCTGAAAGCGACGATGAGGACCAACAGATTTACAATCCTCTTAAGTTGCCTATGGGTTGGGATGGGAAGCCTATACCTTACTGGCTATACAAACTTCACGGCCTTGGGCAGGTATTTCATGTTCTCATAGCTTATCATTTATGACACTATCACAAATTGAGATGAACAAACACTGTTGTGATCATCGGTTAGATGCTGCAAGATCATATTATACGTTTTCGTGCATTTTTACAGGAATTCAAATGCGAGATATGTGGGAACTATAGCTACTGGGGAAGAAGGGCGTTCGAGAGGCATTTCAAAGAATGGCGTCACCAGCATGGCATGCGTTGCCTTGGCATTCCAAATACGAAAAACTTCAACGAGATCACTTCTATTGAGGTACATCATTTTTTCTACCATCGAACTTTCTGTGCTTTCGTGAGACTCCAGAACTAAATTCTTAATTCTTGTTAATCTATGTGAACCCACGGGTGTTTCATCAAACCGAGATATGACGTTTTTGGACTCTCTTTTTTCCTGCAGGAAGCGAAAGAGTTGTGGAAAAGGATACAAGAAAGGCAAGGAGTGAACAAATGGAGACCGGATTTGGAAGAAGAATACGAAGATCAGGAAGGTAACATCTACAACAAGAAGACATACACTGATTTGCAACGCCAAGGACTCATTTAAAAATTCAAGTTTCTTAGGTTTTTATGCCCTTCGTTGATGTAAAACCTAATGTTTTGGGGACTTCTCAAGCTCAGTGTCTTGGTTATAGAGAGGGTTTTCTATTAGACGGGAGAAGTGCGTTGCATGCGCTGACTGTTGGAATGGTGGCTGAGAAGACATAATTCATATCAATGCATTTGGACACAACACTACACAACCATGTCTTTGGTTTTCACTTTAGTTTTAGACAAATTCTTTTTATATCTATACAGCTCGTCTTCCTTTTGTGGGTATCCCAACCATTTTTTTTTGGGGAAATCCCAAAAAAAACACTGAACTTTTCAATTTTGACAAAAAAACACTGAATTCTATTTTTTATCAAATAAACATTAAACTTTTTAAGTTTGACAAAATAAACACTTAACTCTTCAACTATCGTCAAAATAAACAAAATGACTGACATGACACAATCAGATGCAAACACGTCAGATTATTTTTCTTAGTTTTTTTTTACAATCGAAAAAAGTTCATGTATTTTTTTGGATCACTAAAAAAAGTTTAGTGTTTTTTTGATAATCGGAGAAAAATTCATGTATTTTTTGGATCATTCAGTATTTTTTAGATTCGTTTAAAAAATTTAATGTTTATTTGATAAAAAATAAAGTTGAGTGTTTTTTTTGTCAAAATTGAAAAAGTCCAGTATTTTTTTTGGAATTTTCTCTTTTTTTATTTTGGTTTTATTGCTATTGTTTTCTGTTGTACGATTTAGTATTTTTTTTTTCATATTATAATATCTGAAAATTTATTTTCTCGTAATTTAGTATTTGTAAGAGGATTGGTTGTCTATTATGACATTGACTAAATCGGCAATATAGCACAAATACCCTTACTTTGCTACATAGACTTCACGGACTACCCTCCAAAACCCTAAAATTTTAGAAAAAAAAATAAAAGGAACAAAAGACATAATTAACCCTCTCACAAAAAGTAACGTGGTATTCCTCTCTTCATTTTGAATTCATCTCTCTCATTTTCATTCTTTGATAACTCTTCATTTCTTTCTTAACTTTCTCTCTCTACTCTTATATTTCTCTCAACTCTTTCATTTTCTCTCTTCTCATTTCATTTTTATACATAGAAAAACAAACGAAAAATGGTTATTTCGTTGAGCATATCTTCACCGACGACCTCATATCTTCTTCTTGAGTCGGTCTAAGACAGAACAAATGACAAAAACTGAAGGTAAGTTCATTAATACAAGAGATTGATTCGATGCATAAACTTTGTGTTTTGGGTTTGAGTTTTATGATTTTTAGAGTGAATCGTGTATTTTTTTTGGTCACACTAGTCATATTAGTCATATTGGTCACACTAGTTACACTAGTCACATTGGTCACACCGTTCAAAATTTAATTTTGGTCACACTGGTCACACCGTTCAAAATTTAGTTTTGGTCACACTAGTCATATTAGTCATATTGGTCACACTAGTTACACTAGTCACATTGGTCACACCGTTCAAAATTTAATTTTGGTCATACTGGTCACACCGTTCAAAATTTAGTTTTGGTCACACTGGTCACACTGGTCACGCCGTTCAAAATTTAGTTTTGGTCACACTGGTCACACTGGTCACGCCGTTCAAAATTTAGTTTTGGTCACACTGGTCACACTAGTCACACTGGTCACTTGGGCACACTGGTCACGCTGGTCACACCGAAAAATTTTAAAATTCACGCGAAAATTTTAACTTTTTGTGGTGGAGGGAGTTTTAAAAATTTTAAAATATTTAAATTTTTTCATAGGGAACCGAAAACTGTTCTCTCTCTCTTCTGTTTCTGTCATTGGGACCCACGCCAATGGGTATTATGGGAATAACATAATTATAAGGGTATGTTTTGAACTAACTTTTTTTTTATTTTTGCAGGGTATGTCTTGAAGTCTTTGTAGCATAATAGGGGTATTTTTGATAAAACCCCCCCTTAAACATCTTTAAAACCCTTATCAGGCGCATTTTAAATCTATATTTTACATGCATAGGTGTCCTTAAATTATGAATTACTAACGACGATGCTTTTTTCTTAAATGAAGTCCCTAACGATGGTTTCATAATAAATCATTTACATGGTAAATTTGTGTAGAAGTCATGAGGTCCCTTCTATAATAAAATAATACCTATAACTCTGCTGAATTACTAATCTGCCACCAAAGGAAAATTATGGCGTGAATCAATATTAGGAAAATCATATATAAAAAGCATAACGTGAACAGACTAATTTGAGATAGTGTTATCGTTTATGTTCTTGTCATTTTTTTTAATTGTAGCAAATTATATAAAGTAAAAAAACATATCTTTCGTTTAGCACTACTGGTGGTGCCAATTGGAAGTTTCCTTTTAATTATCATGGATTAAATAATTAAATGATTATATATTGATTAAATTAACCCACATTTGGGAATCATGCATTTATTTATTTTCGTGGCCAAGAAAGAGACACAAAGACAACATTTTTAGTCCAAGCTTTTGTCCTCTATCTCCCTCTCTTTCTATTTTTTAAATAATTTATTTGAGATGTATCCGTATTATATTTTTCTACATAATTAATAATTTTAATTTGTTTGTAATATAATGTATAAAGTATATTTCATACTTTAATATTTAATTTTTTCAATAATCAACAAATCGAATTGTTAATAATTAACATATACTAAAGGAAAAACGTTAATAATGTAATATTGTGACAAATAATACAAAAAGGGTGAAAAATAAAAAGATTTTTAATTAGTATTATGTTATTTATTATTATCTACAAATTATAAATATTAAAATGAATATCGAAATATACAAAGAAAATCAAAATTATAGTTTTGTTGCCGGCATAGATTCCGTCCGTCACAGTCGGTGATCGGGAAACCTTAGAGCTGCAAATTTCGGTACAGAGAGAGAGAGAGAGAGAGAGAGAGAGAGAGGGGAATGGCGCAGCCAAGCAAAGAACCTTGCAAGAAAGAGGCTTGCGATATCCAAGCTTGTCTTTCGAAGAACAATTTTCTTCCTCAAAGGTATTTCTTTTTGTTTTCTCGTTTGATTCTCGTAACCTAGACACTCATGGAGGTAGATTTGATTTTGGGTTAGACAATTTCTTGTCCGGATCGGTTGCGAAATCCATTCCGAGGATGGATTGATTGCTAAATTATCGAGTTTCTCGAAAGAATTACGGATTCATTGGAATTGAGAATCTGTGTTAGGGTTTCGATATATATGGGGATTAGGGTTTGTTTCTGTATCAAAGAGAAGTAAACTTGTTCCATGGTTTGTCATGTGTTTCTAAGCTTTTTGCTCCTTCATTCTGATTCGTACCTGTTCTCTTCTTAGAAACGTTTCAGTGTAATCATGTGAATTTCGGGTAAATATAAAGTGAAGAGGTTATTCTGAAAGATATATGATCATTTTCTTAATGTCTGTGAAATTAGTTTTGGAGTATAAAGGATCAAGATTTGAGATTAGGTACTTTTTAAGTTTGAATGGTAATGTTGGATTGCTACATCTGCTGTCTCCTGTCATTTCTTGTTTTGGTTTCTGGGGTGCGCTTATGATTTCTCGAGTTTCGTCTTCGAAAGAAAGCTCGAGACAAATAACGGTACTCACGGGTTTGCATTGCTTATCAGTTATCACTGTCCTATTAGCTTTCTGTTTTGGGGTTTTATTGTTTCTTACTGAGGTTTTGGTGATGAATTTCCACATGTGAAAGGTGGGTTATGAATGAAATCCTGTGAGGAAACTTTACTGTTAGGATTTTGAACCAGATTAGATAGAGCGGTCGGATGAATTTGATCATCAGCTCTTGTTGAGGTGAGGATGGTATTTGGTCCTTGGAAGCTCTTGTCACTTGTTTGCATGTCTTTTTTTTTTCCATGGTTCTACATCTGCATTCTGCAATATATGTGGGCAATAGATGAAATCTTGCACAAATGCATCTCAGAAAAGCATATACGGTTTCGGGAGAATGTCATGGCCTGCCCTTAGTTCACTCAGTGATCTCGGACTTGTGGACTTCCTTGTGGCCGAGAACTATCGGTTTGAGATCCCTTGTACACTATATTACCCGAGTAATATTGACTGTATTCTCAACTGAACAATTGCGTTTGATGTGCTTCTTTCTGGTGATGGTTCCTCAGCTCAAATAAGATAAATGTTCAATCCCGGCCTTAGATGGATCATCGTCTTCTTTGTGATGTCCTTTTAAGACATCGTCGTTGTGATTTTTTTTTTCTTCTTCTTTCTAAATCGGGTTCCGGGTGCAGGTGCAAGAGAGTGATAGAACTGTTGCAGGCTTGTTGTGAGAGATGCAAATACGAGTCCACACATTGCGGATCTGTTGCTGGGCTTCTCAAGCAAATCAGCAAGTGAGTAGTGAGCAAACCCCATATCCATTATGTTCTCCTCCGACCGGTCATGACTTTAACCAAGAAACAGAAGTTGTAACTCGCAGTAATTGTACTTGGAAGGATTTGATCATATCATAGTTGAAACATGTCTTGATGGGTTCACTCTCTATCTCTTCTTCTGGGTTGAGTTTGCTCTTTTTTTTTTTTTTAACTTGTTTTCTCCTGTTTGATTCATTCGTTTTTCTGGATTTGTTTGTTTATTTACTTAAAATTAATGTATATTTATTTATTTATTTATTGGTTATTTTATTTGTTTATAAATATCTCCTACCTAGGTCACTTTATCAATTTTTGATTTCCCCCCCTCATTTTATCATGACTAATTTATACATATTTTAAAATACTAAACTCTAATCACTAAACCAGTTCTAAAATTTATACCATAGCATAGATCCCAAATATTAAGAATTAATTTCGGAGTTTAGAATATAGAATTTCAAGTTTTATTATTGGTTTAGGGTTTAGAGTGGGGCATAAATTAAGTAGGAGGAAGTTTTAGAAGGGTATATTGTAAAAATGATTGTATATAATTTTAGAGTTGTTCCTATGACCTGTGATATTGAGATAGAAAATTATAATGAATCAAATTGAAAAGAACAGTAATAATAGGGCGAAAACGTAAAAAAACCATAAAGATAGTGAGGTTTTGGTAAAAACCGAAACTCATTGGTAATATGATTATAATCGAAATCAAATATTAAAATTATTTCGTATTTGCCATTTTCGTTATTTAACTCAGTTTCTGACGCTTTACATTGATTCCTATTTGATTTGTAGCTTTTAATTAGATTGATGTGATATTAACTCAGATGATAACCGTTGTATTTATTTATTTATTTTATCTCGGTATATTATCTTATGGTTAAAATAAATAATTCTTTATTGAATTTTATTAGAAACAATTTGTTTATTATTTTAAGTAGAACCTTTAAAGCTTTAATGAGAAGAGAATAATTATATATCCAATAAAATATTTTTTTTTGTATTTAGTGTTTAATAGAAGTATAATTATTTTGATTTTTCGTGATACACAGAAAGTTAAGCTAATAAAATAATATTTTTAATAAGATAAAAAAACAAAAACTCGTAAAATTTCTGGCGAGCCCTATTTTAATCTCTTAAGAATTGTATCATTTTGAATACAAAAACTAAAGACGTTCTGTTCTATAAAGAAATTGCCCCCGAGGAAAATAAAAGCGGCTGTTCGTCGTATTGTTCATCATTCTCGAAGGAAACCGCCGGAGAGAGTTTGATCCAAAAAATGGCTCCGAAGAAGAAACCACTAAAGCAGAGCAAGAAAAGCTCCGGTTCTTCGTCGTCATCTTCGAAACCAAACAAGCAGAACTCTTCTTCTGCTCCTAAGTTGCAGATATCGGCGGAGAACGAGAATCGGTTGCGGCGGCTCTTGCTGAACACCGGCCTCTCTGCTTCCGCCGCTCCGCTGCCTCCGAACCCACTTCAGAGTTCGCTCTCCAGGACCCAGAAGGCGAAGAAACTCACAGATGTGTATGAGAAGCTCTCTTGTGAAGGGTTCTTGGATGATCAGATCGAGCTTGCTCTCTCTTCTCTCCGAGTAATTCGCTTCCTCATATGTTTAATCTGTTAAAATTTCCTTCTTTTGACGTTTTTCGCTCTAATCCTACGGAATGCGAGTTGTTATTAGTGTTGGAAATTCTCATTCCTGTTTAGTTTCGCTTCACCCCTCACTGGGTATATGCCTAATTTGTTAAATCTGTGTTGTTGTAAGGATGGTGCGACGTTTGAAACTGCCCTTGATTGGCTTTGCTTGAATTTGCCGAGTCACGAGTTGCCTCTGAAGTTTTCAACTGGAACTTCCCTGTTTCCGACCGAAGGTATGCATTACATCATGCCCATGAAAACCTTTCATGATGCAATCCTCTGGAGGAAGTATACTACTTGTCTGCCTTTCGGTTTTGCAGGCGGTTCTGTGGGTGTGATATCAATTTCAAGGGAAGATTGGGTTGAGCCGGCAGACTCTTCAGCCCGGTTTGAGCAGGAAAAGCCTGAAGTTTTAGTTCAGGCAAAGGGCAAACGTGATCAAGATACTCTTACTTCTTGCCAATCATCTCAGGCTGATTGGATCCGTCAATATATGGAAAGACAACAAGAGGTACACACATGTACATTCCTGATGCTTCTAAACAGTTTCAAACCTGTTATTGTCTTCAGGATGAAGAAATTGCCACAAGCTTCAATATACGAAAGTTCTGGCACAAAAAATATGAAACAAGTTATAGGACCATAAGTAGAATCTTGTAGGCAATGTTTTGAAATTCTAGTTTTGTGCTCTCATTTTCTCCTGCATAGACAGTATTACGACCTTTCCTAATCTTGGTTTGTTTGGCCTTTTATATTAAAATAACTTCAAGGCACAATATGATGTGAAACATACCTAGTTCTTTTGCTAATCAAATGCTCCTCATTTGATGTGCACAGGAGGAATTGGAATCGTGGGAAGATGAGGCAGACGATATTGGCTTCGGCAAGGAGGTAAGCAAACTTTTAACCTAGGCCCTTTGAAGAATTCCTTTTATCCATCTCAGTAAGGCAAGTTGTGAGATCTTGTATTCTTGATCCTTTATCCTCTCAGGCATGGATTTAATGAGTCTTTGCACTTTCCTGTTCATGTCAAGTTTATGGATCTCACTAAAACATACTTTTTCCCATGTGATTTTGCTTTTTGTAATTGGAGGTTTTTGTCTTTAACAAAAGTTGAAGGAGTAATATGTGGAAGACCTTGATTTTAGATAATGAATGGATGTTTTTCTGAGAAATGTTGCAACGTGGGTTAAGTCATTACTGGGTCAGCGACATTCATTTATTTTATTCTTTCTGTTTTCTTGGATGAATTGCATTTTGTTTCCATTTGTTCTAGTGCAATCCTTTTTTGTTTATAATTTTTTCACATTAATCTTGAAACAAATGTGTGAGCTATTGTGTAAGATGCATTCAGGTCAAGTCTTTTAGGTAAGTTGCAGCAGAATTACTGGTCTTTTGATGTCTGGTTGAAACACAACGCATCTGTGTGATTTTTAGGACATTGATGATAAATATCTTACAACTGTGAAGTGATTAAATGGAAGTCTTTTGGTATAGTCGTCCTTTAATTTTTCTTTCCGATGCCTCCGCTGTGATTAATGTTTAAATGTGAATGTAACGGTGATCTACAACCAGAATGCTCTAGATTTCACAATTTAGAATATCAAAATACAAACTTTAGTGGATTGCTGCAACAAATTGGTGGTAACCACTTTGGGTCTCCATCTGCTGGGCCAAATTTGTTTTATTTTATTTTTTTCTCGAGTTATCCTGTGCTTGCTTACAATACTAGGTGTCTGGCCCAAGGCATTTCGATGTTATTGTCAAAGACTATTGTGCGGCAAGGTTGGATGCTATGAAAGCAAAGGAAAAAGGTGATAAAAAAGGGCAGCAGCGAGCAGGCCAAGCCATATCTGTGCTCAAGCAAGAGATATCTGCTCTAGGTTACTTTGATCTTTTCAGTGATCAATCTGTAAATCGGTTAAGGTGCAATATGTCACGATTTATCTGTGTTTATTCTCCAGGGCTTCCAGAAGGAATGTTGGAATCAGAATTTCAGCGTGAACAAGCATTAAACAGCACTATTGAAGAAGGATTTACTGTTTCCATGCCTGATAACATTGATGGGTCAGTAAGTGCTGATGTTACTCCGTTTCAGCCATCAGATGACCCGACCATGGATGAAACATCTGTTGGAAGTGGTAGATCTGAGGAGGTTCAACCCAAAGCTCTCCCTTCAAGTTCCTCTGGACAAGAACTGGTTGCCTCAGATGGTTCTACAGAGGATGTGGAGCTTGGTGATATGTTCTCGGAAGATGTTCCTCCTGCCGAAGCTTCTCCCCATGAAATCCTAGAATTGCAAAAGAAGGAAATGATGAGAGAACTATGCAGCGAGAAAAATCTGGTGAAACTAGAGGGCATTTGGAAGAAGGTATTTCTTCATCTAATTATGTCATTAGAGAAACGGGATTCAAGTTTCAAATCAATATTTCAAGTAATAGATATTTGACACTTTCAGTGCCCAATAGGCTTGCCTCTCCATATGTCATTTTACATATCCAGATTTTAGTTTTAAGGAACTGGATCGTGTAGTTGAGCTGTAACAGTGCTAGATAGATAATGAATTCCGTTTTCTATCTAGAGTTTGCAAGTATAGTGCTTGCTTATATTCTTGGTGCTCTAGTAAAAACTTGCGGACTTGGTGGCTTTGGTTTATCCAATCATCTTTTAACATAGTAAAAGTTTGACAGGGTGAATCACGGAGGATCCCTAAGGCTTTCCTCCATCAATTGTGTCAAAGGTCAGGGTGGGAAGCGCCAAAGTTCAACAAAGTAGTTGAAGAAGGAAGGAGTTTTTCATATATTGCAAGTATTCTGCGTAAAGCCACTGGACGGGGTAAAAGCAGACAAGCTGGGGGACTGGTCAGCCTTCGACTTCCTGGAAAGGATGAAATATTTGAGTCCACTGAGGTGCTCTTATATCCTTATGCTAACATTTCATATCCTTGTCTTTAAGATGCTGAACAAGAGTGCTCGCCTCTTTATCTTCTCTCAAGAAAAATATGTCAGGTTCAAATTTCTTTAATGTGATTTTAAGGCACAATGATCGTTCAGAAAAAGTTATGAAGTACACTATAATTGGATTATTTAGTGCTTTAGACCAATCATGTTTCAGTATCGGTGGAAGTAGGGTCCTTGAATTTGTATCTAGTAGATCTGTTATTCACCCCTTGAAAACTCGACGTCTCAAACATTTGCACACTTGGAGGAACGGGTAAGAAGTTTACCCACATGACCTTGAACTTCTAAATTTGTTGGTCAGCGTTTGGAGCTACGCATCGACTCTCGATTCCAAAATGATTAAGAAATTGAATAATAGTTAATATGTTTGTTATCTGTGAGCTGTTTATGATTTTGCTAACTATGTGAACTAATTTTGTGGCAGGATGCACAAAACAAAGTTGCGGCATTTGCTCTTTATAAACTATTTTCTGATTTACCTGTTCACTTTGCAATTACGGAGCCTTATGCATCTCTTATTTTGACGTGGAAACAAGGTAATTTAAAGGGTCTTGTTTGGTAACCATTTCTTTTTCTCGTGTCCAATAAACAACCTAGTGAGGTGTCTGATAATGTTCCTGTAAATTTAGGCCCTTGGCCCAGTCGATTTCATTTTATGTTAATCTTCCCATATTTTCTTCAAAATGATAATTTCTTCTCTAGCACAGACATGTGAAAGTATCTTTTGATCCGTGATTAAGGTAGGGATAAATGGAAATTCAACTGTAAATATAATTTGCCAGAGAGTTCCTTTTATCCCTAAAAAACTGTTTGTTCTAAATACTTGCCCTGAAGAAAAGAAAGAAGATAAATATTAAACCTTTACTGAATTTAACTTGCAACATGAACGGAATGGAGAGTATATTCTTTTGCTATAGGTTTTGGCATATCTCTGATGTCTCCAGTCTAATGAATATCAAATTACGTTTGGCGTGGCAATATCTTTATTGATCACACTTGCTTTTTGCTATTGCTAAATTCTTTTGCTTTGGCAGAGGAATTGTTGGGTAACGTACAGAGAGAAGAAGATCGAAGAGCTGATTTTGTTGATAGGTTGCTTAAGACGGACAGTTCTAGTTTGGGTGCTTCTCCCGAGATTATCAATGACGCGCATCAAGTTTTGGACCTTAATGTCGGAGAGAATGATCGCTTGGGTGTTCTCATTTCTGACCAAAAAGCTAAAAGTATGATCTTGTATTTGGTTTGTCTTAAATCCTCATTGGTTCCGATAGTTGGTCTAAATAGATAGCCTTGAATATTACTGCCTAAATCATTACCAGGAAAGCCGAAAGCATGATTATTTTATTCTCTGAGTTGCAGGACACTCTACCATAGAGGCTGAAAGTTTCTCCCTGAGACAAAAGCAACAAAACAAAATGAAAATTCCGAAGTACCAGGTAGTATATTTCTCAATTAAGTATAACAGTACTGTTGGGTCTAGCAGTGGCTAAAATTACTTTTATGCGTATAATCCTACCCATAGGCTTTTCGAAGCCTTTAAGCCATTCCTGTAAGAAATATAGCACTTCGTTACGAGAAAACAGAATATTAGTTTTAGTGGACTGCGACTTACATGACTTAATCTGTACTTATGTCATAGAATATGTTGAAAACTAGAGCTGCGCTTCCTATAACTGAAGTGAAGAATGACATATTGCGGCATCTGAAGGAAAAAGATGTCCTGGTGGTATGTGGAGAAACAGGTTCTGGAAAGACTACACAGGTTTGTTCTGGCCAATTGCTCCCTGTTACTTTCTGGTGATATTATCATTCTTGGCTTGCTCTTGTTACTGAGTTTTCCTTCAAGATTCAGCTTTATGCCAGTCCTAATTGTGACATTGTTTTAGGTACCTCAATTTATATTGGATGATTTGATTGAATCGGGTCATGGTGGATATTGTAATATCATATGCACACAACCTCGGAGAATAGCTGTGAGTATCTTGGTCTAAAGATGCCATGTTTCCGTTTGGGATTTTACTTATTTGGTTTGGATTCACTGTAATACTTTAATTCTTGTTGGTTCTTTTGTTTTTGCCATCTTCAAGTATTTTAAATTATAAAATGGAGCCTAGCACTGCAGGTTTCTTTCTACTTTGTTTTTATTAGTAACTGTGGAATATGGTCTAGGCTATCTCTGTTGCTCAAAGAGTTGCTGATGAGCGTTGTGAATCCTCTCCAGGCTCAGATGATTCCTTGGTTGGTTATCAAGTTCGTCTCGAAAGTGCAAGGTTCTGTCTCCTTTTTTTTCCCTTCTTTTATGAACTGTTGCTTATAAAATGTCATCGGGTGGTATATTATTTCTCAGATGCATTCACTGTTTCAAAGGACTTGCTTTATACTTTCAGAATTGCTTGCTTTTATGCCGGTCGTTGCCTGAAAAATTGCTTGGTCTTCAAAGTAGAGCATGATTGAATGGTTGAATTATGAACAAGGGCATACAAATCTCAAAAGCAAGAAAATTCTAACTTCTAAAGCCTTTGGGGCCGCGATGATGCATGAGTAGATTTTGTCTTTGTGCAAAAAAGTATGTTTGGATACTCAAAATCGTTCTTGCTTTTTCTGCAGCACCTGTTGGTGATGAATCTGACTTATTATCACACCAGCATTAGTTGCATTCATTTTCCTCATCTGGTGGTTGTAACATATGCATTTTTTACTCTGCGATAAGATTATTATCATATAATATTCTAGGTTTTCGTTGTGGTTTTCCCATTGAACAGTGTTCCTGAAAGGTGGACAATATTTTGAAATTCTTCTTTGAGGTTTATTCGGATTTGCTTGCATATTTGTTCAGGAATGACAAAACAAGGCTGCTCTTTTGTACGACTGGCATTCTACTGAGGAAACTTGCAGTATGTCTCCTACTTCTTTAGTATGCTCTGGTGCAAGTTATGAATACTTTCGCGTGTGATTGTTGTAAGCTGAAATACTGAGAAAGAGTAGCATTATTGTTACACACATATTCTGGTGATATACATAATCAGAATTTTTATAATCAGAGAAATTATGGGCTGTATAAAACAAGCTCCTATGGCAGGGCAGAAAAAGTAGTACATAAATCGCAGTTTGGTATTAAAGTCCATATTTAAGGTCCAGAATAGGAGATTCTTGTCTGGTATCATCTTAGGATGACAAAATGCTTTTAGCCACGTCACATGAATTGGGTTCCAATTAGTAGTCTTAGAGACTATTTTCTGCCAAAGGTGCTCTGAAGAAAAGTAATGTCTAGTTTTGGGGGACTCATGATGCAGTTTTATGTTCCATACCAGTAATGCTGTGGATATTAGATTCTTAGAATAAGTTTTTTTTTTCTTGTTGCATACGTACTGCCAAAGTTGCTAATGCTTTTTATTCGTCTCCTCCTCCTGTGTTTGTGTGTGTTTGTCCAGGGGGATAAATCCTTGAAAGGGGTTACACATATCATAGTTGATGAAGTGCATGAGCGGTCTCTTTTGGTGAGTTCTTGTAAAAGATCCATAACTTCCTTGATGATAAATTTTCTCTCCTTGGCAGTTATCCATATTTTTGGCATAAATGTTGAGCAGAATTGACATACTATGTTACAAGTGATGCTTGAGGCTCTATACAAGATAATCTAGTCGCTCAAAAATGTAAAATAGCTTTTTGAAAAGGGAAACTAGGAATTGGGGCAGTACATTTGTGGTATGCATTTATAGTAGACATTCTGCTAATGGCCAATCAAATCAAATCACGTTGTATAGTTCAACTAATTGTTTACAACGTTAAAGTCCAAAAGTTTCCCATCTTCGACTTCCCATAAAAAGGAATAGTGAAAATCGTTTTAAGTTCTTTTTCATCTGGGTTTCTTTTGTCACTAATCATTGTATCCAGTCATCTTGACCATGTAATGTAAGCGTACCTATTGCCATCTGTCTTTTTTATAAAGTCTGTTGGATCTAAGTTTCACATATCAATATTTTTTTCATTCAAATGTTGGTATGGCTGGGAATGACCTTAATGTTTTCTTAAAGATCAGTTGAGAGTTAACTGTGTTCTTATTACCATTTCAGGGTGACTTTCTTCTCATTATTTTGAAGAACCTAATTGAGAAGCAATCCTGTGATGATGCCACACCTAAGTTGAAAGTTATCCTCATGTATGTTTCTATCCTTTCGGTCTCAAATTGCAGGTTGTAAAAATATACAGACAATGTAGTAATGTACTAATTTATGCTTTCCTTCAGGTCGGCTACTGTTGATGCAGAGCAGTTTTCAAGATATTTTGGGCATTGTCCTGTAGTTACTGCACAAGGACGAACTCATCCAGTTACTACTCAATTTCTGGAAGACATTTATGAGCTTACAAGTTATCATCTTGCTCCAGATTCTCCTGCTGCTCTAAGATCTGACAGTTCAATAAAAGACCAGGTATTTAGCATACTTGTTTTACACAAATTATCCTTTGTATTTCTGCGATCCCCTTTTCCCTTTTAACCAGCATGTCTTATGTATTTCTGCCTTTTCTACTGTTTGCTTTCTTTATGGTGTCTAAATGCCAGTTTAACCCCCACCCCCACTTTGGTATAGAGAGATTATTCCAAACTCAAGATATTTGCATGCACTCCTTAATTTATATATCCTCTTCTAATTCTGTGTTCGTGGGTTTCTTCATGAAAATCCTTCCATTTTACTGCAACGAGTGTTGCTCATTATGTCAATAGTTTTTCCAGAACTCCACGCATCCACAATCCATGATTGCAACAATTGGGATAAATGACATGCGTCGAACAGCCTTTATCCGGGGTTTTAATTTTATTTGTATTATATTGTTTAAAATATTGGATGATAGTCCCGATGTACAGAACCTTCAAGTTAAAACATATTTTTGGAGTATTACGGAGTTAATTTATGAATCTTCATGGCTGCAGCTTGGTCCTGTAAACGACCGTAGGGGAAAAAAGAATCTTGTCTTGGCTGGCTGGGGCGACGATTATCTGCTCTCTGAAGGCCCTTCTAACCCATTTTATGATCCCAGTAATTACAGCTCATACTGTGATCAGACACAGAAAAATTTGGTACTTTTCTTTTTCAGATTGAGCTTGTCATCCTCTTATTCACTGAAGGTTATCCTGACAACTTGTGATTGTTTTGGCAGAAAAGATTAAATGAGGATATTACTGATTATGAGCTTCTTGAAGAGTTGATATGCCACATTGATGACACTTGTGACGAGGGAGCTATTCTTGTATTTTTGCCTGTAAGCTGATGATGAGAACTTCTATTTCAATCGAGACCCATCATCTTTTCTGTTGCTTCGGCTTGACATGTGTTTGGTTATTACAGGGAGTGTCTGAAATTTACACGTTACTTGATAGGTTGGCTGCCTCGTATCGATTTGGTGGGCCTTCTGCCGATTGGCTTCTTCCTCTACATTCTTCTATTGCATCTGCAGAACAAAAAAAGGTGTTTCTGCGTCCCCCTGAAAACATACGGAAGGTAAATTTCCTTTACGATCTTCATACTATTTACTAAGTAACACTACCACTATGTGTTACTTTAGATGGCTAATTTCTTTAAGGACAGTCCTTTGTGATATTCCATTATCGTTATGGAAAAAGTCTGTCGCATGTCACATTTGTCCTTTTCTCTTCCTCCAGCATTGCTAGTCTTTCAATTGAAGAGAACAACTTTTTCTCCCCGTTCCCCCACATATACGGAATTTTGGAATATCTTAAGATGCATTTGGATTTTGTCTAGCAAAAAATGTTTAAAGTGGTTGGGGGCTCTAAGCTAGCTAGCCAGAACTTAGTGTTAAATTCTACGAATTTAGATTGATTTCTACCTTTTTATGATTTCTTAATGGATTTTGCTTATCAGAGTTTCTTTTTCCTCTGTTGCAGCTTACATAGAGTTTATATTTCATTTCGTAGATGCTTTGTGATTTTCACTATATAAAATATTATAATTTTTTTTTTATAAAAGTATAGCGTCTTTTTGTCAACACTACTTTTCCTTCTTTACCGCCACTAAATTCTCAAGATATCTTTAGCTGAGTGATGGCAATTTTTGTGTTTCGGAAGTCAGCTAAAGATACCAGCCAGTTGAAAATGAGATGAAATTGATGCGAGTGCCAAATCTCTTTTGGTAAATGTGTGTTTGTTTCTCGATACCAGAAACCATTTTGGTATAAACCCTTCTTGATTGTGTGTGAACTGCTGCCAGACTGGTCTGATTAACATTTAGCTTTTGTGTCCTTTTTAATGTTCAGGTTATTGTAGCTACCAATATTGCGGAGACCAGTATAACAATAGACGATGTTGTGTATGTGATTGACTCTGGAAAACACAAGGAAAATCGTTATAATCCACAAAAGGTACTCTTAAGTGTCAGTTCATCAGTTGTATTTTTCCTCTTTGATGCTTGGTGAACAAAGTCGGCATTAATTAGAAGATACTTCTTTCCTTGTTTCCCCTTGTAAATTCAATAACTAGAGAGTGAAAAGAATAATCCTAAATGATGCACATGTTGTAGTGATAGTTGCTCATTCGCTTCCAGATGAAATGTTGATTTGTCATTTAATTAGTTTCTGGTGGTTTCCTTACTTTGTTTTTGGTTATCTATGCAACAAACTGAACTTTTCCAGGTCTTATATATTGGTTTTATTAATTTCAAAATATAGTTCTCGAGACAGTAAATATACCTTTCTGTGGGTTTCACTGATGATTATTTTTTACTAGGTTTCT
This sequence comes from Tarenaya hassleriana, assembly GCF_000463585.1. Taxonomy (NCBI): domain Eukaryota; kingdom Viridiplantae; phylum Streptophyta; class Magnoliopsida; order Brassicales; family Cleomaceae; genus Tarenaya; species Tarenaya hassleriana. Next base: position 8,757,194 of record NW_010960187.1, on the reverse strand, counting down.
GTAATGTTATTTTTCTGTGTCAATTATTTTAATTTTAGAAATTGTCAAGCATGGTGGAAGATTGGATCTCTCAAGCAAATGCAAGACAAAGAAGAGGAAGAGCTGGACGTGTTAAACCTGGAATTTGCTTTTCCTTGTACACTCGTCATAGGTTCGAGAAGCTTATGCGTCCGTATCAGGTGCTTTTCTTTCAGGTGCTTTTTTGTATACTTTTGTTGGTTTGCCTCTAAAATTACTTGCTCATCTTCATCGCAAGGTTCCTGAGATGATGCGGATGCCTCTGGTAGAGTTATGTTTACAAATCAAGTTGCTTGGTCTGGGCTACATAAAGCCTTTTCTGTCCAAGGCAAGTGACATCATTGTTCGTGACGCTTTAGATATCACATTTGCTTTCACTGTCATCTAACTTCTTTTTTTTTTCCTTCCTGTCTTTAGGCTTTGGAACCTCCAAGTGAAGGAGCTATAGCCTCTGCGATTTCATTGTTACATGAGGTAGTGTGCGACTAGAGAATGTCTTTGTCTGATCTAAAGGATGCGTAGTTCCTTGGGTCTGTCAATTTGCTTACATCAAAAACTTTATGCAACTTGCACCTGGGCATTATTGCTGATGAGCATGCTGCTATCCTCTAGCGTGGCAGATTGATTGGCTTTTTCTACTTCGTATTATTCCATGGTCATTTAAGTTTTTAACAAGGGTTTAGGGTGTATTGGTTCCATAAAAGTCATTTCTGGATAGATTTTAAAGTCCGTGGTGCTTTAAACCTGTCTTTGATGAATCTTCTCTTTATTAGGTTGGTGCCATTGAAGGGGATGAAGAGTTAACACCACTCGGGCATCATTTGGCAAAACTTCCTGTTGATTTGTTGATTGGGAAGGTTTGTCTCTGTTACTCAAATTTATGGTTCAAGACCTCTATCATTGTCTTATTTATGTGTCTTTTTTTCCTTTCCTTGCAACATCTAGTAACAATGCTATCATGCATCCCATTTACTGATATTAACAAAAGCCGCCTCTTTTAGATTTCAAAGTTATCCATATTGTTGATTGATAATCAATGTGTAAATACACCTTAGTAGATACTTTCCCTGACTACAGTGCCACCCGGTGCACAATCATGACTATATTCTTGAGTAAATGCAGATGCTGCTGTACGGTGGAATATTTGGTTGCCTATCACCAATTCTCTCAATTGCTGGGTTTTTGAGCTATAAATCTCCATTTTTATACCCTAAAGATGAGGTACGTTTCTATGTTAGAGTAATTTTGACTATGTTGCTCAGGGATAATTAATAAACAACTTCTAATCTATGTTTCTTTTTTTTGTTCTTTCTGTAGAAACAACATGTCGATAGGGCCAAACTTGCTCTTTTGACTGATAAGCCTGGTTCAAGTGATTCGAATAACAATGACAAACAATCTGATCACCTGCTGATGATGGTTGCATATGACAAATGGGTGAAGATACTGCACGAGGTATGTGATAAAGGATTTTCTTGTAACAACTATTGAATTGTCGCTTACTTTCTTAAGTTAGTTATGCTTACATGGTTGGCTCTTCTCTTTGAGTGTCCATTCTGTTAGCAGTGAAATTGGACTTAGTCATTTTATGCCGAAATTGATTTCACTATGTACTTGTTGGTGGCATACTAGGAATGTCCTTCAGTTGATCATCATAATATGCAATTCAATTGAATTTCTCAAAATCAATATCGGACTCAGTGGATATCTAAAATGCCCAGGTGATAGATAAATCATACTATCCTTTATTTTCTAACATAAGAAGAAATTAGTTGTTCCTCTTTTGACAAAAATCTTTTCAGTAATTGAATTTTGGAATATATTCCAAAAAATATAAGCAAGAATTATAAACTAGAATTTATGACATTAGTGAATAGAATTTATGATTGAATAAATTCATTCTGACCTGAAACTTCAAAGGCCAAAATCCAGTTCGACTGGATTGGAATGCATGGATACTGTATCAGTTTCTGTAGAAACTCAATGGCATACAGATTACACTAAAAGCTTGAGTTTACCGAGAAGAATTACTGTTTCGATCTACAATTTGGTGGAGCGCTCGTTGGGATCCCTTGCAAATTGACAATGAGATTTTTGATTTTTTCCTTCGTGCCTGCAGCAAGGACCGAAAGCTGCACAGAGATTCTGTGATTCAAATTTTCTAAGCGGTTCA
>NW_010960187.1:8749676-8754584 GCF_000463585.1 Tarenaya hassleriana | reverse complement strand
CGGTTCAGTGATGCGGATGATAAGGTACAAGTTACTTTGGTGCACAAGACAAGTTGGATCTAATTTTCTGATGTAAAATTATTTGTATGTCTTCCAATCCCAGAAGTTCTTTCCTTTGGACTGCGAAAGATTGTTATCTAGCTTACATCTTTCCTTTCTCATCCTTCAAGTCTCCTTTTTTTACTTGTCTTAAAATATCAGAGACATGAGAGTACAATTTGGAACACTGCTTGCTGACATTGGGCTCATTGATGTTCCTAAGGTGATATATTTTGTCCATCTGAAAATTTGTTATCATGAATTCATGACCCATGTGGCAGTTTAAATTTACACAAAAGGGCATCATCTGCCAAAAGTATTCATATGTTTGTTCCCTTCTTTTGGGTATGGCTCTATCACCTGCATAGTTTTCAGACAAGTTTTGGACAGAAAGAAGGCTAACATGTTTTCAAATGGCCCTGACAAGGAAATTTTCTTCTATCTATCATCAGATTCAAGGGAGAAAATCAGAGACTCTTGATTTATGGTTTTCTGATAAATCTCAGCCCTTCAATTTGTATTCACAACAGCCGGAAATTGTTAAGGTACAGTGCATTCTGGTGCCCTTCTTCTGTAACAAATTCAAGTGAGGCTTATTTTTGTTCTTTTCTTAGTGCTGCTAATGTGCATATATATATATACACATACATATGTACTTTTTTCCAGATATGAAAGAGATCCCATATCAACATCTGAAAAGTGAAACGGCCAAATAAATTAGTGATCTATGATTTATGTATGTGTTTGTGAAATAACATTGATGGCCCATTTGTAACTTTTAATGGAAAAAATGAATGTCTTTTTTTGAGCTCTCGCACCATGTTTTGTAACTTTTGTGCACTTCAGTTTTTTTTTTTCCCGTACCTGATCTGAACTGTCAATTTTGACAGGCTATATTATGCGCAGGACTATACCCTAATATTGCTGCCACTGAAAAGGGAATTACAGATGCAGCATTCAAAAGCCTTACAAAGAAAGAACAGCAGCCAAAGCCTTATGCTTTGTTTGATGGCAGAAGGGAGGTCCATATTCATCCATCCTCGATTAACAGCTCCTTAAAATCATTTCAATACCCTTTTGTCGTGTTCCTCGAGAAGGTATGTTGAGTTCTAATATATTATGAAGCATTTGGTTCTGGAACTTTAGCACTTTGATTTATTTTTTATCAGAAAGATTTTCGGTTAATAGTTCTGTCCTGAATCCTATCATAGTAATTGAGTAAAACTGGCATGAAGATGCTGAGGTCATTGAATATGTAAAAGGGTACGTCTGGTAGTTTTTTTTTACTTTGATCATTTTTTCAATATCATCACAATTTTTTTTTGTTCTTTTAGGTCGAAACGAACAAAGTATTTCTGCGGGATACCACCGTTGTTTCTCCTTTCTCCATTCTACTTTTTGGTGGTTCAATCAGCATTCACCATCAGGTATGGGACTTGAATCACCTGTATTATATTATCCCTTTTCAGTAGATTCATTTGTCCAACAATGAACTATATAGAGACCTTCTAATAAAGCACAAAGTTGTTACTTGATCTACAAATCCGATCTTGGGTCTAATGAGTTGTTGCTCTCTAGAAAGTTGGTACGGATGTAATGTTTGATCATCAAATCTTTCGAAAATGATTCTGATGCTTTATGGGCACTCAACAGTTATTAAGTATTGTCTGTTCCCTCCTCTTTTCTACATAAGATACATTACTTACCCCTGATGAAACTAGTGTGGTGCATTGGTTAAATCTTCTTCCTGGTTATATGAAAAGCCTATTTCTTCAATCATGTTTCGATATCTTTATACAGATTGGAACAGTCACCATTGATGGATGGTTGGAGCTGACAGCACCTGCCCAAACTGCAGTCTTGTTCAAAGAACTCCGAGTAACCCTTCATTCCATTCTCAAAGATCTCATACGAAAGCCCGAGGTATTTCTAACAAGATTGAACTTTGATCCTCTTTCCATTTCGTAGTAGATTTACATGACAGAGTTGTTTTGACCCTCTACTTGTTCCTTCTAATCTCTCTCTCTCTGCATCTTCAGAAATCAAGCATTGTTCATAATGAAGTGGTCAAGTCGATGGTTAATCTGCTGCTGGAAGAAGGCAAACCTAAACACAGTTAAGAGCTTAGGAACTTGGAGAAAAAACGACTGATTTCCAGCTGAAGCTCTCCATGTGATTGCCGAAATCTCCATGACTACATAAACTGCAAGAGTCTGGAGGCAAATCCCAGAGCTTGAGCCTGATTATTACAGTAACATAAAGACAATAAATACAACTAATATATATATATATCCACCTCTAGGTTGAACCATACAAAAAAGGAGATGGATTGTCTCTTACATGCTTTTGGATCATGGGTCACGGAAGATGTATTGGGTTGAAGGTTCATTGACTCTTGTCATAAAAAAAATATATATTCAAAACAAACTCTAAATTTTAGGAATTTCATATTAAACCTCAATCTTTTAGTTCGTGTCATTTTAAATCCTAATACTAAGTAATTTTGAAGAAAATAAACACTTTGAGATATATTTTGCAGTCCTTTTTATTTTGTTTCAAATCTTCTAAATTTAAGGGAGTAAATATATATATGTTAGTTTGATATAATTGATGGGTTGAAGCGTTCCAAATTCAAACAATAGAATTGAGCTTCAAAGTATAGGGTTGATTTTGACTTCAATAAAAAAAAAACTTCGAACTTAATATGAGATTTTTAAAAATTAAAGTTTGTTTTAATTCAATAAAGATAATAGGGTTAAGATGTAACTGTTTAATTTAAATTAAAAGTTGAACGTTTAATTTGGGTTTTTAAAAATTAAAAGGTAAACGTTTAACTTGGGTTTTAAAAACTTTTAAAAAGGTGTGTTTTGGTTGTTAGGTCGTTAATATTGAACTTCCAAAGGTTAGGGTTTATTTTAATTTCATTGGAAAAGGTTGGGGTATTTTATATGATATTTTTAAACTTTGGGGTTTGTTTTTCAATAAATCACTATCGAATCGTTTCACACTTTTCTTTACCGGAGCTTCACAATTTCGGCCACTGGTTTCTTTAGCCTCTAGGGCTTCATTGCCATCGGCGACCGATAATCAGGTTAAATCGAGAGGAACAATCGATTAACAAGGTAGGATCTCATCGAGCAATTGTCCAAGTTTCCATCTTGTTTTTCGTCATATCTTCGACGGCTATTTGACGTGGATAATAATCGCTCTGGGCTTCCGACCGATCCTCTTCACGCTGCTGAATCAGGTAACTTGTGAGTTTTTTTTTATTTGTATTCAGATTTAGGTTTAGTTTTCCGATTGCTGCTTCAATCTAAAAATCATTCGCTCCTTGTGGATTAGATGCCGGTAATTGTTCCGTGTTTGTTGGCTTGGGCTTTCTAGGATTACGTTATGATAGCTGCTTTATGTTTCGGTTACATGAATCAGGTGAACATGAAGCGTAAGCGTGGGCATAAAAAAGGAAACAAGTCTAAGAAGCCCAAGGTGGTCTCCAATGAAGGGAATTTAAATGGGTCAGCTGAAAATGCAGAGAGTCAAAACTCTGATAAAAGTTCTGAGGCTGCTGATGAACAAGAGTCCAGAATGGAGGTTGATGCACCTTCTTCCACTGGGAGTGACCATTCACTTAATATTAGTGCCGATCGTGATGGATCTGCTGATAACACAGCAGCCAAGTCAATTGGACGCGTTAAGGTTAAACTGAAGACCTCAAAAGCACCAGAACCTGATACTTCTTCACGTAATGATGTCGCTGAGAACGTCCCTCAGACGGGGTCAGAAAGATCAGGCATGGCTACTGAGAGGAAGGAGGACTATGTTCCTCCTTTGCCTGAAAGAAAATCATTGTTCATAGGGAATGTTTACAGGAAAACTAAAGGTATAAAGATTAAACCTTCCAAGGCAGTAGCTGGCTCTTGCTCTAGTATCGAGAATGCAAGCGATCCTCTCAAGACCAAGGAAGAAAATGTTGTTCAGAATCCTGATTTGAAAACGCTTAATGAGAATTCAGATAAGAAAACACTTAATGAGAATTCTGAAACCAAAAAGCAAGAACCAGAAAACGAGCCAATTTCTCTTCTAAAAGGGCAGAAGAAGGCTGATCAAACTTCTGGGTACAATAAACAAGAACTGGAAAGCCCGGTAGGCTTTCTGGGCAGAGAGCAGAAGAAGGCTGATTCAACTTCTCAATACAATAAGCAAGAACTGGAAAAATCCCTTACAGTATGTTCAGATTAATCTTCTTTACGTTTTTCATTTTTGATGCTTTGAGCTGTTATGTTTGATCTGCATGCCTAATGCACTTTTGTATGTACGTATCATATTTTTTAAGGTGATAAAAAAGGTTATGAAGATGGACGCGGCTGAACCCTTTAATGTTCCTGTGAACCCAGAAGCTCTTGGAATTCCGGTAAGCATGGTGGCTTGTATCTGTATCCCTTCCAAAAGTGCACAATCAGTTGGTCTCGGGGGTTTTGGTTGTAGATCACGTGTTATATCTTTGCCGTAGATAAACTTTTCACTATATTATCTTGTTGCTCCAGTTGGCCTTATTTCATTTCATGGTTATGTTGAACTTCACATATGCCATTGCCGTGTATAATTCTTCCTAGCACATGAGCAAAAGGGATGCTCCTCTAGTACAAGAACCAATCATCCAAGTTTATCTTGTTTTGCTTAATATCTGTGCTTTTATCTTTCCCTTTCCTCTATGGGCATTTTGCGTGCGAGGATACTATGGCGCACCGGTTAAGGTGTTGCCGGTGTGACCTAGAGGTCATGGGTTCGGGTCCTGGAAGCAGCCTCTTGCAGAATATTTCTGCAAGGTTAGGTTTGTCTGCAATACACCCTTGTGGTGGGACTCTTTCC
>NW_010960187.1:8743546-8749557 GCF_000463585.1 Tarenaya hassleriana | reverse complement strand
CTTTCCCAAACCCCCGCTTAACGAGGACTCTTTGTGCACCGGGTTGCCTTTTTTTTGGCTCTCATGTATACATATGTCGGTGCAAATAGCTACTTCAAGTATGGCCTGTACAAGACCTCCTTGACTGGTTATCTTACACTTTGAAGTCAAAACCTAGTTTGCTATTTTGATCACCGATAATTTAAATAAGTGAGAAATGATGTGGATATGTTGCAAATATAAGAGAATATGACGCAAAACCGAAATGAATGGAAAAAGAGAATTCATGCGGCCGACTCCAAATAAACTTGGGATTAAGGCGATGTTGTTGTTGTTGTTGTATGGAACAATTTTCATCACATGGAGTTGTTTTCTCCTTTTTTTGTTTCGTCGTTAACGATTTTCTTATTATTCCCTGCTCAGGATTATTTTGATATCATCCATACTCCTATGGACTTTGGAACAATTTGCAACAATCTTGAGAAGGGTGAGAAGTATAAGAACTCAGCAGATGTTTACAAGGATGTACAGTACATTTGGGATAACTGTTGCAAATACAACAAGAAAGGTGATTATATCTTGGACCTAATGAAGCGGGTGAAAAAAAATTATATGAAGTACTGGACTGCGGCTGGATTGTATACTGAGCAATCCACAGGTATTATATCATTTATTGTATCCAGTATTTGAATATTCTGTTAATCTATTACCTTGAAATCAATGATATATGTGCTGAGATTTGTGCTATGCTTAATTTTTGTACAATTGGTAGCAGAAACTCAATGTTGTGTTTTTCCTATTTCGCGTCGGCATATGGTGTAAATTGTTTAGAACTTTTCCTGAGGCATCTGTCATTGCTTAATCTTTTATTGATGTTTCTGGTAAGGGCTAGTGTTACTTCGTTTTTGAAGAAACATCCTGGTCTAATGCATGTATCCCCAACTTAATAATCAAAGTAGAAAAAAGTTATCCCCCGTGTGTTGAATTTTTGGCTGTTTGGTGTTTTTTCACATTCAACTGAAAGTGTTCTTTTTTCATGCTGGTGACATAATAATACACCCATCCGGAAAAGTTGTGTAGATGAGTTAATCCTGATTGTGTACTGCATGTATGCATTTGTCTATGGTGATCACTATGCATTTTGCGCCTCGTTTAAGTTAATTTCAAATTTATTTCTCTTAGAATTTTTAAAAGAACATTTATAAAGCAGTATATAACAAGTAAGTTTGTTTACAAATAGAAATTGTCAAGAATTTTGCATATCAAGGGGAAAATGTATGTGTTTGTTACTTGGAATGCATCTATTGGTAGTGAATATCAGTTAAGAGTATTTGGGGCTACAAGTAGCATTCACATCGATTTAATTTTTTTTCTTCTGTTATGGACAGAGAGCACACAACTTGAGGATGGTGCACAATCAAGCCTGGGGAAAGGGTCCACAAAAGGCAGTCAACTGAAGCAGAAGAGTCATAAACGCCATGGGTATGTTGAGGAGGGAGTTCTATGTACATTGGTCAAGCCTCTGATAACAGGATCTGGTCCACCATTTTCATAATCTAAGCCTATATTTTCTGTCCTCTTTCCGCAGCTAGAAGTTTCCCCCCTGTTTCTATTTCTTTGGATTTTCTGTGAGTCTGGCCAGCTAAAATCATTTGCATGCACACTAATAGCCTGAACTTTGATCAAAAATATCCTCTGCATGTGGAAATCTCCTCCTGATTGGAGCTAGAATAGCTCTTGTATCTCTTCCATGCACTCTGAAAATGGGTCTGGGATTGAATATTCATTTGTGTCATCTTTATTGTCATCTGCAGAAGACACCACAAGAGTGATTGCATGTGTGCAGTATGTATTCTGAAGCGCCGGAAAAGAGAACGTGAGCACAACGCCAGAATTGCTCAAGGACAGTCTGGAACGCAAGAGGTTAGAACTAAATTTCTACAACATATACACACATGCTCACATGCATTGATCCATGTTCATGTATTTGGTGTGCTTCGATTTAGACTGGTGACTTTCTATGTCAGAGAGTTATCCTGAGATTTTGGTTTCGGTTTAGCCACACTACTGTAACAAGTGCTAACTTTGTTTGTGTTTTCTCGTGAAGGAATATTCGCCTGTGGCAAGTCCCTCCATCGAGAATTCATCGCTAAACATGGGCGAGGAGCAGGACATGGATACCGATGTTGACAACAGGAATGGGGGAAAATCAGAAACTGTGCAGATTGACAGCCCAATGGAAGAAAAACAAAGAGTGACTGAACCCAGACATGAGGCGGAGGCGGAAGAGGAAGGTGAAGGGGATCTGGATGTTGATGAGGAAGATCATGTGATGGAAATTGAAAAGATAAATGAAGCTGATAAACACAAGAACCATTCTGTGGATAGATCTGCAGAAGAGCCCAGTGATCAGCCTGTGACTGATACTGCGGAGAAGTCAGATGCAGTAGTTTTGTCCGAATGTCAAAAATCGACTCAGCATGAGGAGGAAGACAAAGCCATCCGGTTACAGAAGCAGAAGGTATTCCTTGGTCTGACGCTTTCACATTTTACCTTGTTTCAACATATCTGAGGCCTTATTTTATTTGCGTTGAAAAAAAAAATTAGTGTTGGTATCTAAGTTAACGTAAATCCAGGGGAAAAAACAGGAATGGCTTGGCGGGGAGATAATCCCGGGCTCGCTTCGCTTTTTATGCAATATGCAGATACCGAGTTTTAACTTACCATGGCGTATTTCATTTGTGAAGGAACTACGGGAGTTGCAACGAAAAGAATGGCGAGCAAAGATGCACGAGAAGTTCCATATTGAAAACCCGAAGCTTCTACCTCTATGCGAAGCTCTCTTTCCCAACGAGAAGAGCAAATCTATATGGAGCGGACCTCACTCGCTATTTAACCGCCGAGGCACAACTCGTACAAAGACAAGCTCCGTCCACGAAGCAATTGAGACATTTATGAAGTAGCAGTTGTTTGTCTGTTAGATTGTGAAAAGGATTCAGAATGTAACATATTTAAGTTAGGAGCCATGTTTCAGCATGTCTTTCTAACATCAGGTATCAGCTGTTAGATTCATCGACTCCCAGTTCTGACGAAATAACATCCAGAAGGTATTTTCCTTAACCAGTCAGATACCCCAAGCAGAAACAGAAGTGTTTCTCTTTTGAATAAGATTTGGTTGGATACTCTGAATATTCGGAATGGATGTCAGAGGTGATGTGAGGGGTGAGGTCGGGCAACTTGTGAGGAATCGTCAGAATCATAATATTGTAATTTTTAAGTAGCGATAATTGTGTGTATATTGTATATATACATATATATATATATAATTTAAAAGATATTTTCATAAAATCTAGGATATCGCCGACATCCTCAATCCGATCTCATCTCATCATCTTCGATGAATCGATCTCTGGGTCGCGTGGACTCGACATCCCGGTACCTTGCTCAAATCTAACCGACAGCATGGATGATTAAAAGTTGGGCTAGTGTTTTAAGGTTGAATGTTGATTTAGTCGGGGTTTTATCAAAAATACCCCTATTATGCTACAAAGACTTCAAGGCATACCCCTGCAAAAATAAAAAAAAAAGTTAGTTCAAAACATACCCTTATAATTATGTTATTCCCATAATACCCATTGGCGTGGGTCCCAATGACAGAAACAGAAGAGAGAGAGAACAGTTTTCGGTTCCCTATGAAAAAATTTAAATATTTTAAAATTTTTAAAACTCCCTCCACCACAAAAAGTTAAAATTTTCGCGTGAATTTTAAAATTTTTCGGTGTGACCAGCGTGACCAGTGTGCCCAAGTGACCAGTGTGACTAGTGTGACCAGTGTGACCAAAACTAAATTTTGAACGGCGTGACCAGTGTGACCAGTGTGACCAAAACTAAATTTTGAACGGTGTGACTAGTATGACCAAAATTAAATTTTGAACGGTGTGACCAATGTGACTAGTGTAACTAGTGTGACCAATATGACTAATATGACTAGTGTGACCAAAACTAAATTTTGAACGGTGTGACCAGTGTGACCAGTGTGACCAATGTGACTAGTGTGACCAATGTGACTAGTGTGACCAGTGTGACCAAAACAAATTTTAAACGGTGTGACCAGTGTGACTAGTGTGACCAGTGTGACCAAAACAAATTTTAAACGATGTGACCAGTATGACTAGTGTGACCAGTGTGACCTGTGTGACCAATGTGACTAGTGTGACCAGTGTGATCAAAATTAAATTTTAAACGGTGTAACCAATGTGACGTACCTTTGTTTTTGTTGTCAATCCGTTCCATTATCGCTCCGAACATTTATTTGAAATTAAATATGCACCTCTTGCATATTCTTCGACAGATTTGCTATGCATCTATCTCATTTTCATAAAAAAAAATACACGATTCACTCTAAAAATCATAAAACTCAAACCCAAAACACAAAGTTTATGCATCGAATCAATCTCTTGTATTAATGAACTTACCTTCAGTTTTTGTCATTTGTTCTGTCTTAGACCGACTCAAGAAGAAGATATGAGGTCGTCGGTGAAGATATGCTCAACGAAATAACCATTTTTCGTTTGTTTTTCTATGTATAAAAATGAAATGAGAAGAGAGAAAATGAAAGAGTTGAGAGAAATATAAGAGTAGAGAGAGAAAGTTAAGAAAGAAATGAAGAGTTATCAAAGAATGAAAATGAGAGAGATGAATTCAAAATGAAGAGAGGAATACCACGTTACTTTTTGTGAGAGGGTTAATTATGTCTTTTGTTCCTTTTATTTTTTTTTCTAAAATTTTAGGGTTTTGGAGGGTAGTCCGTGAAGTCTATGTAGCAAAGTAAGGGTATTTGTGCTATATTGCCGTTTAAGGGCTTAGTAACACATGTTTGGGAATAAATACTCCAATTACGATTAATAAAAAGGGAATTAATCCGATTGATTTAGGATATAATAATGTAATTTTGGATATTGAAACTATGACAAATGGTTGAATTTTATTCGTATTATTAAACGACACTAGGCTTCCTATACAGACAACAATTGCCCCTTTGGACCAACTTAACAAAAATCACCACACAAATCTCAACTAAAAACACCCAAAATTTCACATTTATAATTAAAATAAAAACACTGCAAATACAATTTTTTTTTAAAAAAAAAAAATTCAATTCTCACCCAATGATGATAATAATGATGTTACTCTTCGGAGTTATTCGAGTAATCGTCTCCGCTATCATCATCCGGGCCGCTCTGCTGCGGCTGCGGTTCTTTGTTGTTCATTTCACCAGCGTTTGAATTTGCGTTTGCGTTTGCGTTTGCGTTTGACCCACGTCTTGCATACGCCGCGTTCAGCGCGGCTAGCATCCCGAGGTTCGAATCCGGCATCCCTAACCCTCGACACTCCGGCGGCGGAGGATTCGCAAACGGCCACATCTGGGCACGGTGGCATGCGGCGGCGCTGCTGCTCTCCACCGCCGGATTCTGACCGGAACCCAACGCCGACGGAATAACACTCGCTGTAGTCACCGGAAGCATCCAGAAGGTGTTTCCGGAGGCTCTGCTCGCCGGCGTCAACGCCCACAAGGCCGCTGCAGCCGCCTCCGCTGGCGAGATCTCGCTGTTCTTCAGGGTTTTGTTTACCTGTTCCGTCTGATGGTTCTGGTTCCGATCGTCGTTTTCCTTCGACAAATCATCGGATCTGTAGCGTTTTCTCCCGAAATTATCGTCATCGGATCCCGGAATAGTCTCTGCCGCCTGATCAGTCCCGGTGGCGGTCAACCGATGGTTCTGGTTGTCAAGTTGTTGTTGTTGCTGCTGAAGATGGCTCCACAGGAACGGCGGTGCGTGGCTCCCGAACGCGCTTCCCGGTCCGTCGTACGGGTGGTGGTGATGCTGACTCAGTCCTAGAGCACCAAACAACGGCGCCGATCTCGACGGCGGAGCTGAGAGCGTCGATCCGCTGCTTCGGATGGGGACATTGAGGGAGGAGAAGTTCGCCGGAATCGTTCCGGTTCCCGTGGCGGGGATTAACCCCGGCGCCCC
>NW_010960187.1:8742510-8743452 GCF_000463585.1 Tarenaya hassleriana | reverse complement strand
AAAGCCACTCGATGGTCTCGCCATCGGACTTGTGACCGAGCTCCTTCGTCAACTGGAAAACCCTAGCCGCGCACAGCGCCGGCATCCTGATCCGCCGTCCTCTCCCATCAACCTTCGTGTGCCTGTCCTTGGTCGACTTCTTCGCCGGAACAACCGCCGTAGAATTCGACGACGTCGTTGCAAGAGACGCGTCCACTTGCTGCCTCGACGCCGCCGCCGCCGAACCTCCACCGTCGTTGTTTCGACCGTCAGCGATGTCCATATCCGGTGATACAGAAAAAAAAAGGATCTTCGAGAGTTGAGGGTTCGAGGAGAGAAAATCCGAAATGGTTGTTCCGATTGTCGTCTTCTCTCGTTGACTCGTCTCTTCTTCGCCGGAGTTTCAGAGAGTGAGAGAGGAAAGAGGGTTTGGTGATGGAGGAGAAAATAATAATAATATAAAAAAACAAAAGTCGCTTTTTTAATCTAAAGATTATTAAATAAAAGGAATAATTTCATTTAAAACCTACTTTTCTCTCGTCGCAATTTAAATCCTATACTTTTTTCAATCCAAAAAAACATTATACTTTTAAAAATTGGCAATTAAAACCCTATACTTTTAAAAATTGCCAAATAAAACCCTGAACGAAAAAAATATTATTTAATGATGACATGCATCTTAGTCATCTGCCACATCATCAATCCCTAGTATTTAATAATATTAATTAATAAAAAATAAAAATAAAATAATATTAATAAAAATAAAATTTTAAAAATTATACACATACATATATAATGAAATGATATATATATATACATATATATAAATATATTTATATATATACATATATATATAATACATATATATATATATATATATGTTTTATATATATATGTGGTATACGTATTTTTTTTCTAAAAATCATGCATATGTCACATATATCGCATATGATATGAGGTCGT
>NW_010960187.1:8701843-8742455 GCF_000463585.1 Tarenaya hassleriana | reverse complement strand
TACATATATATATATATGTATGTATTATATAGATATATGTGTATATATAAATATGTTTTATATATGTGTCATATATGATTTTTTTTCTAAAAATCATACATATATATATAATATTTTTTAGGGAAAAATACATATATAACACACAGATACACAGTACACTGGTTCCATCTCTGCATCTCCAAGTCTAGTATAGTACATATATGTACGGACTGGCCAAGGAGCCGTTTGCTTTTGTTTTGTTTGCACTCACATATATAGATATATATGCATCCTATGTATATATATGTATATATGTATATATAAATATATTTATATATGTATATAATTTTAAAATTTTTATAAATATGTTTATATATGTGTATAATTTTTATGAATGTATATAATTTTTAAAATTTTATTTTTATTAATATTATTTTATTTTTATTTTTTATTAATTAATATTATTAAATATTAAGAGTTGATGATGTGACAGGTGATTAGGATGTCATGTCAGTATTAAATAATATTTTTTTTCGTTCAGGGTTTTGTTTGCCAATTTTTAAAAGTACAGAGTTTTAATTGCCAATTTTTAAAAGTACAATATTTTTTTGGATAAAAAAAAAGTACAGGATTTAAATTGCGACGAGAGAATAGTACAGGGTTTTAAATGGAATTATCCCTAAATAAAAAGAGATAAATAAAATTAATTAGAGAAAAGAAAAGTGAAAAGGAGGAAGCAGAAGTCCACTTAGTGTTCTAATCGTCTTTTTTGTTTGGGTTAATTTCGCCCTAATTTCATCTTTATTTATTTATTTAAGTTAAATTCCATTGATGTTAATGTTTGAGAGAAAGGTTCGGTTTTCGAACCGAGGACCAAACCGTTTAAAAATTCTAGATAATAATATTTTTAGAAAATCAAATTTGAATATAACATATTTAAATAAAACAAAAAATTTATTTAAAATATATTTAAAATCAAATTTAACGATATATATATATATATATATAAGATATATATATATATATATATATATAAGAAAAACAAGTGGCAACAAAATTGTTTTTTAAAAAAATAAATAGTTTTAACAAAAAGGTAACTATAACCCATTGCAACGTAAAAATACACGTATATATACAGAAAAAAGGGGAAAAACAAATTTACTGCTACAAAATTTACTGATAAAAATAGTATATTTTTTTCGTCATTATCGTAACAAAACTCGAATTTGTTTCTTGATTAGTAGCTATAAAAACACGAACACAAGAAACTTTAATATTGTCTTTTCGGTATTTTTGGGGAGAGAAAATAAAATAAAATTCAAAAGAAATGAAGATTGTTTATTTCATCGCCATTCTCGCACTGATCCTATCGTTCACTGGTATAATAAGTTTTTAAAGTCTCTGATTTATTTATATCATGGAAATACATATTTTTTTTAATCAAATTTTAATGTTAATTCGCTTTTTTAAAAAAAAATAAAAAATAATTATACGCAGGGAGCGAGAAGGCCATGGCGAGGAATATTGGTGATGGTAAGTAAGTTTTAAGAAAGAAAAAAAAAACGCAATTACAAAACCCATATTCCTCGTACGTACATGTATTTAAATATTTTTTTTTCCTACGTTATAATTACGAAAATATTAAAATAATTTGTTGGGTTTTTTTTTTTTTTTTTTTTTGCAGAAATAATCGCGAAACCGGATAAGTACACGGGGCAGATTTGCGCGGCACAAGAACCATCGATGACGAATTGTTGGGAGAGAAGATGCAATGCAGTTTGTATCAAGAAGTATTCTCCTGTCGGGACCGATTCCGCAAGCGGACGTTGCGTCAAATCTGGGTCCAAGAACCTTTGCGCCTGTTTCTGGCTTTGTTAAATATAGTTATCAAACTATATAAACATCAATCTTTATCTACTTATATATATATAACATTCATAGGGTGATATATGAGTGGACAAACGGTTAGATTCAGTCTATCCGGTTGCAGTATATTCGAGGTTGATTTGTTCGAATACGATTAATTCGAATTCGTTTATTTCAAATCTTAAAAATTTATTATGAGACAGGTAGTTATTTTAATAGATTCAATTTAGTTAGGATATAAAATGGGTCAACTTTCAAATAATAAACCATGCCCACGTTTTCAATTTTTATATATTCAGAGGGGGAATGATTTCTATATAGTAAAATCTTATGATAAATGAGAACAAAATAAATCGATATCAAAACAGAATATCACATTGTTCTTGAATTCGTTCATAGCCAATCGAATTATATCGATGCAAAATTATATGAAATACTATATTGATGTTTTTTCTTATATAGGTAAAATAATGGTTGGATTTTAATCGACAAAGTGATGATATATGTGTATTGATTTTATATGAGTAGTGGTTTATTTTTAATTAATAAAATAAATGAATTGTTTTATCAATTATATATTTAAAAAATACCTACGATTTCAACCTCCGACCTTAGCTCAGTTGGTAGAGCGGAGGACTGTAGTTGGTTGCAGATGATCCTTAGGTCGCTGGTTCGAATCCGGCAGGTCGGATGACTTTTTAGATTTTCCGTCTAGAATTTTTTATATATATTTTTTTTTATCCCAAAATGTTTTCTTTGTTGATTTTAAATTAATTAATTTTCAATTTTACATAGTCGTCTCTTGGGTTTTAAATAAACAAAAGGTCCTTAATATCTGTCAAATTCCTCCATTGCCTACAAATAATAAAATTTCCATTTTTATGAGTCATTACGAGATTGTTTTCTAAATATGTTTTACATATTTCGACTAATTTGCAGTTTTTGTGAATTAGCGCGTACAGTTGTTGCAGATATGTTTAACTCAATAAGGAAAATTGATGAACTTATTTTATTTATAAAAAAAAATCCAAAGAGAGAAACTTCAGCTACAAAGAGATATTTTCCCTTTATGGATTTAGAAAAGTTTAATTGCATTACTTTTAGATTTGAAATTTGTTTATTAATATTTACCTACGAAATTTATTATTTCTTTATGAAAATAGAATGTAATTTGCTAAGAAGTTTTAACAATTTGTAGAGAAAGTTCCATCAATTGTTTTTCCTTATATGGCAGAATACTTCTGACAACCTAAGAATTTATTTTACAATTTTTTTAACAAAACTTTGGCCATCGAAAATATATGTACGTACACACACACATATATATATATATATATGTGTGTATATGATAATATTAGATTTTGTATTTTTTTTTAATGTATTTTTCATTGTTGAAGTTTTATACAGTTAAGTTTAGTTTGGTTGAAAATATCAACCATGATCTTCAAGGACTAAATTTTACCTATATGTTGTAGTGTAAATTCAATTACAATCTAAACATTGGATTTTATCCATAGTAAAAAAAACTATGGGTTAGGAAACGGGAAAATTATAAATTTCATCATGGAATAAGAAATAAATGTTGAAATTGTAATTTGTTAAGTAAAAAGGAAAATGAAAAAAAGGGTAAAAGAGATGCAGGTGTTTTGTTTGTTTGGTGTGTGGTTAATTAAAACGAGAAATTCAAAAAAGAAAAACGCACCACCTTTTCTGTTCTGACACATTCTTCTCTTCTCATTAATTCCCCTAATTTAGTATTAAAATATAAAATATCTTCCTTTTTTTTTATGAAATAAAATATCTCCCTTAATTTGTATATTGCGTTTTAACAAAAAAAAAAAATCTATTGTTTTTGTTGTGTTGCTCCCTGGTGAAAATTATGCAATTTTATAATACGTCAAAATCAGATGCATTAAAAAAAAAAAATCGATATGGGCTTTACCAAATATATGTGCGTAAATAAATGTGTGTATTATACGAGTAAATAATATTATTTTACAGCTTGAATGTTTATATACAAACAGTCAGACAGTCTTTCAAGCTGCTCATTCTCTTTGTCACTCGGACAGGGAATCTGAAAAGCACTTGTTCTGTCCTCCTTTCTCATTTTTTTTTTCTTAATTTTAAATTCTCCATCGACCCAAATTTATTTATTTATTTATCTTGCTTGAGAATCTGAAAATCAACATGTTGTTCGTCGATCAAAGGCAAAAGGGCTCGACGTTGATCATCGTCGTGTTCGTCTCTCTTCTCTTCGCGATCTCACCAACTGGTAAGCCCCCAACGCACAGTCTCTTGAATATAATCGTTCATTTTGTTCCATTGATATTTATACAAGAAAAAAATCATTTGTTTTTATTGGTTTAGGGTTTTTGGCAGTGAATTAGAGAGCGATGATTTTTTGTTTTTGGGATTTTGGTGAAAAAATTGCAGAAGGGTATGATCCTTTGGACCCCAACGGAAACATTACGATCAAATGGGATCTCATTGTCGGCGGCTCTGCACCCACCGTATGTCCTTCCCTCTAATACACTTGTCAAGTTTCGGCATTATTGTCGGATTACATCTGTATGTGTATATATATATATATATATATGTATGTATATATCTACGAGACTGGAAAAGGCGAAAATTCTGTCACTGTTCTTCAATGGGACCCTCGTGATTATGTGGGAGCTGGGTTTCAGTTAGATCTTACACTATAATTTACAATTGAGAAAATCGCCAAAATGTGAATTTTCACATTTTTTTTTTCGAGAGAGAAGGTTGAACCTTTTGTGAAGAAAACTTTTAAATTGCAGAGAAAAATGGCCAAAACCTTGAACTTTTTCTATGAAAACCAATGCAAGTTCAGATTTTTTTTTTTGGGTCATTTTCACCAAAAACTTAATATTTCGATTCCATTTTATATTTTTACTTACGGGTGGTGTGTGTGAAAATGGGATGGGGAACAGGTACTAGTAACAATCACTAACCTGCAACAATACCGGCACATAGAGCAGCCAGGATGGAGAATTAGCTGGGACTGGAAAAACCATGAAGCCATATGGGACATAAGGGGGGCGGAGGCAACCGAGCAAGGCAACTGCTCCGCCTTCCTTTCCTCCTCGGCCCCGCCCCCTCATTGCTGTCTACGTCATCCCGTCATCGTCGATCTCCTCCCCGGTTCTCCCTACAACCTTCAGGTCGCCAACTGTTGCCGTGGTGGCTTTATCTCGTCCATGAATCAAGATTCTTCCAAGTTCGCTTCCTCTTTCCAGATGAGCATTGGTTCCTCCGATACTGAGCCTTACGAGTTCTCTGTTCCCGAGAATTTCACCTTGGGTGTCCCGGGTTATACCTGTGGGAACGCTACCTCTGTTGAACCGACCAAGTTCACCGAGAAAAATAGGCGTCACAAAAAACAGGCTCTAGGTATGTACGCTAGTGTGTTTTTTTTTCTACTGAAAGAAATTTGGCAAGATTAAGAGATATGAAGACATGTTAGATTTCAGACTTATATGATGCATTTTTTGGGCAGCAACTTGGCATATTACGTGCGTATATTCGCAGATTCAGTCGTCACCGGCCCCTAAATGCTGTGTCTCGTTGTCTGCTTTCTACAACGAAACTGTTGTTCCTTGCCAGAGGTGTAGTTGTGGCTGCCAAGGTCTGTCCGGGGCCCGCTGTGTCAAGTAAAACTCTTCAAACCCGTTTTGCTCGAACTCTATTTTCATCCTGCAATGCTAACCAATGTAGTTAAAAAGATAAGATGCAAACAAATTGTATGAAGAAGTGATATCTGTGGTTTTTGTGATTGTTTCAGCAAAGGAGAGGCGCCTCAGTTGCTGCAACAGCACCAAGATCCTACTGTGGAAGTGCCACCGGTGGTGCAGTGTACACGGCATATGTGCCCAATAAAAGTCCACTGGCATGTCAAAGTGAATTACAGAGAGTATTGGAGGGTTAAGGTCACGGTAACAAACTTCAACGTAATAAAGAATTACTCGGAATGGAACCTGGTGGTGTTGCACCCGAATTTGAAGAGCATCCAACAGGTATTCAGCTTCAACTACAAGCCCCTTCGCCAGTACGGCTACCTTAGTAAGTTCACTTGTCTTCTCTTCTCTTCTTCTCCCCTGTTTGATCAATACCCACTTGATTAATCTGGGGGTCTTGTCTTGTTCCAGACGACACTGCTATGTTCTATGGGCTTCCCTTCTACAATGATGTATTGCTTCAATCAGGAGAGACTGGAAATGTACAGTCAGAAATTCTGCTTAAAAAGGATCAAGGGAACTTCACCTTCAGTGAAGGTTGGGCTTTTCCCCGAAGAATTCTCTTCAACGGTGATGAATGTGTCATGCCTTCACCCGATGACTACCCGAGGCTGCCCAACCGTGCTGCTTCCGCTGACATTAGCCTTCTCCCCGTCTTTCTCTCAGTTCTTCTGCTAGCATTTGTATGATGAAACAGTCATCGGACCTCATCGGAACTTCATTCTTGAAGCTCCGGCTATTTCAGGAGCCAAACCTTGATATGTATTGGTAAATTTTTGCATAAAAGAAAGAAAACACAACTTTCAAGTAAAACAAGTAAGAAGGCTAATCTGAAGTAAAGCAACTGAATCTCAAGGCCTGTTAAGAATTCTACAAAATGTTTCACAAACTTCACATGAAGCATTCTCTGTCAAGGAATGCAGCTTTATCATAAAAAGGCAAACAGACAACCGTACAGATCATAGTATCTTCCGATATTCCTAACCCAATGTATCAGTGTACTTTTGGTTTTGCGATCTTTAACTTAGACCACCTCAGGCAAGCCATCTGCTGGAAAATACAAGCTTTCGGTAATGGCTACCAGGTGCATGCAGGTGAGTTTATTTGTCAATAATCAAAAGAGATGCAACGATATAAGGAGGCAAACAGCGTGGGAAGACAGAGAGCTCTGAGATAGCTGACCAGGGTTCTGACCCATGATGCTGATGACAGTAGGAAAAACCGATTGACTAAACGTGGAATTGACCTGTCGTGGATGTAGAGTCATGGGTAGCGCTCAGATCATTGCTTTTCAGGGAAAGGTTAGCAAATTGAGAGTCGAGATCTTTGCTAGTTGCACGCCGGTGATTGGTTAATGGTTTCTGAGGCAGCTCTTGTTCCTGTTGTGGCTGATACAAGGCTCTTCGTAGCCTCCCGATCTCCCTTTCGAGTACTTCCTGTTCCACTGGATAACAAAAAAAGCCCTCATGCATTGTACTCGCTATCAAGATGCATTCCCTTTTCATAGTAAAAAACCATTCTACATGTAAGAAGAGCCCTTCTATGCAGCCAACAAGTCATGCAAGAGGCTACTAAGGGCCCTAGCATGTTGCAATAAGTCTTACACATAAGTTAAAGATGAAAGTCATTTAAACATTTGTATAAATGATGCGGAATCAAAATATGCATCCAGCATATACCGACTGAAAACCCATTGAGAAGAAAGGTGATTATTTCTTAACAAGTCTATTGGGTTTCAGACATATCTCAGCAGGTTTGATTTCCATGAACTTTCTCATAGTCATAAAGCTGAAGAAAACTTGACAATCGCAAGTTGAAAAAAATCCGGATCCACTCTTCCAAA
The DNA here is from genome assembly GCF_000463585.1 of Tarenaya hassleriana. Lineage (NCBI taxonomy): Eukaryota > Viridiplantae > Streptophyta > Magnoliopsida > Brassicales > Cleomaceae > Tarenaya > Tarenaya hassleriana. Next base: position 8,735,009 of record NW_010960187.1, on the reverse strand, counting down.
CACTCTCACATCTCAGATAAGTGCTCAGCCAATAAATTTCAGTTTGACTTTGTATAAAGTCCACAAATATAACAATCTCATCGAGCTCTCTCATTCTTTCCACCAATCCTTCAGAAACTCATGGCAGCATTTCTTTGCGGTTTATGAACAGTAACTATGGTTCTTATTGTGCCTTGATATAAACAATACCCTTAGAAAATCCAATAATTTGGGCAACAATCAGTCTGCTCATACTCAATCTATAGACCATCCAATACCTAGTGAAAAGCTACAAATTCATACTTCAGGAAAAACTAGGATCAGATGAAAAAAATATCATCCCAAAAAGAAACTTACAATGTTTGATGAGCTTCTCATGAGCTAAACTTTCCAACCGCTGCTTAAGAGATTTATTCTCCATACTCAGAATAAGATTTTGCTGGTTAAGAAAGTCAAGCTCAGCTGAAACTTCAGAACCTTCTGCCTACGGATACAAAATAAAAATAAAAAGTTCTGGTTCAGTGTGTTAAAGCACCTACTCTTACTCAGAGCATATTTTCCCCCCTCTTATGCCAAATGTAAATCGAGTTCTTTAGAGCCTTGCCTGCAAAGCTTGTACATTCCTTTCCAACTCAGCTATGTACTGAAGCTTGCGTACCCTTGACCGTTGCGCAAATTGCCTGCAGCAAATACAAACTAAGCATGTTACATGAAGTGAATTTAAAGTCCAAAGCAACTCAATCTGAAAAAGAAAATAAGTTATAGACATATTCACCACAGATCTCGGCCAAAAAAAGTTGGAACGAATACCTTCCATCAAAAGAAATTTGAAAGCATAATAAATCAAGGAACAGTATACAAATCACGTACTGTTTGGAATGTTTTGTATTGTCAGCTTCAGAAATGACAGGAAAAGGATTGGGGATTCTTCTCTCAGGAGACACCTTATTTAGGTTATGAGAAAGACTTTCTGCAGAATTCTTTGTTTCGGCTGGCGAACATGTTACTGTATCTTCTTCTTGAGACATAGCCAAAGCTCCTATGTTTTGGCGGCCAATGCTTTCTCTAGTGGAAGGAAGCAACCCAGGATGAGCCCCCGAGGCGATCAAATTATTCCAAAGTCTATTATCTTGTTTTACAAAACCAGCATCAGAGTACAACGAGGCATCCTGGGCTTTTTGGCTACGATCAAACTTCTGAATTCCTCGTTGAGGAGCAGGAACCACACTCCTATATTTGAAATCATTCAGAGTCAAACTTACATTTGAAGCGTTAACCGCATCAAGATATGCAAAAGAATCACTTGATGAACGCCGATGGCCAGATCTGCTAGCAGGAGTCTCTGGCTCATCGAGAAGATCATCAAGCCAAGAAGGCTGTTCTTCTGTTAGATAGCTTTCAGAAGAAGTCCGCTGGTGGTGCCCTTTTCCTTCTCTGGGCTTTCGAACAGGCTTTGATCCGTTAAACTCACTAGGTATATATTCAGCATATGATGCTGACACGCTAGGAAAAGGAATTTTTGGAGGAAGCAAAGCATGCTTTCCTGGGTAAATCAAGTTCCTAACATTCTGTGATTGCTTGGAGGTAGCCATTGCCAACTTACACCTGCCTGCCAAATGATAGAACAAATTTATGCGCTGATACACAAGACCGTCTCATAATTGTAAAACAACATTGTCATAAAAGCAAACCTAACTAAAGGTTCGGAAAAAAAATCAGAGAGCAAAAAAAAAATAGCAAAAAGAATTATCATTATTATGCACCGGTTCATATAGTACTAGTACAGCCACCAAGGATCAAAGCATCATCCAAAGCATAAAGTTCCATGACCGGCAAAAAAATCCAAACCAAATCAAATCAAAGAACAGAAGGAACAAACATCGACAGAAAAAGACAGATTCAACTACTCAAATCACTGTGTCAAACCACGATCATTTTCTCTAGCTTGGCATCCGAGAACAAACTAGGGGAGATAGAACAAAGAAAACATGAAGAAAACCCTATCCCAACAAATGGTCCTGCTCCGGTTTCTTTCTTATTGAGCTAAATCAAGCAAAAAACTTGGAGTAAGTAATCACAAGAACAAAAAGTTTCTTCACTTCAACTATCAAAAACTTGCTATTTCAAGTATAACACCACTCGTTTTTTCCCCGCATTTTCTCAGCAGCCAAACAATAAAAATGAATGGAGCACAGTAAGACAAAATGCTTGCTATTCAGAATCCAGAAAAGCAATCCCTAAATCTAGAATTCATAATCTTCGTCTCTTGAGCAATCAAGAAATGCAACGAACGAAGTAACAGAAGTCCAAGATAAGGAAAAAGACTGAATCACACAACGCATATTCAGATTCCCCTTACAGATAACATCCCGACATTCATTCTACTTCTCGACAACTACTGAGTAGAGAAACAAAAAACTAACCTGTCGGAGACAAAACCAAGAACTCGAGACTTGCAAAATGCAGATACGGAGACTGAAATCGAACCGATGAAACGAAAGAGAAAAAGAGCACACGCAAACACTCTCTTTCTCTCTGTTCGCCGGAGATCTCCTCCGGTGAAATCTGCGAGTCTGTATTATTCTCCTTCCCCTTCACTACGCTGTCTCCGACTTTCTTATCGTTTAAAAAGACAGAGAATAAGAAAACTTCGGGGGTTAAATACACGATTTCGGAAACTTTTGTCCTCAAAAAGTAACCCTAAAGTCTTCTCTTTTACCCTTTGGATTCATTTTAAAAGTCGTGCAAGTTACTATCATATTTTTAAATTCACCCCCAATGTTTCTTTTCTTTGCGGAATCGAGGCTCAAACTTGAACAAAAGTGAGGATCAGCTCCGATAGTGGGGAATGACGTGGATTTTTAAGTAAAACTTCATTTATTTATTTTATCATTATTTATCGCAAATGATAATCTTTTTTATTTATCATTAAAAGATATGATATGTAATAAATATGTTTTATATTGCTCTTCCATAATACCGTTATTAATATAGGTGGGTTGGGTAAAAGGTTTCATTTTTATTTTTTAGTATCGTATATATAAAGCGGTTTATTTTTGCCTTGTGAAATTATTGGTTTCCATCAACATTGTTCTTATCTTAGATATTATTTAAAATTTCATTTCTATGTTAGGTTTTACTTTGAACTTAAAATAAGGTAAAACAATAAATAAATTTATATACATACCATGCTGATATTATTTTAAAGGGAATATCCCAAAATAATACCTGAACTTCTCAATTTTGACAAAATAAAACCTAAACTTTATTTTTTATCAAATAAAACCTGAACTTTATGTTTCAGTCAAAAATAAACTTGAACTTTACAATCTTTGTCATTTTTAACTCTATTGCTGATGTGGCGTTCCGACATCCTACGTGACAAGTCAACATTTTGACCGTATTTGACACATCATCGTCCACGTGTCACGATATCGGAATATCACGTCAGTAACAGGATTAAAAATGATAAAGATTATAAAGTTCAGGTTTATTTTTGACTAAAAAATGAAGTTCAGGTTTTATGTGATAAAAAATAAAATTTAGATTTTATTTTGTCGAAGTTCAGGTATTATTTTAGGATTTTCCCTATTTTAAAAGTAGATGCAAGACAACCATTTGTTTATTTAAAAAAAAAAAATATAAAGACTCGTCAGTCATTATTGTAAATGAACATTCTGAGGAAGGTGTTGGCCATAATAAATAATCATTACAATAATCAAATGCTAAGTATTAAAAAAAGAATTTTTAATGAGTATTAACTACGTCGTTAGAGTTCTCGGTGTTTTTGGTTGGATGTACGTTGTAATGTAATGACAATTTGGACCGACCGGGAAAAGCTTGGTATAAAAATATTATATTTATCAAATGATGCATAGAGAAACAAAATCATTGTAATATCCACATATACATAATAGTAAAAGATTCTCTGTTAATGATTGTGGAAGATTATGTTTTGATTAGATTTGACTATTTTAGTTTGAATAAATATAATGGAATAAAAATAAATCCAATAACGTATAATTGTATTTATATTCAATCCATTTAAAATGTGATGTGATTTTTAAAAATAAGATTAATTAAATTCGGAATAAATATAAATATAGTTTAAAAATATTTTAAAGTTTAGTTTTTATGAAAATTGGATTAAAATGAATTATAATTGAAAAACAGTGATATAAAATATTTTAAAGATATATTTTTTTAAATGGAAAGCTAATTCAAAAAATAATATACTAACCCTCGTATTAGTTTTAACATTTATGCATAAAAGCATTGGATTATACTAGTTTAGCATTTTTTTCGCATAATTACACACGCATTATATATATATATTGCGTAATCATGGGTGAGTTGGAAATGTTCTGTTAGCTACAAGTAAAGTGCAACAATGCGGAGCAAGTTGCTAAATATAATAACAAAAAGAAATTGAAATTTAAACTCAATAATAAAATGAAAAATAACATGTATATATATATATATATATATATTACAAGTAGAAAGAAGACAAAGGATTGTAATCTCATCTTTCTCCAACATGTCTTTTAAAATTTTTCAAAAACCCTTAAAAAATATCCATAAGGGGCCCCTTTCCCCACAATCCACATTCATATTTTCTTTATATCATTGATCACTACTGTATGTTACAAACAAAACCATATATTATCTCACTTTAAATTCATATTATATGAAGCCACATGTATATTATCTTACTGTAATTTCATGAAATATTATATATTTTTTCATCCTTCGAGATTACATGCTATATTCTTACCTTTCAAAAGTTGAAAATTAATAATTAAAAATATTTCCTCTCTCTAACACCCCCTTTTATATCGAACGTTGCAGTAAAACGTAGCTAAAATTCATCTTCAAAATTTTAACTAACTATTTTATATTTAGTCGTACCATTTTTTTTCTTACCGTTAGTACCGCTCTTTAACGGTTTTTATCGTTTCCATTGGACTGACTATTTATGTCGTTTCAGAATTATGAAATAAGGCCCGAAATATTTAAATCGATTTGGGCCTAAACAGACGAGCCCATAAATTAGGTGTAATGGCAGATGAACATTTCTATTTTATTTTATTACACATAAATCCTAAACTATTATTTTATTACAATTGTTACCATTTAATTTAAGAATAATCTTATTTGGACTCCACCAGTCTTATTTTCTGCTGAATGTGTTGGAGAAACCCCAAAGGAACCCTAGAATCTTAGAAGAAGATGGTGAAGCTCACGGCTGATTTGATTTGGAAAAGCCCTCATTTCTTCAACGCCATCAAGGAGCGTGAATTAGATCTCCGAGGCAATGATTTTATCGCCCATGTTTTTGTACATTTTTCCTAGGGTTTTTGGAAAACCCTAACTCCTGCTAACCCTTTTCGCCTTGTTTTACTGCAGGCAACAAGATTTCCGTAATCGAGAACTTGGGTGCCACTGAGGTACTGCCATCTTTCGTCTTCCGACATTTTTATCGGGTTTTGTCCTTTTCTCGGCTTTGTTTCTGGCTCAAATGTGTTTGTGTTGTGTTTGTTATCGCTCGAATTGTTCACTGTAATTTTGTTGTGTTTTTTTTTCCCTCGTATGTATCTTCTTCTTCTCCGTTTGCCGGTTCTTCTCTTCGTTCCGTGTTAGGTGGAATTTCCTATCGATCCATTCAGACATGTGGGCGACTGTGTTTTGATCGTTTTGTTTTGGAAGCTATTAATTGGCTTCTTTTGATAGATTTTGGCTGTGATAGTAGATTCATTATGTGGAATTCTGACCCAGAAAAATGTTGTTGTGTTAGACGCTAGACAGTTTCATTTTCAAATCTGTCACAGTGTTACTTCTTCTCATTAAGTTTCATTTTGCTAATCATCTTTATGTGTCACAGCTGACTTATGCTGACTTGATTACAGGACCAATTCGATACAATTGATTTGTCAGACAATGAGATAGTCAAGTTAGAGAACTTTCCGCACCTCAACCGCTTGGGCACTTTGCTCATAAATAATAATCGGATCACCCGAATAAATCCCAACATTGGAGGTTAGTTCATCGCAGGTTCTGATAGAACTTCGAAAGATGTTGTTTTCTATCTTGATTAAATGTGGTTCTCATATGGACGTTCTTTTGCAGAATTCCTACCGAAGCTACACACCTTGATTCTTACGAACAACAGGCTTGTGAACTTGATCGAAATTGATCCACTTGCATCCATTCCAAAGCTGCAGTACCTTAGTTTGCTGGATAATAACATCACCAAAAAGCCAAATTATCGCCTTTATGTGATTCACAAGCTAAAATCACTTAGAGTACTTGATTTCAAAAAAGTGAAGGCCAAGGTGAGGGCATTGCTCTTTGCTTCATTCTTTCTCTGGTCTGGCTTACGCTACGATTCCTAGTTATTGAAGTTATTAGTTTGGAAATGATTTATCCTATCAGAAGAAAAAGGACATCAGAGAGAGGGTGAGGGGGGAGGGTGTTCCTTTTTTTCTTTTATACTCTGGTGACCAACTGTTTTTGTATTTCTGAATTAGAATTTGTTTCTTTTTACATTTCAATTAAAAGGCTAACATTTCTAATGATGTTTGGATTTGAATGTGACTGGTTGGCATAGCTTCTTCAAGCTTTAGACTTCAGGGGTTTATATAATATTTAATCTTGTGGTGGACTATAATTTATTGTTTTATCTAGTTGAGTTATTTGCAGTACGAGATGGCCTTGTAAAAGATTGTCTCATACTCTGAATAATGAGAAACGAGCATTTTCAGGGTTGTTTAGATCCTTTGTACTGTTTTTTTTCCTCTGTATTGGCTGACTCCCTAACTTCTTTATATTGGGAAATACAATACTAGGAAATGGGTTTCAGACAGTAATGTCTATTAACAAAAAAGAAGAAGCAAAGAAAGCAATAATGTCGACAATCTTATTTTATTTCAGGAGAGGGCTGAAGCAGCAAATTTGTTTGCAACTAAAGAAGCTGAAGAAGAGGTAAAGAAGGTAGCTGCGAGAACCATTACCCAAGAGGAAGTTCAGAATGCGTCTGATACTGCAGAAAAACAAGAGACTCCAAAAGTGGTTGCTCCTACACCAGAACAGATTATAGCGATCAAGGTGCGATGATTTGATATTTTCAGTATGCCAAGGTACCCATGATATAAGTTCTCTCCCAAGATGGAAACCAAAATAAGAACCTGGAATTAATTTCTGGTGTAGGCGAAAGAGAATTGGAAATGGGGATTAGATAGCAATAAGAGATACACTCTATCAACTCAGTCATGTTTGTCAAGGACGTGAAACCTTTAATGTTTGATAGTAACGATGATGATTTATTTCCATGATGTTCCAGGCTGCCATTGTTAACTCCCAGACGCTAGAAGAAGTTGCAAGACTTGAACAGGTCCCTTCATGCTCTGATCAAGTGTGTTACTGTTGTTATGATGCTGTAAGGTTAATTTTGACCGTTTTCTTTTTATTTGGCTTGTTCACGAGCAGGCTTTGAAGTCTGGCCAGCTTCCTGCAGATCTGATTATTCCAGATGATAACACTAATTCTAGCAAAGGCACAGAGCATGAAAAGTCCTTTTCTGGTGATCAAAGCATGGCTGATGCTCAACACGGAAAGATGGAACAAAAAGAGAACGATGGATCTGCTCCTATGGAGGTTAGAGTTCTTAAAGTGTTTTGTTTCTTAGTGTGTGATTTTGTGGCTGTAGAACTAGATAGCAAAACCATGGTTATGGTTTACCTGCAACTTGCTAAGATGCTTTTAGGATTGGGATCAAAATGAGCTGGGGTTTGGACGTCGGCCAAAATTAAAGTGGTTGTGGCAAGTGATGGTTTGGTATGCTGAACTGTTTAGCATTAGAAAGAGCAAGGAGTCCTCATATGTATATACCTTGTCTTTCCTTCTATTGTAGCTTTTACAAACCACCTTACAACTGTTATCTCATGGGAGCATGAGCTGCAAATGCTGTCTACATGATGGCAAAAAATGTTTTTTCGTGTAGCATCGCTCAATGCAAAGTCGTGAATAAGCAATTTGGATAGGCATTTTTGGGTAAAGGTCCATGTCCTGATGATGGGTTCTGATAGTTCTGATCTGCTAATCTGGCATTTTCATGGTATATCTCAACAATTTTGGTTAGGCTTAGAACTGAAACTGGTTTGGAACCCAATCATCTAGAGATCAGAGTGCGCATATAACCAAAATCCTTCTGACCGACCCTAGACATAGGGATATTTAATAAAGGTGGTTTTATGCATCCATTTGAGAACTAACATCACTAAGAATAAGCCTAAGGTGTACTATCTGATCATTGTGGCATCAATAGAACCTTATCTCAGAAGCCATAAGTTGATGTGGTAGCGTAACGGTTCAATGTTATTCTAGTTACCTCACTGGCTGATGCCTGTCTCTAAATTCGCACAAAGACCTTGTTGGGCTGTCTGCATTAAATTTCTTTGTGGGTAATTCTCTTCTTTTTTTGTACTAAAGTTTCTGCGTTTCTTTTTCCTCTGTTCAGGAATAGAAAACGTGGATGTTGCATCTCAAAATCGAGGTGGCATTATACGAGCGAGCTCTTGAATGGGTACAACCGGTCCTGACAAACTTTGCGGTGCTGTAAGAAAATTTTCTGTCACTTCTGTAGGAACTTTTGAGCTACACACCCTGTAAGCTTTTTTTTAATGGAGATGAGTTATTTCTCTTGTTTCACCTTCATGATGGTGGGAGGAGTTTATCGTTTTATTACCTAGTCCGCATTCACAAAGAGAGGATGTATACAAGTACGACCTTGTGTTATCTTGATTTGTAGTTTCATTTATTTCATTTTACTTGGAGGTCTTATGGGTTCATATAATTGAATATGACATGGAATTCAGAGTGGTAATAATTGCTTATGGATGAATACGTTGACCATTTCGATATTATATTGTACATGATTTGATTTATTCACGTCTTTGGGCATAACCAACCCTTTATTTTGTTGTGGCACAGTTATTTTCTGTAAGATTTTGGGACTTATACCCCACGTAATTGACAGGGAATGGTAATGGATAAGATTAACAGGAGAGGCGTGACGGGGAGAGAGAGAGAGAGAGCTGAAAACCTAATAACAGAGGTGATGAGATTACTTGTAGTGCAAGTTATTGCCCATGAATTTTGGAGGAAAGAGCTAAATATAGTGAGAGGTCTTGCGTGAAGCATGGCAACAAAATCACACCCCTTTATATTCTCATTCTCATTTCCCATCTTCTCTTGCAGGAAAAAAAATATACAAAAAAAAAAGAAAACTTGGGCCTCAAGAAAAAGCTCCTCTGCTCTCATCCCATGTTGCTTTCCTTCAAATAACGCCACAGATGAAAAGGAACATAAGGAGGCAACATCCGAGGATCTGGTCTTGAAATTCTGAACCAGCAGACAGAACTCCAAAAAGAAAAAAAAAGACATATACATACATACATACATATACATATGTGTATATATTATATGTGTCTGTAAAAAGAGCAGAGGTGGGAACAGAGAGAGAATATGATGGAGGTTCAGAGGATTAGGCAGTTGATGTCCCTTTGGTCTAATAAGCAATCCAACCGTTCCTCTCTCGTTGGTGGGAATCACACTGCCGCTAGGTTCTGTACTCGCTAGAACTCTTCTTCTTCTTCTTCTTCTCCTCCTCCTCTTTTTCCTTCTCCTTCTTCTTCTTCTTTCCTGCTTATTATTCTAATAATCTCTTCTTGTTTTTATATTCGGATTTCTCCTCCACAACCTTTTACTTGTTGTTTCGTCCTGTCTGAGGTTAGGACAAGAAAAAAAAGTATGGGGCTTTTTGTTATCACTCAAGACTTTCTTCATTCCATGTCCCAAAAGCATGTTCCTTTCCTCTTCAGAAACAAAACCTGCTTCAGGGCTCCTCATTCTGGAGTTTTCGCCCTCCTTGTCAGATCGATGCTTTTGGTTTTGCTGTTTCTGTCGTTTTCTTGGTTAAGTTTCCTGAGATCTGGTGTTACCGCCATTGCTGCTGAATCGGTCGATCACTTTGAGTCCGATGCCGAGAATCCCGAGCTCCTGCCTTTGCTTTTCCGTGATCTGGAGAAGGAAGGTCTCTTCCGGCTCGGAGATAAAACCCTTTTCGTGAACGATGGAGAAGACAGCGACGGATTCGTTGTTTCTGGATGCTCTGGCATTTTGAATCAAGACGAGATCTTTCTCGTTTCCGCGACTGATCAAGAGAGGCAGAGCAGTACTCCGAGCGAGGCTTTTGATTTCGCCTTCACGTATGCTCGCCATTTCAGCTCTTTTGAGTTTATAGACCGAGCCCTCAAGGTTGGGGGCATTCTCGCTGTCCAGTTCACTCGTCAAGGCCCTCCTCCTTCATCCTTCTCGAAACCTTCTAACTACGAAATCGTCTACTTGAGGCGTTTCCAATACACGATACTGGCGATGAGGAAAACGGGATATTACACGGGAAAGATTCATCAGAACTCGTTCTCGAAAAGAAAGCTTCTCGATATCTCGTCTGATGAAGCCAGGAAAAGGGCACTGAACAAGCTGGAGGATGTCCTCTTGGAGCCTCCAAGGGCTTCGTCAAGAAAATCAAGAACGTATCTGAAACGAACCAGGTATCTTCCCGACCTGATGGGCGACTCGCTGGATCTCGGAAATTACCCGAGACGAGTGTTTATCGAGGTGGGAGCCTCGGAGAAGGAAGGAGTGAGCGTAACGGAATGGTTTGCAAAGAATTACCCGACGAGGAACCTGGAGTTCGAGATGTACAAGATAGAGACAGTGAGCGAAGAAAAGAGTAACAGCAACGAGATGAATCTCGAGATAGATTCGGTACCGCAGAGAATGGGAATGTCGGAATGGATGAGAGAGAATGTGAAGGAGGAGGAATACGTGGTGATGAAGGCGGAGGCCGAGGTGGTGGAGGAGATGGTGAGGAGCAAGACGATAAAGATGGTGGACGAGCTTTTCTTGGAGTGCAAGCCAAAGGGTCTAGGGTTCGGAGGGAGGAAAAGCCAGAGCAACAATGGAGGTAGGGCTTACTGGGAGTGTTTGGCATTGTATGGGAAACTTAGGGATGAAGGAATTGCAGTTCATCAATGGTGGGGTTGACCTTCAGGGCTCTGGTAATTATTTCAAGACAAGATAGAGAGACACTAAATCTTTGTTTATGTTTCGTTTTGTGTTTGTCTTTTCTTCTTTCCTTAATTTTCTGTCTCACCCTGTGATTATCCAATTTGTTTGTGAGAATGTTTTTTTTTTTGTTGTTGTTGTTTGATGTGTAAGTAATGTACTCAACTGTAATATCTATCCCAGGGCTCGAGCTTGTTGAGATCGACGTCGCGAATAACATCGAGATCGATCTTGATGTTAGAAACCTTCTTCCTGAGGTAATACTGCAAGAGCTCTTCTTCGGTCGGATGAAACCTGAACCCAGGAGGCACCTGAGACTGTCCGTTCACGGATATGTTCATAGCTTCCGACATTTTTTTCCTTCTCAAAAATATTTTCAAGGAGAGATTATAGACAGATGAAAGAGGAAGAGGAAGAAGAAGAGAGAAGGATATATGATAACACTACCAAACTGAGAGTTGTGTTGTACGAAGAAGATGAGAGCAGAGAGTGAGTTTATATATATGTGTTTTCAGACGCATAGGACCAAAAACATATATGCATGTGGAAACCGCATGTGTCTCCTTTGCTTGCCTCTCTTATTTTTGTATTTTCTCTCTCTCTCTCTCTCTCTCTCTCTCTCTCTCTCTCTCTCTCTCTCTCTCTCATGTGGAAGCGGAGAGCTCTGCCGTACGGCGTCTCCTAAAAAAGGGCAAATCCGTCATTTGGGAGTGTCTCATGATTTCCACGTGTCAACAATCGACCGATACCATAATTTTTTATTTGTTTTCCATTTAAAAAAACTGACCATTAATTACGGAGATTTGCAGGAGGGTGGTAGCTTAACAATAGAGATCGACACGCTTATGTTTTTTTTCCCTAGCAAAAGGAATATTAAAATTGACTTGTAATTTAATGTATTATATAGTTTTAAAATCTAGAAATCAACTCTCAAAACTATAAGCGTTAGAAGAGATTTAAGGCTAAGATCAACCGTACTATAATTGTAATTTTAAAATTGCAATCTAAAATTTTGTATACATTTATAATTAACACCCAAATAATATTATTTTCTTTCAATAAGGACATAATATTTTCTTTTGCTTTAATTGAGAGATAAATTATTATTATTATTTTTTAAAATTTATGTTTCTATTAATACTGATGATGGATTATTAATTTTATGTGATTTTTGAATTATCGCAAATTTTTCATGCCGTAAAAAAGGTTACACCCTAATTTCTCCGGACGATTTTGCCTTCGTATAAATACCTTCGCGCGTGAACCTCAGACGCGCTCACAGGTATTCCGTTTGGTTTCTCAGGCAGCCCGGCCCCTTGTTGACTCGTCTCAATTTCGTCTCTCTCTCTACTTCCGATCTCGGATCTCCGACCACCGACGAGGATTCTGCGTTTTCCGGTGGCTTTGGTTTAGGTCTCCGACAGATGAAAGGAAACGTCGAAGATTTGGATCCCAAAGAAGTGGACGAGCTCGGGGAACTCAATTCTGGGAAGTTCTTGATGAAGCTCGGAAACCCTAGCCCGGGAGATTCTCCGGTTCGACAACGCCACTGCGTTGGAAACTGTAAGTTGTTCCTCTTCGTCCTTCGATTTTGAGTCTGCAATCTCGATCTCTCGATCCAGTTTCAATTCTGGAGATGTATGGGGGCGTTGAGCTATTTGGATCGGAGACAAAAACAAGCTAAGATGAGAGAATTTCTGTTCTCACAGGTTTTAGTACGAATTTTGTAAGAATAATGCATAGTTTCTCGATATTGAAAGTGTGGGGCGGAGGCAATGTACTTGCTGGTTCTGTTCCAAATCTCTGGGTGATTTGTTACGTTTTCTGATTAAGGCATGTAATGTTCGAATTTGTCTTTGACATTGTTTTGTTTTGTTCCACGTTTTGTTATGTTTATTGTCTTCCAAAACCCTAATTCTTGGAGAATCCAAGCGGATCGCTGTCTGACATAGTTGATATTTTTCCAGTTTGCCAACAAAATGTCATTCAGAAAGAAGAACTGGGAAATTCAAGTCATGTAGAAGCTGATGATGTTGAAAGTGACTGTATGTCTGAAGATGCACCTACTGTTGTGGCAGAAGCTGAGGATTCAAGGCAGAATGGTGAATTTCGGTGGGCATTGGCAGACCATGAAAAAGAAACAGATGCAGGTCAAGTCAATCATGGAACTGGGATTTTCTCTCTTCAGACAAGCTCAAAGAATTTCTGTGGTGATTCTGGTGAAACTTCTTCACCTAGCCGATACCAGCTAAACTCACGCTTTTCCGATTCTTCGCCCAATGTATGTAAATCTTGTTTATTTTTCTTACTTCACTTACTTCAAGGCATTAAAATTTTTAGCTTGCTATTCCTGGACGTAACATTTGCAGGAGGACCAATTTGATACCATGTCAGCTAGTGATGAAAGCTTGAGTGATCGTTCTGCACAGAGCCTGGCCTCTGATTCAGAATGTGATGAATCTACAATTTATGGTTTCTTTATCTCCGTGAGAGGATGCATTCTTATGTCTCACCGCATATTGTTTTTTGTTTGTGCCAGATATGCTCAAAAATTTGAGAGCTGAACATTATTTCGATGATATGGATACGGTAATGGTTTTCGTTTTTCATGATTGTTTGGCTTTCGTCTGAGTGTAGATTATTGTAGTTCAAGTTTTTTTTTTAAACTAGTCTGTCGTCCCATTTAGCTGCCAGAAGATGTACCACAAGTTAAGATGATATCTTTACCACCTCATGTCGACTCTTTTTCTTCCGCTGTCTCATGTTTGACATGATATTTTTATTTCGTGTTCATCTTATCCCCATTTTGGTTTGAACTTCTTGGTGTCTTTAGTTGTTCATTTAGTTAAACTATTGTTTTTAAATGAAAATGCTGTCATCTGCTACCTTTAACCAAATTGTTGTGATTTTTTCGTTTTGACGTCTTTCTTTATTCAGCTTCAAAAACATTCTTTCCATTGTTTATCATGTGTAATAAATGGTTGCACATTGGTTATTAATCCAATGCCATGTCTAAGGATGCTGGCTGATACATGCATGTTTGTATATTTTAAATAGAACTGTCTGGAATGTACAAAGTAAGAGTTACAATATGTTGAGGGACGATTTTCCTATTTGCAGATTGACATAAACGCGGCGGTGCTCATGTTCCCAGAATATGTTAAGGATAGGCCTTCTGCTGCATCTTTGGTAATCTTTTCATGCAACAGTGTCATTGTCAAGGGTTATCCTGTAAATAATGAGGAAGGGCCATATTCATATGATTGGAGAGTTGAAGACATTGTAAATATCGAAGACAATTGGTTCCAAAATGTGAGTTTTAAGTTTGTCGTTTGTTTGGGGCACACTTTTGTTTTCAGAAGATATTTTCTAGACTGCTATTTTATTATGGGTATAGGATTCTTGTAGTGTTACAATTTTTCCGATATTTTTTGCAGGTTGGATTGGTCACTCTGAAAATCCAAGTTCTATTGAATGATGAAGAATGTTATGAGGATCTGCAACACAGTACAGGTCTGTTAATTGTTGTATACTTCCATTTACATCGTCACATTGCATTTATCGGCTACAAATGATCTTGTTATGATTATATAAATAGTCAACTTAGATCTCTAATAGTATTGGTTTCTTATATTTCTGTTGAGAAGCGGTCTTTTAAATTTAGGGCTCATCATGTAGGCTGTAGCTACTCTGAAGGAAACTTGAAAAATGTGACAATGATTGGGGTTATTTAGGCGGGTTTACTGCATATAGTGACTCTTAAAGACTGCTCTCTCCTTTGGTAGCGACTGCATCTCTTTTCACTAATTTGTAATCTTTTACTGCAAGACATTGTGTACAGCATGGTATTGATTTTGCATAAATCTCTAAGCATAATCATCATTTCTTTCCCGGTGGTTTTTGCAGGCTACTAAATGCTTTTATTAGTAACTAAGAAGTGCTTAAAATGCTCTAGTTTTTATTTCACTCTTCCATTTTTTTTGGTTTGGTTGGAATAAAGAAAAAAAAAACAGGAGAGTGTTTGAAAGGTAGAAACTGTGGTGAATGGATAACCTAGTGGTAGTTAGGTACTTTAATTTCTTGTTTAGCATTTAATGCTTTAGTGGCAATAGACTAGCTGATTTTGTATATCTTCCAAATTGCTTGTGACTCTCATTTAGTTTGTATAAGAGGAGCTGCTCAATTTTTGTCCTTAAAATGATCAATGGTTTCACACAGGAGATGTTTCATCTAATTGCTTTCCTTTTCATTTTGCCTAAGAAAAAATACCGACTAGTAAGCTATTACATTGCAGAAACCACAAAACTTTCATTTGCTTCGAATGATCTAAATGCTCCTCTGAATGTAGCGGTCTTTTAAGCATTAAGACTTTTCAACACAAGGGATTCTCTCTCCAAGTCTTCTTATTGCTTCCTGTCGTTTCAGTTATTAAGGAGTTGAGACTTGCGGCTGCAGAGTATAATTGGCCTGAGAAACAACAAAAGATCAATTCATTGAATGTGAAATACCGTTCTGTCTGGAATGCAGAGCCCAAGTAAGTGTCTATCCTCCCTGATTATTCTGGAACTAGAGCCCAAATGATGTATTCGGTATGTCAGATCATACTTTACGCATGGATATTACTTTTTTTTATTCAATATACATGGTTTTGACGCAAGTATCAAAGCAAAGATTTAAGTGTAAAGCAAACCAAATATTAAGGCAAAGACAAACTTCCAGAGGGAAAGCCTAACCAAGTCTTGAAAGCAACTGAATTTCTTTTGGTTTTGGTAAATTGTAAACTTTGGTGCAACTTGTTTTCTTCCATCTGACTTGGTTAACTGATTCATTATATTGTAGCTGCAACATGGAAGTATCTGAGGATCATTTGTCTCACCGGAGGCATTATTTTCCAAGGTAAGGAAGACTAGATCCATCTCCATCATTCCTTTTAATTGGTTTATGAAGTTTTATGGTATTCTTGAATCTGATGTTGTCTTTCGTTCTATTTTTAAGATGAACTTGCAAATTGTTTCATACATGGATTAATTCCGTTTTCTGAAGTATTACTGAGCATTTGTTTCCTGTAGCCTCGTCTTGGGTATAATTAGTTTATTTTGTGCGATGGAAGGAATAAAGAGTCTTATTAATGAGTTTTAGGGTAAAAAATGATGAGTTCTTTTTTTTTGACACATAATTTACTTTGCCATAATAGATTAGTGATAGGCATGCTCAACTTTTTTCGCCTGGTATGTTTGAGTTTTTTAAATCTTGTAATAAAGTGGAAAGCATATGGAAACTACTAATGCTCCTTCATACAAGATTAAAGCTTTTTCTCATGCCTTTCAAGATATATGTAGTACATTCTTGCATCAATCATTTGTAACCCTAATCAACATCCTGACTCCTAAGTAGATGATAATTCTTTTCATTGGAATTAAAAACTGGAGAACTAACGTTCATAATCTTTCCAGAACTAGAGAAGTTTTAAATGCACTTTGTTCTGAATGTCCTTTTCATTTGCATTACTACGGTACAGAGTTTTTCTTGAAAATTGTCAGGCAATCCATATTAATTGCTAGCTTTATGAATGTTTTTGTAGTTTTGATGAAACTTTTGAGGATGTCATTTATCCAAAGGGAGATCCAGATGCTGTTTCCATTTGCAAAAGAGATGTGGATCTCTTGCAGCCAGAGACATTTGTCAACGACACAATCGTAGACTTCTATATTAAGTGAGTTCTGTTCAACTCAATATCTCTGATGTGATGTGGTATACTGTTTCTGTTGGGATATTATTTTAACTATGTATGAAACTATGACATGTCTTATATTGACTATTATAAACTTCTGCGATGCTTCTTTTATCATGGTAGAAAAGGTTATTTGTTGTGCTGTTGGTAGATCATACCTGCTTTTACTGAAAAGTCTTCAATTTAATTGATCCGATCTACACGTTTGATTGATTTACAGGTATTTGAAGAATCGGATTCAACCCGAGGAAATGCATAGATACCATTTCTTCAACAGCTTTTTCTTTCGGAAGCTAGCTGATCTCGACAAAGATCCATCAAGTATAGCAGATGGCAAGGCTGCTTTTCAACGTGTCCGTAAGTGGACAAGGAAGGTGGACATATTTGCGAAGGATTTCATCTTTATTCCTGTAAACTTCAAGTACGAACAACTTCATGTTATTGCTGTTTCAGTAATTCAGTTACATATGAGTTTGAGATCTGATATTGCTAAATGTTAATGTTAGTCTTCACTGGAGTTTAATTGTCCTCTGTCACCCTGGTGAAGTCGCTCATTATGAAGGTAGCATGGAATATTACTGTGTATTTGATCGTTTCATGATAATTCAGTTTATTACATCTATATATCATTTTTTAATTTATTATCTGCAGAACTAGACTTGGATAACTCCAGAAAGGTGCCATGCATATTACATATGGATTCTATCAGAGGAAGTCATGCAGGGCTTAAGAATCTTGTCCAAAGGTATATTAGCTCCCTTACAGCCGTGTTCTGTTTCGTCTTCTGATCCGTGTCTGATGATTTTGAAAGCAATGTGTATTATATATAGATAAGCATTCACAGTGACAGGACATAGCATCTTTTCCTCACACCCTCTTTTATTTGAATAGCAGAAGAATATGTGGTGGATTAGTTCCCCACTCTGCACATTTTTTTTCCATCTATGCACGCTGTTCTTCTCGGATCGTGTTTATTAGTTTTCATGTACTAGCTTAAAGCTCCATCATGCGATCTGTTGACTATAACTTTTTGGCTACTCTTAGTTACTTGTGCGAGGAGTGGAAGGAGAGGCATAAGGAGACACCGGATGATATTTCTTCGAAGTTCTTGAATTTGCGGTTTGTCTCACTTGAGGTGTTGCCCCTAGGCTTTAAATCTTCTGCTGTTGCCTGACTCAGTAGGAAATATGAAAAGTCCTTCATATATTATCCTTCTGTTGTGTGAATTTAGTTCACATCACATTACATGCAATCTGGTATTTTTGCTGATCCTTGGTAGATTTGAGAATTTCCTGGGTCATACAAATGATTTTATTTTTCAGAAATTTTCATTTTTGAAAATCCTCTCATATTTACCATGTTCTCTTGTTCCTCTCACTTCACCCACAGTGTAGATTAGAAATTTTTATCAAACTCACAGGTGGCAAAATCATGTTTAATTCCTTTTCTTTTTGAAAATTACGTATTGGTTACTTTTTTCCGATTGATTAAGCACAATATTGCTACTATTCCTTGTGCTTTACAGTGAAAGCATCACTCTAGATTTGATTAGATTATATGAATTTGGTCTGATACTCATGTAAAACTTTTAATCGATCTCTGGCCTTTGTTGATATAGCTATGGTGCTGTTGCCATCTGTATTCTGTTTCCCTTGTATCTTTTGTGATGTAAACACATTGGTTCGCTGTTTCATCTTAAACAAATCTCTTACTCTGTATTTCTTTGTCGGTTTAATTATGAACTGTGCGATGTTAAATTGATGTCACATTTTTTTGCTTTTGTTTCAGTTGCCACAGCAGGAAAACTCATTTGATTGTGGCCTCTTTTTGCTGCACTATCTGGAGCTTTTTCTTGCTGAAGCTCCACACGATTTCAATCTTTTCACAATATCAAGGGCTTCCAACTTTGTAAGTCTACATTGTAAATGCAACCTTTAGTTTTCAGAAATTTGAAACCCGTAGTTGTAGGATTTTGAGGGTATTGGTCATGAACCCTGAATAATTTTATTTTTTTAATCTCAAATTATGGCGTTGAGTGCATTTATAGATCAAATTTTGATGTCATACTCTACACTTAAGTCCAGTTTCTCATTTTGCCATTAGTGGATCCTGCACCTCTCAAAACTCAATATTCTCCCTCTGCAATCAATGCCAACTTTCTCTCTTTTGGTTATTCTGCTTTTAGTTTCGACCAAAATTGTGTTATCTGATTTTGCAATTTCTCTTAGTGGTGATTGCTTTTGAGATCCGTCTAACCTGAAGGAAATCCGCTTCTTGTAAAACTTATATTTGTTGGGTGTTTACTTTTTCGCCATGCTGAAAAAGTTTGCTTCTTGAAGGAATCAGTTCTACGTTTGTACTCTGGGCTAAATTCTACGGGTTCCTGTGTGGTTATCATCAGTTTATTTTTAAGTAATGGTATTATACTCGGTCTGCTGATCATGACACACTACGTTTTGTGCAGCTTTATCTGAACTGGTTTCCTCCTGCCGAGGCTTCACTGAAGCGGACCCTGATTCAGAAGCTGATATTTGAACTCCTTGAAAACCGTTCACCGGAAGCCAGTAGTGAACAGAACCAGTCCTTTGATAGTCCAGTGGCTGAGGAGAACAATATGGGCGTCGAGGTTGTTTCAGTGAATATGATGCAGTCCCAGGACGGTCAGGGGATCGAAATGACTTTGCTTGAAAGATCTCCCACAAGGAACTTGGATGGTGGTAATGAATCTGGCATTGTCCTGAGGGAATTGTTCGATGCAGGAGCTGCTACAGGATCATTACTTGGACAACTACAATCTTTCGAGGAACCATCTTCGTTTTATCATCTTTGTGATACTACATTGTCAAGAGAGGTATACCAAGATTCAAGGGAACAAACAGGCTGTTTCCGATTATCAAATCTCTTGGTTTTGATGTATAGTTTTTGCGTTTTTATCTTTATTCCTTTCCCCTTTGTGTTGCTTTTTCTGCAGCAAGTGGACACAGAAGCTGGTGAGCAATTCATGTGCCTAAACTCCGGGGAGAGTAGCTTTCAGCGATTCACCGAAACCGCTACTCCTAGAGGTTCTGGTGGTTTTGACACTGACACATCCTGGAACCTGGGGATGACGGTGCAAAGACAAGGTGATGGTGATTCATCATCTGAAACATCCTCGACAAAAGGCTCCGACGATTCAAACGATATTGGTATCATAGAAAACATTACATTGGAAAATATCGGCAACATCCATGGAAAGGAAACCAATCCAAGCCCGGTTAGAGATACATTATCTCCGTCCACACAGCCTGAGATATTTTCGTCAGCTGCGGATTCTAACGGTGATGAGCCTACAACTACTGATAACGTAGAACCTGTGGTTCCATCGAGTAAGGATGATGACAGAGAAGATGAGACTCGAGATGGGAATAATGACTTTGAAATGGTGGAGCAACCAAGTGATGAAACGGGAGAGGATGGTGATGAGGAGGAACCCAAGGAGCAACCTGCGAAAAGGCCACGGCTCACACCTCCGGACGAGAATGAAGAGATGGTAGCTTTGCCGAGGGATCTCGGATTGTGATTATAGAAATGATTGAATCTTAAGAGCTCGGCTCAAAGGAGTCATATTCTGTCAGGGGTGTATGTGTGTGGGGGGACAGAAGTAGAAGAAAGGAAGGTTGAGTATAAGGAATAGGAGGAGGTAGAAGAATTAGAGAACCGTTATTGTTTGAAGCCAAGTTAGGTAGAAATGGGATTTTTCTATTACATTTGTTTTGCAGCTGCGTCTTTGATGTCGTCAATCAATCAGTGTTCTCATCAACCCACTCCACATTCGTCTGTAAACTCGACGTTTACGCGGCGTTTGCAACTTCTGGCGAGTGGAAAAACGATCGGTCTAATCAACGGTGTATATATGAAACAAAAAATCTAATTGCAACTTTCCCCCTATATTTTGGTACCGATAATAAGCATTAATAGACGACAACCAATTTACAAACACACCGAAAATATCCACAAATCGTGTTGCAAACGCATTGATATAACCAATCAAAACTTTCATTGTTTTGACGAGCATACGAGAGAAAGTTTGTGAATTTTTATTTTTAAAATGAGATTTTTTTAGAGTTTGATTTCTAAGCGCCTATTTCATAAATGCCTTCTTTCATAAAAACTCGTTCAAAGCATTCAAGATAAATAGGTTAAGATATTTACAGACATTGAGCGCTCAGCTCTTCACCTAAAAAAACCAACAGAGCCGCGCTCTCTCACTTCCACACACACACAAAAACAGTTTCCTTTCATTTTGGGACTATCACTCTGATCGCAATCCGATTTCTTCGGATTCATCGGCCGCTTCCTCCTCCTCGTCTTCGATCGGAAGCGTACGCTTTGAACCCTCCAACGCAACCCCGAGAACAATGTTCTCTTCCAGCGCCGTAACATTTCCACCCTCCCTCTTCTCTTGCGAAACCACAGCCTTCTTCAACTCTCCCTCCCCTTCCTTTTCCTTCTCTTCTGCTTTTGAGTTCGAAATCGGGGATGTTGTCTTCAGTCTATCTTTCTTTGATTCCTCTTCTGTTTCCGATGATGCTGACTCTTGTTCTCCCTCAGAATCCGTTTCTTCGATTCTTTGCGCCGAGTTAGGCGAGGGCTTGGCTTTTTCGTCGCTGCTGTTGATTTTGTAGGACGGCTCGATCAGCATGAGTCGACGGTGGTTAATTGATGAAGATGCGTGCGTGAAAACGATGTCGGAGAAAGCAGCACTGTCCACCTCGGCCTCGTTACGCATTCTCTGTACCGTGCGGATGGGAGTTGCAAGACGAGCACCGTGATGCCTAATAACTCTGAGAAGATCCAAGAGCACTGCTTCCTGCCCGGGAAAAAAAACGTATTTAAGTATAAAAATTTATTAGATCGATCTCAAACCACAACGATTATTTTACACAGATGAATAATTTCAGAACGAATCTTGAAGGCATTATCATTACCTTAACACACAGGTATTCCTCGAAACGCGATGTCTTGACAAAGCAGGATATTAGGATCTGCAACATACATAGACAGACATGAACACTTCTTTACGTACTATGTATAATCTGTTGTCGGGAACTATTTTCCGTACCTTGAGGGCCTGGTTCTCCGGATCTACATCTTCCAAAAAAACTCTTCTGTGTATTTTTTGCTGCTCCACTTGAGGATTTTTAGCCAAAACCTTGCGCATATCAGCCACGATATTCTGTAAATTCGAAGGCATAAACTCGTTAAACTGAGATTTAGTCAATGGATTTTCAGGGTGTAAAAAAGAATGCCCTCTCACATTAATCTTGCTGACGTCGAGATGACTGATGCAGAGATGTGTTTTTATTCGCCAATGAGTCTTTTGGCTGAGGTTCCTCACCACGCTTACAGTGAACTTGTGGTTTGGAATATGGACTGCTTCTCGGTCATCACCTCTTATAACTGTGGGAGACCACCACCCAACATGCTGGTAAAAAAAAAAGGGTCAATCCTTATGGAACAAAGTTTACATTATGTACTGCAGCAGTAGATATCGTAGCTAAGAATCACGGTAACAGCGATAACTGAAAAAGAAACAAACCTCTACTGTGCCGGAAACTTCATAGCCTTCAATCCTAGTTTGAATCCATTCGTTCAGAACAAAGGGCCGGGTTGCATGAATCATGATACTTGAAAGAAAGTTCGTGAGTATCTGCGTTATATCAACGTCAAAGAACAAATGTCTCGCTAGTGTTGTTCCTCATCGACATCATAGAAGGTTATTACACATGTACTGAGTTGCGGGTATTGCAAGAGATGAGGAGTTAAGAATTACCTCACGACCAGCTAGTGTGAGGAGTACTGTCCCAAGACCTCCGGCTGTCAACCACTTCTGGGTAGAGAAACCCAACAGCTCCATAAATAATGATACAGCAGCTACCCATGCAGCAGTGTATACAGCTTTCCCAGCAAAACTGAAACCCATCTGCCATAGCATTGAGCGGAAAGTTTAGAAACAGGATCCGTTAATAGCGCTTTACATGCACCCTCCTTAAAATAGGATGTTTCCAGGAAAGAAAACATTAATGGTCGTGAAAACTGATGGTTCTAAAGCATTCTGCATGAAACACCGCAGGCAATTACCAATTTCTTCTAAGAGATAAAAACTAATAGAGCATGGGGGTCATTTCACTTGTTAAACTTTGAAGCAAGTACAAGGCAGAGCATTTGAAGGTGCCTTGTATCACTACTTAATGAATAAAATAAAGCAGGCTGAGAAATAGTAATATAAGAACAAGAGTGTTAAGCATAGAGAGACATACGTTCCTAGCATCATTGGAATTATTTGTCTCTGTAAAGAATTTCTGTGCCTGTTGAATCAAGCTGCAGATAATATATATTGCATTGATCAAACCGCAGATTTCATCAGAAATGCTTAATAGCTGAAAAAGCACATAGAACAAAAACACAGATTTCTGACAGATGTACAAGTAAATATTCAAATATTGACACAACTATATAGAACACTGAAGAAACTTTGAACTATACAATGAGCAAATGGCCGAAATAGTGAACACCAAAATGGCGAGATGAAAGAGAAACCAGAGAAATAAAACAGAAATTTAAAAGGCAAAACTCAAAGATGAAACCAAACAGCACATTCTTTATCATGAAACCTGGCTGAAAGAACCTACTGAAAGGTCATCAGGTCAGCTGAAGGATATATTAACTTATCTAAGCTTAGAGATCACATCACAGACACTCTTGCTCACCTTGATAAACAGCAGGCAAATGCCAGCACTGTTGATAAGGCTCGGGCAAAGTTCAGAAGGCGTTGCTTAACAGCCTGACTGGCACTCGAAGGCAAAATTATCGGGTCCAGTGTTCTGAAAGACAACTTCAATGTGGTTATAGCAATAAAGAATTAAAGTTTAGTAGCCCAAGAAGACTAAAAAGATTGATGGGAGAAAGTACACCTGCATAAAAGAATTGCACCACTCCAGAGCAACAAAGGCTGAAGATATGACACCGCAACATGTGTACTGCTCTTGTTTGAGTTGGCATCAGTCCCCTTCTAAAATTAACATTTGAATCGCAGAAAGCGATCACTAGAATAAGGCATCAAGGAACAGTAGATAATGAAAGATATTACAGACGATGACGACCCACCTCGAAAAGGGCAACCAAGCCAAGTCGCAACAGTGGCCTAAGACCCCATGTAGCAAACGCCAGAATCCCAACAGCTGGGATCAGTTTGAACAACTGAGGATTTCCACGTAAAGCATCAGAGGCCCTGAATTCATTAAATTTCAAGTGCATATGAACTGGATTCACACTTTAAAACTGAAAATGCACTTGGAAGACAACTAAATGCAGTGTGTATCACATCACCAATTAATAGTAAAAATGGATAAAAGGTCAAGAACTAACCTAGTAAAAACCATTGCAGCTGCTTTAAGAATAGGAGCCTCATTTCCTCCTGGCAATAAAACCGATCGACAAACAAAAACATTACATCTAGATGATACAGGAGCTACTGAACCACTCAAGCTCTCCAGAAGGTGGAAACTCCAAAAATCTTGTCTCTAAATCAACAAAAAGACAAAAAAGAAGAAAAAGAAAGATGGTCATTCCAAACTAACATGAAGAGTAGAGGACGAGTAAATAGCTTTACATAAATCATGAAAGTATGAATCTCCTAGAAGGGGAAAAAGAAGAAAAGCAGCAAAACTCGACAAGGCTAAAAACAAAAACATGAAATTATATTCCGATAATGCAACAGAGCAACACAAACATTACCAGACCCAAGAAACAGAATCCCGAAGTGAAGGAATTATTCGCAGAGATTTCGAAACAAAAACCACCGAGAAAAACCGAGGATGAAGCGTGCATGGGGGAGCCAACTAAACTATCAACTAAAAACTGAACGGTGAGATGTCTTAACACAGGCCATACCGTGGAACATGATGAGAGACCTGTGTGAGAAAGAGATACTCGGTTCTTACCAACACCAGTCTGCAAAACAAAATGCAAACGCAAAGGAAATCAATTCATGTGTAGTGATTAGAACTCAGAAATCATGATGAAATCAAAGCTCAAAACATAACATCCCGTACGTTATGGTATCCGGAAGGTTCATGGATCTTGTGAACTTTGAGATCATGAGACAATGGTAGAGAGACAGCATGCATCATCATCCGAAATAATGATCAAAACTCCTGGAAGCAAAATAACGTAAGCTACTCTATTCAATGAAATAGCAAAATCATATGCACTAAATAGTTTCCACAAAACAAATGCTGTAGACGCAAAGTCAGATTCCTAATTAAAAAATATAAAACAGAGAAAACAATTAAAACTCAAGCCACTTTACGCATAGATTACAAAGATGAATATTAACGTAGATGGTTGAAAGAATCCTAAAATTCACAACTACTTCAGTGAACATGATCTAGAAATGCGTATAATCATAAAACCGCATAGATCAATTCGAATTCCGTCTGAATAAACCCACTAAATCAAGAGCAACCACCAAACGAAACCCGATCCGTATAATACCTCGGAATCCTTCAAATTTTTTAGCAAAATCTCCCAGGAATCACCAAAAACTTTCCTGGAAAATTTACCGAAACCACATCCGTAGCTGAGAAACCCAAAGAATCAGGAAACAAACCGCGAGAAGCAGCTCAGGAGATCGAAATTGAATGCAGGAAAAAAATGTGGATAGTCAGCTAAATCGTGAGCTTCCTGATACTTTCCGAAGACGCAACATTCCTCTAGCTAACGTGCGCCGAGACGTGATCCCTCTCTTTCTCTCTCTCTGGACGACGATTGAGAGTTTTGGATATGAACAGTATTCGAATGGTGCCGTGGTCCCGCGACTTTATCTTATTACGACCCGACTCGTCGTCGAGTCTGATCCAAGATTTTTTTTTTTAAATAATTAATTTGTGATTTTTGAACTTTATCCTAAATGATATTTTCCACGTGCTCAATAATAGTCCTTGAATGCCTTACGTGTCGATCCGCCGACCACCCGACTTTGTCCAATTCGCGGTTTAGCAAACCGGATCGGTTATACGGAATTAACCCGAGCCGGACTATACCCAAATATTGGTTTTACTAAACCCAAGTGAAAATAGGGTGGCCATTTCGGTTATTAACCAAATAACCGAGCCGAACCGAACCGAATAAGACATAACCGTATCCGAACCGAATCCGACATCAAAATCGAACGGTTATGATTTACTTAAACCCAAAAAACCGAAACCGAAACCGAACCGAACCGAATAAAAAATAACCGAAAAAACCGAGAGGATAACCGATATTTTCTTTGGAAAATTGAACTTTTTACCAAAATCGAACCAAACCCGAACCGAAAAATAACCGAACCGATTTATATAAAAACCGAATGGTTATAGTTTTTCTATAACCGAAATAAGCGAACCCGAATATAACCGAACCGAACCCGAACCGAAACCCGAATTGACCACCCCTAAGTGAAATAACTAAATTGAGCATCTTGCTGCAACGGACGGTTGACATCAAATCTTGCATTTCAACGGTTGAGATGGGTTCAAAAGTATTGACGGCTGAGATGAATACTGAAAATCAACGATTGAGATCCTATCTACGGATTGAATCTCAAAAATCTGTCGAGACAAAGAATGAACCTTTCAATGTTTACTTGTTCTTTGGTGTACCTAAATCTCAGATCTTTGACGAATCAATCATATACCATTACTGTTACTGTTTGAAACACTTCACTTGTGAGTTCGGTTTCACTTTCAGACAATCTTCTTTCTCTGCTCACACGTCTGAAACATTGCTTGGAAGATCTTCCCCAAAATGCATCTTCCCGGGACAGAGTTAGTTAGCCGTTGCAGGATCCGAACTTCTCACACTACATTCAACATATACTCGAAACATAGCTGAGAATTACCACAAGAACGATTGCGAAATAACTGATCGATACCGGCTTTTTTTTTGCTATGGAAAACTCACCATTTATCCACCAGAACCATAGAACGAAGCTCACAGTTGGCGAAACTGCAAAGGGTTTAGAGGTTCTTATCAATGGTTAGATGCTGATTTGGGACTAGCAATGATAGGGAATGACTTGACGAAAAAGAAAAAGATCGGTTTAGAGAAAGATGACTCACTGTCTGGAGATTTCGGATTTCAGAGATGGGTCAGAATCGTTTCCGAATGAACATAAGGTGTGATACAAGAATCCGCTGTGAGTGACGACGGCAATCTCCTTCTCTTTCCTTGTAGACAACCTGAATCAGTTCAAAATAATATTACAATACCCCAAACCAGCTTCTTGAGCAAGATTTCGTATTCATTTACCCACGAGATCTACTTTCTTGAGCAAAAACCCGAGCATATCAGGCATGCTATGTTCATGGATGCTCAGTTTCGAAGATGTAAGATTTGAAAGCTACTCACCAGTCCATGAACTTCACGCCTCTGGCTGCAACTTCTTCTTTCTTCTCCCTAATGTCGGGATTCCACAGAACATCTTCATCAGTTTCTATCTGTAAAGAGAATAAACGATACTGTTAAACAAGAACGAAACTAAGCTTAATCACAATTAAAGCATAAGAGAAAACTTTAGAAAGGTGCTTGCCAACGAAAAATCAACTGCAGGAAATAGTTCCCGGTACTTTATGATATTGCTTCTCCTGTCACAAGGATGAACACCCTGACATCAAAATACACAAGAACATAGCAAATGACTCTCAAAACCCGAAACACATTACGAATAAAAAGAAAAAGCGCCTCGTGAACCTAAGTTTCCCGAGGAAAATAACTATACCAAATGTTCTCGGCATAGTTCCACTGCTAAGAATGGTGGGCAATCTAAACATGCTATAGCGGCACGATTGCTCTTCCCTGCATTTGTGACCATGAGAGGAGGTGCATTAACTCTTTCTGTGTAACCTTCACCACCAAAAACTCCAACAGCTGTTTGCAAAGTCCTATAAAGATATGAGCATTGAAGTAGATACAATCATTGCAAGAACTGATCATGGAACATGGATGTGGCAATCACATATTACATTACATTTAAAGTTTGCAACTTGTCTCAAGTTAAACAGGATGATCTGAAAAAGATGAAGGCCATTTCACCATTTGCATATGTCCACACTATATATATGCCATCAATAAAGTCTCGTTCCATTGTATAGCAAAAAACCAACCATGAAAATGCCTCTGAAAATTGAATCAACAAGGCTCTACTTAACCGAGATCTTATTCAAACCAGATTCTCTTGCAAAAACCGAGGCAACGATACCGATACCTCAGTAAAGGAGAAACGATCACCAGCTCGATTCTCTTAGAGAGTCCACTTTCCTTAACATGCTTGCGAAGGTTATCAACCTGCGATTATTACATCACCCAAAGTTACTCCCCTTGCAAGAAACACACATCAATCTTACGATATAGTATACGATCATACGAAACAAACTTTGAATTTCCATCATGGTAATCATAATCAAGACATGTTTCAATGAACTATTACACGTATAAACCGCTGAAAGACATGACTAACACTTGAAGAATTTACCTGTTGCCACCCAAGAGGAGTAAGCTGGGCATCGAAAAGTTCCTCAGATAAGTAAGCATCATGGTTTTTCTCTCCTTCCACGTTATGAATCCCTTGAGCATGCCTCACCTACATTACCATTCAATGCCGTTTCCATCAAAAACCCAATTCAGCCTGATGCATTTCTCAGCATTTGAGGATCTTAACCTGACGAAACGAAGAGACCAAAAACAGAGCAAGGCAATGAAGTTCCAGTGACAAACCAGATGTATGGTTTTGCAGCGGTGGAGTGGGTAGAGACCTTGACTCGGGGCAGCATCCATGTCTGAAACTGAGAAACGTTATAGACAAAAAAATCGCCACAAGCTTTTACGAAAATCACTAAACTCAACAATTTGTTCGTCCTCGGGAAGAAAATGTAAGCCGTTGCAATACAGAAAATGGAGCAACCCTTTTTCCTAAACCGTAATTCGATCAATAATACACCAGAAAGAGTGGATCATCGAGGCTTTTAGATTTCAACATCTACTATGAACGAGAATCTAGGAAAAAAAAACATTGCCGGAAAACGACGATGGTTAACATGGGCAATGAGAAAAAACAGAGAGAAGAGACATACCGTGAGAGGGAGTTGCGCTGCAACGGGGAGAAAGAATGTCAATGGACCGACGAAGACGAAGACGCAGAGAAGGAACAGATTGAAGAAGGAGAGGGGAAGATAAAGAGGAAGAAGGCGAAGAGGAAGAGGCAAAATAGGAAATAGAAATAATGGCGGCCATTGGCACTGTGCTGATTCCGTTGTGGGAACTCTTAACGTTAAACCAAGTGAGATCCCCTTTTGATTATTTTTTTTCTTTTTATTTATTTGTTTTTGTTTGTCGTTATTATGATTTGTTTCATCAAATATCTTTTTTTAGAATTGGAATATTCCAAAATTCTCCTCAATGACCATTTTATAACCATACAAATAATTCACAGGTCAGTTTCCCAAATTGTGAAAGAAAATATTACAAGATTTGCATTTGTATGCATAATTCTAAAGAGTGGCTATAATTTTCTATTCAAATATAATTAAAAATTAATTTTGTATTTGGAAATATAGTTCTTTAAAATCTAAATACTACATAGAAATTAAATAAACTCAATGAAAAACAAACAACCCGTACGGAATCCGATAAATGAGTATAAAAATCCGAAAATAACCCAAAAATAACGGAGTATCATTTAATTGCAAATCTCGAAATTAGTTCAAAACCCATACGAAATTAATTGAATTATTGCAGAATTTCACGTCCTCTTCAGAATTAAAAACAACAAATTATTTTTTATGAAAAAGTTTAAATGAAGTTTTTTTATAAACACCAAAAACCAATAACAGTTAAAATCGATCACCATTTCAATGCAAAAACATCTTTGGGAATGTTCTTAGGACAAGAAGTGCAAATACTCAAAAACACCAAAGTGGGATAAAAGAAGCCGAGAGACAAATGCATTCTCTACACTGCGATGCACCAAAGTTCATCAAGTTACAGAGGCTGTAAATGGAACTTTGATCATACTCTATACTCAGAGATCTATCAACTTTCTGATGATTACATCTGACGACACTGGAATGATCCGGGTGAACGTTAGATGCGTCTTTTCTCGCGAATAAATTGAATCAACGATCCCATTCGAGACCTATACAATGACTATATATACCTCGGTGAATGCCTGAGGAGAAGTTTACATCCTCTTATTCGGGTTTTCCTAACTGTCTGTTCCGGAAAAGATGCGCTACTTCTGCCCCACCTTGGCCCGGATTTTTTCCTCTAACATCGACAGATCAGTCTCCAAACCGTACATCCTGTTCAGGGCGTGCATATTCTCGAGCGTTTCGCTCAGGGTTCTACTGTCACTGCCATCACATCTCAAATGCTGCATTGGACCGTGCAGAAGTTTGTTCACGATTCCCCTGCTGAGATCATCCACCGCCCTTCTCGTCTTCTTGTCGATGTTTTCCCCCATTTTCGACAAGCATTTCTCGAGCTCTGCAACCCTAATCCTCTCGGCATAAGCCCTCAGTTTCTTGATTGTTGGAACTGTCTCTAAAGAATCCCTCCAAGCCTCAAACTGTTTCGATTCTTCAGCTATAATGGCCTGAGCCTCCATTGCTTTCCTTAGTCTGTCCTCTTTGTTTGCAGCTACCACTTCCTTGAGGTCATCCACGTTGTAAACCCGAGCATTTTCTACTTCACCGACACAAGATCCCACGTTTCTCGGAACTGAGATATCGACAAAGAGTCTTCTACCTCCAACATCCGAACCGACAGAAGGGAGTTCTTGAACATGTTCCTTCAAGAACAATGGAGTCTCAGAGGCTGTGCTTGTAAAGATTACATCGGACTCTGCAGCACAAGATAGAATCTCCTCGAGGGGTTTGTAGATAATCTCAACACCCTTCATCTCCTCACGGATATCGGCAACTTTTTCTTCACTTCGGTTCACAACCACCATTTTTGTGCAACCCTTTGCAGCCAAGTGCTTAATAACAAGCTTCCCCATCTTTCCTGCTCCGATTACCAACATCCTAGCAGACGAATGGGAAGATTCCGGGAGCTTCATTAGAGCGAGTTCAACGGCAGCTGAACTGACCGAAACAGCCCCAGCAGCGATATTCGTCTCTGTTCTCACACGTTTCCCAACCGTGATGGCGTGTTTGAATAGCCCACTTATGTTCCTCCCAAACCCGTTAACTCCTTGCCCGACCTTAACCACTTGTTTAACCTGCGCAAGGATCTGACCTTCTCCAAGAACGAGAGAGTCCAGACCAGCCGAGACTTCGAAAAGATGTTGTGTCGCATCCTTGTTGTACAGCAGAAATCGGTGTTCACATATCTCTGAAACCGGGATTCCACTCGTCTGACAACAAAAGAAAAGAGGATCATTTAGCATTTGCAGCTAACCAGAAACAGGGTTTTCACCAAAATGCAACCAAAAACTTCACTTCGTGTAGGCTAAAAGCTGAACAACAATGGCTACAACACGCTCTAATCGGTTAAAGGGTCACAAGCCATGGGGAAAAGGAATCACCTTGGACATCCATTCCGTGACTTCTTTGACTCCACGGTGCTGAGACAGAGCCAACACATAAATCTCCATCCGATTGCAGGTACTGAGGACGGCAGCCTCCTCAATGTGATTCAAACCACACAATTCTCCGATAGCTCGAGGCCATTCGGCTTCAGGAATGGCAAGCTTTTCTCGCATTTCGACGGGAGCAGTGTGAACGCTGAGACCAATCACGATAATGCTGCTTCTTTCCTTCGTATACCCTTTTACATACACACGATGAGATCGTCAGTGGAAGAGAGCAATGACTAAGATCTGGCCTCTATACACATTACATAGAAAATCGTGAAGATCGACAGAGGAAAGAAACCAAATGAGCCTTGAGATGATATCATGAAATCAAATCATCCCTCTTCGTGATTATAGATTATCGAATTCAAGAGAGAAAAATCAAACGTCAGAAGTTTTAATTTCATTGCCAACTCCAACGAAGGGAGACGCGATCTAAACTTCGAATTCGAGAAAACCCTAAATCGTAATCGGGAACCAAGATAACCCATTAAAAAAGGGAGAAAAGATCGTACTGTCGGCGGCAGAAGTCTTGAGCTGCTCGAGAGCGGAGATGCTAGACGCCATAGACGCGGAATCGGAGGAAGAGAGTTCGCAACGCGCTCTATGGATCAAAGCTCTCCGGTTCCGATTGCTCCTCAGAAGAACATGGACTCCATGGAGACCCGAATGGGTCGACGAAGACGACGACGAAAGATGATGATGTCGATTCAGAAACAAGGTCTCCAGCTTCGGCCCAACGATGAATGCACTGGAAACCGCCATTGCTTCACACCGATCTCTCTCTCTCTCTCTCTCTCTCTCTAGGGAAACACCCAAACCCCCCAAGAAAACGCTCTTCTCCTGTTCGAATGAAGGCGTGTGGCGTAGTTGAAAAAGGAGAGGGAGAAGGTGAAGAGGGATTATTACAAAAATATTAAATTTTCGGCCCGAGTGAAATAACAACATTAATACGGGATTATTACAAAAATACCTTTAAATGTCGATTTCACTTACATGACATACCCTTCAAACAAAAAACCTTCAAAAAAAAACTGAAAAAGAATGAAAAGACATCGTTACCCCCTTTAAAAAATACACGTGTCAACATCTGGAGAATAAAGACAAAAAATTGGGAAGTTACTAAATTAAAAAAATTTGAAAAACCAAACAGTTTTTTTTACCCCTTTTCGACAGACACTTTCATTTCTTCATAGTCGTTTCTTCTTCTTCATTTTCTCTTCACTCTGTGATTTTTCTGTGCGATCTTTCTGCGAGTTCATCAAACTCGTCAAATTTGCACGAATAATGGCTTCGTCTTCGGCCCCCTCTTCGTCTTCATCATCTTCGGCCCCCTCTTCGGACCCTACTTGCGAAGACCTCCAGGTATAGTTTTTTAACTCCGCAAAAATCAAATTTTTTAGGGTTTCGGATATACATTGAGATTCGGTTTTAGAATTTCTATTAAGTTTTCGTTAAGAATAGGGTTTGAAATAGAAATTTGAAAAACTATGGTTTGAATGACAAATTGTCACTGAAATATCGAAATAGGGTTTTCGGATTGGGTGAGAAACAGTGTTTTGTGAAAAAGACGGATAGAAATCGAGTCACGATGATATTGTCGACAGTCGGATGCACTAAAACATAGATTAATGGTCATGCTAGATATTAGTTAAACTTAGAGCACCCGTCAAACAAGT
>NW_010960187.1:8680317-8700649 GCF_000463585.1 Tarenaya hassleriana | reverse complement strand
GTTTGACGAGTTTGACGTGTTTGACGTGTTTGACGAGTTTGACGAGTTTGATAATGAGTGTTAAATTTGTTTTTGCAGGTACCTTTTGTGTATGATTTTAAGGACATTCATATGACTCCTAAGATCACGACGAAATGTTATCCATATCAGACTGTTAGATCTCTTAAAAAGGCCTTGACGGATGAAGAATTTACATATTTCAAAAAAGAATCCCAGTTTCGGCATATTTTCCATCTTGGATGTAAGGACACATTGAAGATGGTTCCGGCATCAGTCCTCTTACATCGGGCACTAAAATTGGAAGGAGAAGTGAAACAGCTATGGTTTGTTCTGGTTGACGGGTTTGACTCTTTTGGTTGACGAGTTTGACTGATATTCATATAATTGCTCATATGTAGGACATCATCAATCTGTGCAAAAATCCGATAATGATCAAGAGGATATAGAAACTGCACAGAACGAGCAAGGTATGATTTTACACTTTACACTTTATTTGGACAGCCCGAGTTAGATTGGTTTGACTCTTTTGGTTGATGAGTTTGACCGGTTTGACTCTTTTGGTTAACGAACGATGACTGATATTCATATTGGTCATATGCAGGAACTGATGATGAAGAAGATGATAGTGATGCGATTCCCCCTACTCCTAGAGCAGTATCTAATACTATTTTGGGTTCGACTGATGATGATGATGGAGGGATACTTGCTCAGGAAAAGGAGGATGTAGAGGTCCCTGCTGCTCCCAAGCATCTGATATATTTGCGAATGGCAAGGAAGTGTCTGTGTCTACCGATGAAGGCTGAGATTCTTCTCCGTACTATTTCATTTGTTAAGAACCTCTTTAATTTATTAGTATTTTATTTCTTAAGAACCTCTTTCGGATTAAGTTGTATCTGATCAGGTTTAAAACCTCTTTCGTATTAAGAACCTCTTTCGTGATAAGAACCTCGTCAAACACGTCAAACACGTCAAACTCGTGAAACTCGTCAAACACGTCAAACTCAGGAACCCCAAATGTTCTATTACACTTTATGTTACACATTGGTCTAGGGTAGAATTTATCATTTTTCCAGATGCTCTCCTTATAACAAAAACACGCTCAATACGTCATAATAGACCCTGTACACAACTTTGAACCATCGGAATTTAATTTTGACCACAGGTTGACCGCGTTGACTCGTCAAACTCGTCAAACTCGTCAAACTCGTCAAACTCGTCAAACTCGTCAAACTCGTCAAACTCGTCAAACTCGTCAAACTCGTCAAACACGTCAAACTCGTCAAACTCTCTGATTTGGCGAATTTGTCAATTCTGAACCATGAGCATATCAATAAACACCCCGTATAACAAATTTGATAGGCAAAAAACAATCGGAGCTAACTTAATTGAACACCTTATTTTGTTTAGCAATGCATGTTCCCCCAAACAAACCCCAAATGTTCTATTACACTTTATGTTACACATTGGTCTAGGGTAGAATTTATCATTTTTC
This sequence comes from Tarenaya hassleriana, assembly GCF_000463585.1. Lineage (NCBI taxonomy): Eukaryota > Viridiplantae > Streptophyta > Magnoliopsida > Brassicales > Cleomaceae > Tarenaya > Tarenaya hassleriana. Next base: position 8,699,157 of record NW_010960187.1, on the reverse strand, counting down.
CAGATGCTCTCCTTATAACAAAAACACGCTCAATACGTCATAATAGACCCTGTACACAACTTTGAACCATCGGAATTTAATTTTGACCACAGGTTGACCGCGTTGACTCGTCAAACTCGTCAAACTCGTCAAACTCGTCAAACTCGTCAAACTCGTCAAACACGTCAAACTCGTCAAACTCTCTGATTTGGCGAATTTGTCAATTCTGAACCATGAGCATATCAATAAACACCCCGTATAACAAATTTGATAGGCAAAAAACAATCGGAGCTAACTTAATTGAACACCTTATTTTGTTTAGCAATGCATGTTCCCCCAAACAAACCCTAAATGTTCTATTACACTTTATGTTACACATTGGTCTAGGGTAGAATTTATCATTTTTCCAGATGCTCTCCTTATAACAAAAACACGCTCAATACGTCATAATAGACCATGTACACAACTTTGAACAATCGGAATGTCATTTTGACTACAGGTTGACCGCGTTGACTCGTCAAACTCGTCAAACTCGTCAAACTCGTCAAACACGTCAAACTCAGAAACCCCTAACATGAAACCCCGGATGCGTGTTACGACTTTGACCAGTGTTATGAGTTGATTAGTGTTTACGATGAGTTTGACGAGTTTGATCAGTTTGACGACTGTTTTTACCATATAATACACGAGTGAATTAGTCCAAATATGATTCGATAATGTCATTACATGCACGAACATAATATTATGACTCATACGTCTGTGATATCATTGATGTACTGACTGAACCTACCGAACATGATTTTTTTTTTTTTGAGTCTTACCAAGTCCAGAAAATCGGTTTTGTTTAAACCTTCCACTTACTCGTTTTTCTTCCACTATAAGCGGCAATACCACTACATCTACGTGTATTGGATGAGTTTTTGGAGATTTCACTTGTTTCTTGCAGCAAATTTACCAAAAAATCGCGCTGGAGAAGAGATATTCAAGAGAGAGAAGAAGAAAAACTCGAAGAGAGAGAATGCGATGTATGGCGGGAGACAACGATAAAGAGGAGAGAGAAAATGAGTAAAAAGTAGATCTATATTTTATTTATTTTAGTATATTATTATAATATTATATAAATAAAGGAAGGGTATTATAGGGATTCTACATTTATAAGAGTATATTTGATGTTGCCGTTTTTTTGTTACTGTGCGAGGGTATGGGCTGTAAGTGAAATCGACATTTAAGGGTATTTTTGCAATTGCCCCAGGTGAAGAAGAAGAAGAAGTCGCGTGTGGTGGGAACAAAAATATTGACCGAAATGTGAGTTTTTTTAAAAAATAAAATGAAATTATTTGTGTTGTTGAAATATGTAAAGAGAGATGAAGAGAAATAGATACGAGATTTTGCTGAAATGTGATTGGCTGATGGAGAACACGTTCTATCCACACTCGATTCTGCCTCCTCTCTCTCTCTCTCTCCTGTCTTTTTTATATTAATTATTTTTTCACCCGATCTTTACTAAAATGATAAATAGTTGCTAATTTTCAAATAATTCCATGTTGGAATCAAGTTTTGGATGTGATACCAAAGTTTCGATTTTTTTTTGGGAATTTTATTTTGTTTAGAAATAAAGTTGTGTTTGGAATGGAATTTAACTAGTTATTGAAGTATTTTGGATGTATAGATTTTAAAATTGGCATATTCGAGCAAATTTCTTCTATAGTAAATTAAAGCAGAGTTTAATGTTTTTTTTTGTTGGATTATTAGTTTTAAAAAAGTTACAAAAAATAATTTTAGAATAAAGAATTTGGTTTTAAAACAATACTATTTTTCAATTTTTTTTAAATATTTTCGATCTTGACGATCGTTTGATATTTTTTATTTGATCAATAATTTTTTATTCGATTTTATCTGGTCATACATATCTTACAATTTGATTGTTATTTATATTTTACGGAGATTAATAATAGTTTGGTATAATACTATTTATTTTTTTATTACAGAAATATATGAAAATAATAAGATAGAAATTTAATGTAATTTATATTAAAAATATTAATACATTATTCATAAATCAATAAGATAATATAAAAAAATTCAAGTCCATTTTAAATTTATTGCATTGTAAATATCCAAAAATCAAATAAAATCCCAATAATTTTTGTTATTATTGTCGATGCAAGAAAAGACTATATTCTTAAAACAAAATCGAAAAAACACACAAAAAGTTAAATAACATATAACCAAATTAAATAATATCAAATCTACTTAAATCAAACTAAAATAAACTAATGAATCAGCAGTTCTAACATTATTTTGACAAACATTCCGGAAAAAAAAAGAAGCAAATGCATAACGGTCTGGTTAATTTAATTGGTATCCAAATCTAAAAATATATTATTAAATACCTCAGGAAAAGCAAAAAAAAAAAACTGAAATTCTTACATGTCAGAAGAAAATTTTCCTCTTAAATATTATAACAAAAAAGGTCCTCTTAAATAGGCAAATGCATATGACTGGTGGCCATTTTTCCCCGACCAAATCTAAAGTTATAAAGCACGTGATTGTTTTGGAATTTAGACGCGTGAAAAATGTCCACGTAGAAATTCCACCGAGTAGGTGTGATGGGCCCTACAAGTAAAACCGAAGTTATCATATAATTCACCGAGATTATACTCGAACACAAGTTATGAAAAAATTTAAAACTCCAAATTTGTGATTGAATAATAATAATAATAATAATAATAATAATGATATAAGATTCTGATTTAATTGACGAAAACAAACTATATTTTGTTAATTGCATTGGCATCTCAATAAACATCCACTAATGGGCCTTTATTTTGTTGGTATTTCAAATTTGGACCCATAAGATCCATTTGTGACAGACGTCCAAAGATTTGCTTTCATTCTTTTTGGTTTTCATAATTGAAGCCCGGATTCTATTTCTTTTTTCTTTTTTTTTGGGCCGAATGATATCAATAAGCTCATGCAAAAGCCAATATTAATAGAAAAAATATATAATTTTGCTTATCAGTCATTGCAAAAGGAAAAATCCTAAAAAAAAAGTGTTTGAATTTGTCAATTTTTATAAAATAAAACTTGAAAATGGGGTATCAGTATATATTTATTTGATAAAAACCAAAATTTAGGTTTTGTTGATAAGTTGAGGTACTTTTTTAGGATTTTCCCTATTGTAAATGTATCCAAAAAAACTTTCACCTGGCAAAATACATTTATAAATTTGGTGAATCATTTGTAATGGTTAAATTTAAAAATAAAATAAATTAAAAAACCGAAGAAATCGTTTTAAAAAATGAATGTTTTTATAATTGAATGATTCGAATCCAAATAGAATTTGAACCGAATTTTTGAATCAAATGGTTATGTTTTTTAGAAATAATTCAAATCGAATCCCAATCCAAACCGAAATTAGGACAGAAATCAGTGACTCGGGTGAGCGATTGGCGGACAGGGAAGAGAAGATCGGAACGAGAGCGATTGCGGGCCAATACCATGGCTCAGTGTTCCTTTAGAGCTCTTCTCTCCGATCTCACTGGTAATTTCTTCACCGATTCAACTCCGTTGTAACTGATCGACGTTAGGGTTGACTGGAAATCGATGTCGATGACAAGAGTCCTCGACTCCGTTTCCTTCGATCCTGGGAGCAACTCTGATATGACCGAACAAATTCAAACACTTTCCTTTCTTTCCCCCCTCGGGTTCGTCGTGAATTCACTCACGTGCCAAAAAAAGTATACATGCAGTGGTATATGTACGTGTACACACATCAGTAAAACACAGTGATGATGTTGCTTATTTCGTATGAACCTTATAAGGAGAACATGAGGCATGTAGATTCTTTGGAAGCTCGGGGGATTCATGTGAATCTTATATAATCAAAAAGGGTCCTTTGATTATCCTACTTCGATCATCCTCCTCCGCTCCTTCTTCAACTTCTCGGAGCAGATAGAATCGGGGTTGCTATCCCTAGAAATTGTCCTGTTTAGTTCATCATGATGACACAATTCACAAGATTAGTGAGTCTACCTGCTGGCATATGCTTCTGTCTATATCAATTTTTTGGTTCTATAAATGTGAGCTTCTTGACCAGATGTAAGGCCAAACAATATTCAGGATTAGTCAGTCGCTTGTTAGTTGTCTCTATTTTAACTTGTCTTCCTCAAACGATCGGTGTTTCTAGAGGTTGGTGCATTGAAATTGACATTCCTATCTGTTGTTCTCATATTTCTGCAACTCTGTTGGTTTTGGGGGAAATGGAATTATTGTGCTTTATTTGCAGAACTTGTTCCAATTCCAAACAAATGAGCCCATAAGTTTCTCGATGTTTTTGGTTGGAACTGCCGTAGGGGAAAAAAGCGGTGGCAGATGGCTCGTGCAACTAGACAGTATTGCTCCAGTGTTTGGGTTTGTTGGTTATGAATCGTGATAAGCACTCATTGATGCATTTCCTGCTATGTCCAGTTGGATTGTATTATCATGGTTAACCGTTAACCTGGCATAATGCCACCGATTCATACACTTTACAACTATCAGGGTAACCAAGAAGAGGGTTTGCCTAACGATGGATATGATCGAGGTCTCTCTCTCCCATGAAGTTATTTCATTGCACAAGGTACTTTTAAGTTCCTTTTCTCGCCAAGGATATGGTTGAGGTCTTGTGATATTCATGTGGCAACAAGTTAATTAGTAGCAAACTAGATTCCTGTTTGGTAAAATGGATGATGCAAAAAAGGTGCTATACTGAACGGAAATTAGACGAGTTTACACGAGGAACACTAGCGGGGGAGGGGGGGTTAATGGAGTGTTGAAGAATATGTAACAAATTTGTGGTTAAAAAATGATCAAGACATTTGCACTTAACGCGGTCCTTGTAAAAAAAAAACAGTTGCGTTAACAGCTTCACTTGTCATCCATTGTGGCTAACACTTACAATTAGGACCTAAGCCCTTCCTCTGGGATATGATCCATGTCGACAAGGGCCACTAGAGTTTACAAGCAAATATTGACATCATTGGATACACGGGTATTTCCATCTCTCCTTTATCGATTCCCAACTCGGGGTTTTCCTTTTTCTGATTTCTTTTTTGCATTCATGCTCATGTTTTTCCATGTCCATGTAGATATAAGTCCTAGTTGTTGCCTAGTTTATGCTGTTGCATCTGCAAACTTGATGAAATGATGAGATTCTATCTGAATCTGTTGATCTCACTATTTAACCGGATGACTGAAAATTTTCATGCTATTTTCATCTTCCTGTTGAAAATTTCACATTATATTATCGATGAAAGATGTTTATGCATCAAGCATCTTTTAGCGCATGCTGCTTTATGAATGTATTTGTCTTAACACTGTTTGAAGATGCTTCTCGGGTAAACTTCCGCCCACCCAAAAGGGTATGTAAAGATGCTCCTTTTAGCCTAGAATTAGTCTCATCTCTTAATCGGGAATCGTTTATTTTGCATGATACGTTGTTTTTGTTTGAAAAAACAAGAACACCGATTCTCCAAGAAGGGCGAATCGGAATCTCATCCATGCTCTTGTTTGTGTCTGAGATTCTGCAAGTTATGCTTGAAAGACACCAGGAACGAGACACAGCCATTCTTTTTACATATGCTACTTTTGCTTAAATGTTAAGATTTGACAGTTTGATGCATTTCTTCTCTTTTCACCCATATCTCTTCTGCAATGGAATCAAGCATTCTGTTTCATTACCGCATATCTTCAATTCATCTTCTGATTCTGATTCTTGTTCTTGTTCATCTCCTTTAATGTCATTTCTTTTTCGTTCGATGCATCTTCCGCTAACAACAGTACATATCGACCGTGCTCTCTACACCGTCATTTTGGTAACTTTGAATTGCCTATGTGACTCGGGCGGATTTTTCTTGAGGCAAATGTTGAATTTGAGATTGAAAGGGATTAGATATTGTCAAGTATATTTGTCTCTATAGGTGAATATTTCGGATTTTAGTTATATTCCCATTGGATTATTTTCGAGCTCAGGTTCGAAATTCGAGTTATGGACGTTCCAATGAAAACCGCAGAGTAGGAGTGGACGCGGATCGGGTACCCGGATTTTTTGGAGTACCCTATCTCAGTTTTGGTCATGTGGGTTTTCTGAAGACATTGTCTTCGTCTTCGACTCACAAGACTCGGGTACTCGCGGGATCGAGACCCGGGATATCCGAACGCATAAAAAATTACGAAATTCCATCAGACTTGTGTTGATTTTATGGGTATATAGATAATTTTATATGAAAACAAGTATCGTTATTTTTTATAAATACTTAGGGTGCTCTAGTAATTTTTTTAAAACCACGAGGTTGTACTATTTCTTTGGTTTTGTAATTTGTTTTTGTTTTGTGCAGATCCTCCTAAGATGCCGTGTGTGCCTACAAACTCAAATACGAAAGATTGTATAATTTGAAACGCAAACGCAAACGCAAACGAAGAAGCAGACGCAGACGCTAGCTTGTGGACGGATGAAGGGGGAAAAAAAAAGCTTGAGGTCCAATTTTAGGGAAAGGCCAGAAAATGGCAATATTCCCCATGACTTGAAAAAGAATGGAAGAGACGTAGACAGGAGGATGGTGGAATCTTCTGAGAATTTGTCCCTAAACGTTTTCTAGACAAAGAATTAATGCCTTCTTTCTTTTTTTTTTCAACCACTTTTGTATTCTTTATTTGTTTTCGTATTTTCTTTGGTTATGATAACTCTTACACTTTGCACTTTGAATCTTTTCCATATATATGTATATATATATATATATATATATTCGTGGGTTGTGTAATGACGCCGACAATATCCTCTCTGTCGGATCTCCACTATCACAAAAATTCTCTTCCTTATTAGGAAAAAAAAAACCCCACCAAAACTGTCGCCACAAAATATGTACAAACCCAGAGATGTGTATATTATGTGCAAACGTATCACATATATATATATGTGTGTGTTCTTCTTGATCTTAATTATCCATACAGAGGAGAGGATAATTAAATGGAGAATATCGGATGAAGTCTAATCGTGATCTCTCATTTGTGACCCATAACGTATTAATTCTAGCAATTTTTTTTTTTTATAACCGGTTAATCCTAGGCCCAAAGGGCCCAGACTAATCCCGATCCACACGCACAACCGGCACCACACGTGTGGGATGTGAAGCACCCGAAGGTGGCCGGAGGGAAAATCTCCATACCCTGGGTGTTGAACCGCTTCTGCAATTTTATTACATATACTGTGAGATATTTTAGAGTAAACAAAAAATAAAAAGTTATAATCATTTTATTTTGTTTGAAAGTTTTAATCATTTATACTAAAAGTTATATATTTTACTTGCATATTCAAAAATTTTAGATGGTTATTTGTACAGGATTGTACAACCCGAACAGATATTGTATCATATAACCACATATATTAATAACTGTTAATAGGTTATCACAGATGTGTAGAGACAAATCACTACACATTATCGAAAGATTGTAAATGATCTTTTATATAATTTTCAACATCAAGACATTTGGTGTCGATTTTCAATTGAAATCATTGTGGCCGGTGGTGTATCTTAAAAGCGGATTCAATACAATCTTATTTACTTAATAAATCAATAATTATTGGGTTTTTAATCACTGAAATCATATGGTTTATTAATGAATCACGTTTTTAGAAAAAAATGATTATATAGATCGAAATAATATCCAAATCCCTATATTCTTACGAGCTCCGACACTCGAGGGCAATTTCTTAAAGAAGTTCTAACACATGCAAATCAAGATTGTTGATGAAGGATGAGGCATTATTACACTTGGTGATGGTTCTAATTTAAATGATTTTCAAAACCCCGTTTTTATAAATTGAAAGTATGAATAAAATATAATCAGTATAATTAAATTATAAGATATTGCGGAATATATATTAAAGTGACACAATGGCATTCATGGCAAGTTCACTCCTCATATGGAAAACATTACATGAAGATCGATGGAGAACCCGAAGGGGGGGAGAGAGAGAGAGGGAGAGAGAGAGAGAGAGAGAGAGAGAGAGAGAGCACCCAACGCATAAAACAAAAACCTAAACAAAATGATTATGAGGAAGAAGAAGAAGAAGAAAAAAGGAACACGACGGAAGATAGTTGACAAGTACATGCTTTGGAATACATACATGATACATATATATATATAATATTGCCTCAAGAAACAGAGACAGAGGCAATGGTCTCTCTCCCACAGAGAGACAATCTCATTTCTCCAACAAATTCAACGGTTCCTATTGGATAGCACGTTATTCATAATTCCTGCAATACCCACCCAACACTTTAAAATTGACATAAGGACACATGGATGGGTAGATGCACATTTAATTAAAGTTTTTTTTTTTTTATAATTTGCAAGTTAACGGAGCATTTGACCCAATTAAATCTTTCAAAAGAATGACAAATTCCGATGAATATCTCTTTCCAAATGGAGATTCAAATTTAAGTTAGAAAATATCTTTATTCCACACCCCATCCAATATAGTTAGTAATAATTTTTAAAATAACTAATTTCTTTTTTTTTTAAAAAAAAATCCAAACTTATTTAGATGATAGAGACAAGTTGGTATGGGATAAAAAAACAAAGAAATTGTTTATTCTGTTATTAATATAGGTATCGTAACTAAACAAAATTTCTAAATCTACCGGTGGACACATATGTGCAATGTTTTCTGCTCCATGTTCATTATTTTGTTAGCATACATTAGCATTATTAAATTGCATTGTACTAATGATACACACACAAAAAATGAAAAACAAAAGTATAATACTTTGATTTTAATATACCTATAAGCTTCTAATTAAACATATTAAATTATGAAACTATAACGCTTAAAAAAAGCCATCCACATGTACGATGTTTGTGCCTCCATATTCTAAATCTTTGAAGGATTCATAAGCCTAGGTAGAAGTAAAAAAAAAAAAAGACATGCTCCAAAAATCTCACGATGAATATTGATCCATTTATATCATTGTTTCCTTACCATTGTAATCGAATTTTTAATGTGATTGTCGAGATATACTGGATTTTGAAGAATATTACGAGATATATCGTATAATAGAGATCTTTCAAATCCGAAAAATATATATTTAGAAATATTTATTATTATGTCTATTTTACTTATTCAATGTAAGACTCTCTTCTGTTTATATGTTATTTTGATTATCAATAAAAATATTATTTTGCAAATTTCTACATGGTATCAGTGCTTCTGGTTCTTTTCTAATTTATTGTTATTTTCATAAAAATGATGGTTGATAATAAGAGTGAAGATGAAGATGATAATATATCGATTCAGTGGTAATATCATTTCGAGATTTTTTTTTTTAAGAATAAGAGAGTCATTTTGTTTGTTTTTTTTCTCATAATCTCACATGTTTCTAAAGATTATTCGCATAAAATTTGTTGTCACTAAACGCTTTCGCGTAGTTGCCTTCCAATCTCGGATGAATCAGAGTTATTTCCGAGACTCCTTTTTCGCACCGCGATTGTAGTCTTTTTTTGTTATCATCGAACGATTTTTTTGTGCGTATTGCCAAAGTTGCAGCGCAGTCGTTTGTTTGATTTTTTTTTTCAGTTATATCTTCTATTGACACAAATTCCAAGGTGATGTAGTTCAAGTGACGTGTGTATCTTTTCTACAAGTTCGACGTTTCGTGATCTTCACGCTCCAACTTGAAAGGAGATGTTGAGATATATCGGATCTTGAAGAATATTATGAGATATATCGTATAATAGAAATCTTATCAAATTCGAAAAATATATATTTAGAAATATTTATTATTATGTCTATTTTACTTAATTACACAATCTCCATCCACTAAGCATTAACGATTATATACATATATATATATATATATATATAGTTATACATATATCGAAGAAGGAGAAAATTACATGGTGAACTAATAATTTATTATTTTATCGTTCCCTTTTTTTGTCTTGTAATGAAACTGGTCTTGCTATTTAGCATGCTGTGCCACGTCTCTTGTCCCCTAGCCTTATAATAAAACCCGAAACGTATAATTTGTCAACTTGTAAAATAGATAAGTAATATCCAGTCAGCAGTTGAAGCTGTGTTATCCAATGTGACGACGTTCTTTAAACTTATCCAACGTTAGGGTTTAATTAAGGATCTTGTGGATTATCAAATAAATCCAGCGAGAAAATGAAATAAAAAGAAATAATTAATAAGGGTTTTATTAGAACCGCCACGGATGTTCATGTAAATTAGTATACTGCTTAATTAAGACTAGGGTCATTAGTGTATAATTAATAATTAATATTTTATACTATCTAAGTGAAAAACCCATTCCATAAAAAGTTACATATATATATATACACACACACATAATTCTAACCATAATTTGGACCCACTTCAATACACCTTTCACAAAAACTAGAGGGAAAAAAAACAGAACTTTGAAATCTTCTGTCTTCATTTCTTCAGCTGGATAATTTTTGGATGTTGCTTCTTCGCCCTCTCTCCAAGATGAGAAATCTTATCCCAAAAACAGTTAAAGAACAAAAATTACTCGAGAACCAAATGGGACCGAAAAGAGCAGATCGACACAGAGAACATGTCTTGTGTGTTGTGTCGGAATTGGGTGTATATGTATATGTATATGTATATGTATATGTATATGTATATGTATATGTATATGTATATGTATATGTATATGTATATGTGATGAAAGTTATCTAATTTCTCTGTGGGAAAATTTTCAGACAATGGAGAGTGGATTTTGCTCAGATGGGTTTATGCATGAATACTTACAAAACTTCGTTGGCTGCCTTGAAACACAGAGGCAGGCAGTCACCACTTCCCCAAACATTTTTTCGGGTTTTATTACGATATTGCCATTGTCATTGCCCTAATTGGTACTCCTTTGTTGATACTGGAAAAAAAAAAGCTTTTTTTTTTAATCACCTATTGAGAATATAATAATTCTAAAAAATCATGTCCACTTGACTATATATATATATATATATATATGTATATCAACTATAATTCTAAGCACGTCTTCCTAATGGTAATGTATGAAGAGCAAAAAGAAAATCTTTCTGTTAAAAGAAGTTTCAAAATTGTTATAATTAAAAAAAAAAAGAAGAAAATCTTCATAATTATTTTATGTTTTAAAATCGTTATCTAGTCATAAAATTTTGATTCTGTTATTGATTTACGTAGTTTATTTTAAAAATATTTTTAAATCCATTGAAATTCAAATCTGATTTATAATAATAACTTGAAAATCTTAAACCGTAAACCCTAATTTTCCCTAACGCGATGACATAACTTGATATAAATTACCTTCGATTATTCCATTTTGCATGTTCATAAATCATTTCGCCTTCCTAATAACCGGCCGACCCAAGCCTGTTCGATGGACCCAAGCGTTCATACCAAAATCAAGGTGACATCATACGAAACCTAAACCGAAATTTGATTAATATTATAAAATTTTAATTAATATCGTTATCTTATATTGGCCCAAAAACACAAAGAGTCAAATGATATAATAAGTAATATTGTTATAAAATATTATCTTCTTACAAAAAGTGCCTCAGAACTGTAAGTTCCACCATCTTTTACAACAAAACATAAGCTACTTCTGTTAGCATTTTTGTAACCAACCATAAATTTGCATATTATAAAACCGACCACTCTATACTATATGCTAGGTCGGTCACAAAAAAAAAAAATAATGAAAATAATTTGCTCTCTCTCTCTCTGTAAGATGTTGCTTTACATCCAATAATTTGTGGGCGAGTGGTCAACAACTGGGTGTAAAGTATTCAGAGATTGGCGGTTCGATTCCTGATTGGGGATGAATTTTCACATGGGTTGCCCCGATCCTCTGGAAGATGTAGTTGGGCTAAAGGCCCGGTAAACTTCCGGATTATCAAAAAAAAAAATTACTTTACACCATTGAGTAAAAGTGAAACCAATGATTTTTGGATAACATATTTATATATATAGGAATCGGAGTGATTATCTTAATATAAAACGTTAATAGATTTAGAGAAAAATCAAAATGGAATTTGGAGTAATTTTCTTTTTGTATAACCACGTTATTTAACTATAACCGAAGAAGACATAAAAATAAGAAATAATGAACAAACCGTGCACTAATCTTAACCAAGCTTAATCAAACGGACAAATAATGAAACTAATTTAAATATATATCGTTTTCATAAATATTCAGTTGTAGACGATTAAAATTTTTTTTTCTATAGTTGAAGTAATATAACAACGTGACGATAACAAAAAAAAAATACATTTTCTTAAAACTATTTGAAAAAGAATTTAAACAAAAAAATGAAAGAAAAAGTTGTGAAACGTTTTCACACATTGCTTGACTCTTGTTTCCTTTTCTATAAAAATAATTTTATAAAATTATTTATTTAATTAACGGACAAAACAATTTGGAGGGCTTAAGCATCAAACGTGGTAATGCCACGTGGCGAATCATGATCCTCTTGGCAAGTATAAATAGCGGTCGAGTCCTCTCCTCCCAAAAGCCCAAACAAGACACCCAATTCCATATTCGTTTTCTCTTCCCCCTTTTTTTTCCTCTAATTAAAAACAAAAACAAAATCTTTTTTTTCCCCCTCGAAGCTCTGTCTCTTGTCTCTGTCTCTTGTCTTTATCCCACAAATATCATTTTTTTTGTAATATCGAAATTACCATGTGTAATTCAAGATCATCTTCACCATCCGACCCCTTCTTCACCTCTAATAAAACCCAATTCTCAAAGCTAGAAACTTGTGAACAGAACCATCCTCATGATTATTCCGACTCCTCTCATAATGATTCTTTGGATCTCCATCGATGGCCGACTTTTCTTGAGGTAAAAAGGGGTTTATACTTGTTAGGTTAAGGAGATAAAGAATCGCAAAGACGTGGATATATGCTCTGTTTTTCAATGGCTCTTAATGCTGTTTGTTCTGTTTATTTCATTCGCAGGGCATGGAAGAAGTGAAAGAGATTGGAAAAATCTCTGGACCGACTGCGGTTACCGGACTTTTAATGTATTCAAGATCAATGATTTCGATGCTGTTCTTGGGTTATCTCGGCGAGCTTGAACTAGCCGGCGGTTCACTGGCCATCGGCTTTGCAAACATCACCGGTTATTCTGTAATCTCCGGCTTAGCCATGGGAATGGAACCGATCTGTGGCCAAGCGTATGGAGCGAACCAAATGAAGCTTCTTGGACTCACCCTTCAAAGAACCATCCTTCTTCTGCTCTCCTCTTCGGTCCCGATCTCCTTCTTTTGGCTTAACGTGAGGCGAATCCTCTCGTGGTGTGGCCAAGACGAAGATATCTCTTCGGTTTCCCAAACTTTCCTTCTCTTCGCCATTCCCGACCTTTTCTTCCTCTCTTTGCTTCACCCACTCCGCATTTACTTGCGAACACAGAGCATTACATTGCCAGTGACTTACTCCACGGCTGTCTCCGTTCTTCTTCACATTCCATTGAACTTCCTTCTAGTGACCAAACTCGAGATGGGCATTGTCGGAGTGGCCATAGCGATGGTCTTGACTAATCTCAACCTCGTTATCCTTTTATCTTCCTTCGTCTATTTCACCGGTGTCCATAGAGATACTTGGGTTCCTCTAAGTGCTGATTGTCTCAAGGGATGGTCCTCTCTTCTGTCCCTCGCCATACCCACTTGCGTATCGGTGTGTTTAGAGTGGTGGTGGTATGAGTTCATGATAATGTTGTGTGGACTTTTGGCAAACCCTAAAACCACCGTTTCCTCCATGGGAATACTGATCCAAACCACGGCTCTGATCTATGTCTTCCCTTCATCTCTAAGCCTAGGAGTCTCGACAAGAATCGGGAACGAACTAGGAGCAAAACGCCCGAGAAAAGCTCGCATCTCCATGATCATCTCCCTCTTCTGTGCTTTAGGGTTAGGACTAGTGGCAATGGTATTCACCATACTGGTTAGACACCAATGGGGGAGATTATTCACTAAAGACGCAGAGATTCTTGAATTGACATCGATTGCACTGCCCATTGCTGGCCTTTGTGAGCTCGGAAACTGCCCTCAGACCACTGGCTGCAGTGTCTTGAGAGGATCTGCAAGACCAGCACTTGGTGCCAATATAAACCTGGGATCGTTCTACTTGGTGGGAATGCCTGTGGCTATAATATTAGGGTTTGTGCTCAAATTAGGGTTTCCGGGCCTTTGGCTAGGTTTACTTGCAGCTCAAGCTACCTGTGCGGCTCTCATGTTGTGTGCCCTTTGGAAAACAGATTGGGAGGTTCAAGCTCAGAGAGCTGAAGAACTAACCTCTAATACTCAGTCTGAATCGGATCCAGTGAAGGTAGGGTTGGTTTAGTAGCATATTGAGGTACGCCTCTAAGCATCACAATTATTAGGGTTTAGGTTTAGAATTCCATCTCATCGCATGCATGCATGCATGCATACATACAATTCTTTGGAGCCGTATCTCCTAATCCATCATTAACGAAACAAAACCAGTGACGTGGATGTGAACGAGACCCCATCAATCATCAACAACATTGGCGTGTGTTTGTGTGTGTGTATATATATATATATATATATATGTTTGTAAAAGGCTTATGTAATCTTCGTGTATGAGAGACTTTTTGTTATTATTGTTTTTACATTTTGCTTGTCTTTATTGTTCGGGCTTGTATCAATGATATGTACGTATATTTATTTCGTTATGTATCTAGACGATGCTCATATTGTACCGAAAATAAAATTAGGGTTTTTTTTTTATCCTAGTGTTGTATATTCAACTTTGTAGAAATGAAAATCATTAATATTTTTTTTGTTAACTAAAAATCATTAATATTGATAGGATAATTATTTGGGTTTGATGTTTTTTTTTTCTTTCTTTCTACTCGTTACTTCTTTATATATTTTATAGAAAGCCAAAACGTGAATCTTTTTATTTTTTAGCTTTTGGATCTGTTCCATTCCATTAAAGGAAATATATTCCCTACCAAAACTATGCAAATTTAATTTTTCTTTTCCAAAACAGGAAACAGATTCCCCGAAATTTTCCTTCGATTTATGTATTTATATATAATATTTTCGAATCAAATTAATGTAGTATTTTTCCGTCATTTATTCAGAGAGAAGAATCTTTTCTTTTCCTTTAAAAGAAAAATAATGTCCTTTAACACACAAAACATTTTGTTTTTGTTTTTGTTTTTGTTTTCGGGGACCAGAAAATAAATGCCAACTTTTATAGGACTGTTGCAAAAAGAAAACGATAATAAATAAGACAAGAAAATAAACCAAAGTCGAGAATATAATATTGCTATTTACGGTCCACCATACGTTTCAAGTTATCAACCACTCCAACATTTTTATGGGAGAGAAATATAGTATAGCCTTAGTTTGAGGAAATTATAATGATAAACCTTTCAATATATATATATATATATATATATATATATAATATTGTAGAATTACCATAAAATTTATATATTTCACCTCTCATAATAATCAATTTCTCTCATCTATATATATATAATCTACAAAGTTTTTGGAACATTTATAATAATTCTGCATTTGAATATGTTTACCATTGGTCAATCAGTTATACAATGAATATTTTAATTATTTAAATTAAATTATATGAATTAGTAAAATTTGTCTACTTTTATGTATACCCAATAAAAACAAACTAATATTATTTTTTAATTTTTTTATTATAGGACCCTCTAATAATAAAATTTTCTACACCAATCACTATATATAATAACAAAACATTGCAGTATAGCCTGTATTCGATGTCAGTTTAAAGTTTTGGAATTGTAAATATACATATATAGAGACACATACATTTGCTTGCATACATTATACAACATATATATATAGATATATAAAGAGACAAAGGATGAAACAAGATAGGGGTTGAAAAGGAGAGATGCTGAAGCCGTGGTGGTACAGTTGCAGCTGAGTCTGGCACAGAAGTCATTGCCGTATGTGTAGCTTGCAGGGTCCCCCACCCGGAGACATACACTTCTCTCTTCCAACATTTCAAATTCATACATCTATATATATATATATATATATATCCATGTATCCTAATAATAAATTAATTAATCTTTTCCATTTGATTATATATATATATATAACAGAAAGTTACGCCGTCAAAATGATCGTGGCCAATGCTTGTGGACTTCTAGTTTCCTTTTGTTTCCCTTTTTTATTATTATATTCTAAATATATTATTGCGGATAAGTCTAAAAGGCAAGAAAATAAATCAAGCTAATAAAATGTAATTAATTTGGGAATGCCCAAGTCAATTGGAAAGTGATTACCCCTCCTTACATGAGTTGTTGAGTTCGATTTCTTCTACTATCAAATTTCCCCTGAACTGGTTAGTTTCGACCAGTTTACCTGTTCTACGTGATTTATTGACTGTTGCATAGGACCGTAGGAGTTTACTGTCCGCGATGTTGTATCATTCGTCCGGTCTTTCGGGGAGGGTTGTGAGGCGTTTCGGTGTCCGACCCAATGGGTTGTAGGGCAGTTGTAAAAAAAAGTAATTATTTTTTTAAAAAATTAAAGCATGAAAATGAGAGCGCTTCTTTTCCACTTCCCTAAAGATCTAAGGCATTGTGGAACAATGGCAAGGTTTTATTGGATGTTCGGCTTGCCATTTTACAGGATCGCTTCAACATAAACATGCAAACAATGGCAGATTATAATATATATATATATATATATATATATATAATATTCTTAGTCGGTCCACAATTTTATTCACAAAATCTTTATTTGGTTGCGAAAATGATAGTTATGATAGGCATAAACATCTAATAAATATTATAGAAAACAAACATTTATATTAATGAGCATTAATATTGAAAAATATAAAAACACATAGTAATAGTGTTTTTTCTCTCAATTCTTCTTATTTTTTTTAAAAAAATGTCGATTTTTTTTTTATTGTTTCTGCAAAAACTTGTATTTCTTTTGTTGCGTTTTGATCATTTATTCACATTATAGTGTATGAACAAACACGTTCAGTTTGACTTATTTTTGGCTTTTTGAGTGGTAATATATATATATATATGCAACGACATATTTATTTAACATTCATAATTGAACTATAATTCTTCTACAGAAGAACAAAGAAACACGATTTCGAAAGCTTCACCAACTTTAATTTTGCCAAGTTGTGTTGGGAGTGATGTGTTTGATGGTCAAAGACTCCAATGTTTTTTTTTTAATTATTGCAAAAAAAAAAAGGTCGGGAAAAAAGATTATAACTTTTCATGGATTTATCCAAAATATCGATTTAGTTAACTCTTATCCATGGAGCCATCACATAATAAAATATTATGGCTTTGTAAAATTCAAACACAAGTGTAAGTATATATTTTACGGATCTCGAATAATGGGAGGTAATATATGTGAAATTTTATTTTCAAAAAATATATATTGGAGAATTTTCAAATTTTAGAATCGTTGTATTTTTTTCCGAAAATAATTTCGTTCTCATCAATTTTTCTAACAAAATAATTTTAAAACCAATGATATATATATATATATATATATATAAGTTCAAAATCAAAATCTAAACAGTATGATATATTAGGAATAAATACGATTTCAATATATTTCCGTTGGATTATCAAATTGAACTACCTTACGCAAGCAAAACTCGTTATCATTATTGATAGGGTATTCAAAGGAAGAATTTAATTAAATATCAATGTAGATGAATGCGACAACCATCTAAATAGTTTTCTTCCTTTTTTATTCCATTTCATGCGCATCTGACAAAATGTTGACTTAGTCGCAATTCATCAGAGGTCGAAATATATGCATATATATATATATATATGATCTTATTGGCATGCCGAACATGAAGACCATAATGCATGGGCCCTCCTACATTACATCTTATGACCAATTTCGACATACATACATATATATGTGTATATATATATTCTCACACTACGTATACTGCTCAAATAACGTTATTTATAGGCTACAAACTGCAATTTTCAAGAAAGAAAAAAAAAGGAAGAGAAGAGAATGTTGTCAATTTCATGTATATAGTATTCTGAGTGAATTTCTTACCATTGATTAAAATAGGTATATATTGATATTCAACAGAGGATAATGTATATACATCTTACCATTGATGAGTTTGATGACTTGGGGAAATGTTATAACAAGCATATGGAGTTTGGTCTACACCAAACCCTAGTCCAAGTCCAACAAGAGACTGACTGGTCAAAGCTATACAAACATATACGTGTGTGTGTGTGTATATATATATATGTGTATTGGTGGTCCAATATTAGCACTTTGGTAATCGAGGGACGACGCGGGTCCTTGTTGCCAACATTTCATCATGCTTTGTCGATCAAATGAAATTGACAATTTCTAGAGCTTGGTATCATTCTTACATTTTTCGTATAAGACTATTCAAAACTATAATAAGGCCATAGAAATAGTTGATATTAATCACTCGTGCAAATATGGATTACATGACTTTTGACCAAAGCCATCATTAGAAGAATGTTTGCATTTCACATTCAACTAATCCGTAATCAAAAGTATCGATCGAGCTCTCGTTTGATAGCTATTTGAATCACGCAAAGACTGATCTAATGCACCGAAAAACAAATGATTTTGTAATCAAATTAAATATATAATTATAGCACCGTCAATCAACATGGGAACATACATGTTGGAAACGATAGCAAAACGTCACATGCATTGATATTATGCATACGTATGCAAAAATCCATGTATCTTTCTTCATTGATTAGGAAACCAATATATATATATATATATATATAGATACTGATC
>NW_010960187.1:8670328-8679758 GCF_000463585.1 Tarenaya hassleriana | reverse complement strand
ATATATATATATATATACATATACATATATATATATATATGTATATGTATATATATATATATATATATATATCGGCAGAGAGAGAGAGAATCAAAAGGAGGGTTCAAGGGAAAGGAAAATGTCGATATAATATGAAAATGTGAATAAATGTGTGGTTTTGGACACATACATATAATTGTTGTTTGCCCTGTTTTATTTACCCATTTCCCTTAGTGTTTGTGTGAGTTATTGAAGAATTCCATGAACAGGCTGGCAAAAATCATTCCTTTTGGGATTGATAGAGAAAGGTGGATAGAGGGAGGTTGTAGGTTTGGCTTTTACTGCCATTATTGGAGATTTGCAAACCTACTTGTATTCCCTATTCTATATATATATATATATATATATATATATAGACATGTATTGAAACTTGATGTGTAGATCACATATTCGCAATTGTACTTGAAGGTTTAGACTATCATAAATCAAAACAATCAAAGGGTGTGATTGCTTTAAACTATTTAAAATTTCTAGCTTTTTTATATTAAAAAAAAAACAAACAAAGAAAAGAGTTGCGGAAAAATATTATATTAGAAAGTTAATTCAATCGATTTAATTTAGAATAGTATCTCGGAAATCAATGGTTCTATTCACATTATAAGAAAAAATGGGTTTTCAATTTTCTTGGAACTAATCTTCCAAAGATTTGACATAAATGCTTGTAAAAATAAATAAATTGTGTATGGTTATCTTCCTAAACAATGTGAAGGGGCCATACACTTGCATATGATCAAATCCATATTTCACGGGCCTTTTAGGTTGGCCCTCGGGCTTACACGTTAATATTTAAATTTATCAGTTTAAAATGATAAATTTAAAATAGAACTTTTGTTTATGATATACTTATAATGCAGGATATTTCGGAATAAATTTAATAATTTAGAATTTTTTTAATAAAAAATGGGACAAATAATTTATCATCTCCATAACCATACAATAGGAAAGGAATCTAATACAATGTCCAAGTTAGCACTTCTCTTACCATATTTGCTGTCTGAAACTATAATTAAAAAAACAAAAAAGTGAACTGCCCTTGCCCTAACGAGTTCTTGACCAAAAAAAAAAATTTATTTGCATGCTACTAATAATATACAACAACTCGTAACCTCTATATATATCCCGAAAGATCTTCCCGGCGTTGATAATCTCGGTTTAATTAAATTGAAAACCCGAAATTCAACGGAAAATATCTTGGAAAGACCACATTATGAATCGGGCGAAAAGATCGGACTCCAAGAACTCGATATGAGCAGCTCGTCCGATGAACGAGTTCAAGTTCCGACCGTACGTCGTCGTGTCGAAGTTCACGTCGCATCGCATGAACACCCTCTGCTGCTGCTGACTGCTCCTCTCGTGGGACGGAGCTCGGATTTGGTCCATGCAGTTGTTCAGCATCTCCAAGAACGCGATTCCCCTCTTCGAATTGTCGAACGATGCTTGCTGGCACGATTCGATCCTCGCCGAATGGTACGGAACATACCCGTCCTGCGTCCATTTTCCGCAATCTCATTTCCATAGTAAGATGTAGGGTTTCAAGTAGGGAAGGGGTGAGGGTGTTTTTTTTTTTTATAATCGAGAGGCCAACCTACATCCCCTCAGACCCGGGAGCAGCCTTTAGAGTACAGCTAAGGGCCCAGCGAGCAACACCTTAAATGCACCCCTCCTTCCCCATCAGCTGGTTTCGGACCGATGACCGGGCCACAGAGAGCAACACCCTTTCGCCACTTGGCCACCCACTGATGGGTAAGGGGTGTTAAAACCCGATACCGTGGGGTTCACGGATACCCATCTCACGTGTACACGGTCTCATGTGTACCCGGTATGTGGGTGCTCGGCAACGGACGAGGCCGAGCGCAGAGAGACGGGACGAGCAACCCAAACCGTGTGTTTGGTTACCGTCATGTACAAAATGACGTTTATACCCCTGATGTTTTAGGGTAATTACAATAATGGTATACTCTTGTATAAAATTATCATTATACCCCTGGTGGTGAGCTCGGGTAAACAGAAATTTACAGGTTTTGGCGGATTCGGGTATCCGAGCCATGGGTACCCGAATCTCATAAAGCGAGACCGAGATACTTCGGTCATAAAACCCGTGGAGACAAGGTCGAGGCTAGGTATCTGACCCTCGCCCATCCATGTTTAGAGGGTAAAGGAGCATACCTGTGGGGAAGATAGGAGGATTATGCTCTTGAAGTTCTCCAACGTCTTTTGCTGAAAGAATTTGAACAACAAAAAGTGAGAAGATTCAATATCCGAAATGCAGGTTCTTCCCGTGACTAACGAGCTCAAATTCCCGTTCTCGACCCGTAGAAGCAAGCCAAAAAATAAAATAAAAACGGGTAAAGGCAATTCGTAACGAGTTAAAATATAGGATGGTTACCTTGCAGAGTTTGTAAAAGAAAGTGTTACGGAGATCAGGATCATCAGTGAGGGTGAGCTGATGAATACACTGCGTGTTCTTGAGCTTCTTCAGGATCCACAGTCCTGAATTGAACAACGAGTTTGGACTGTACAGATAACCCAAGTGTGGACCCGACAGCGATAAATACGTATGTAGAAACTTCCTGTACGGCTCCATCGACGTATCTGCAAAAAGACGAAACCCGCTCTCTCTCCGAAGATTTTCATCACCACCCGAAAAAGGAAAACTGAACGAGGAAATCCTCAAGTACCTGCTATCGCAGTTCGGATGATTATGTTACCGATGGAATGCCCGACAAAACTCAGCTTGATGTTTTTCAAACGCCCGTATCTCGCGTATTTATCCGTTTTCCTCCTGAGGAAAGACACGACTTCGTGTGCCAGCCTCTGTCCCATTTCCCGGAAATCCCCGTGAGTTTTCTCCTCGTTTGCCTCCGACATTAGAAACTCTATCGTCGGATCGATAAGAAGCCATTGATTCCGGATAAGCCTTAGGTCCAAGTGATGCCCCTATCAGAAGAACGGCATCGAATGAACGAAAATCAAACCACGACATGGCTATTTCCGAAAGATTCAGACTAGGACTCAGTGAACTTCCAGAGGGGAAAAAAAAGATACTCGCCTGAAAACCATGAACGAAAATGACGACTTTTAGTTCACGGCCAATTTGTGTCGGATTACTTCCGGATTTCTTTCTCCTGATCTCGTCGTCGTAATGTAAGCTAGAATCAATCATATCCACATGTCTCAAGTACGAATTGTCGCTGAAAGTACGTCTTGGTGCATTCCAAACACGTTCGATTATAACGATAGGAACCCGCATGGGATCTCCAAATATATGCATGTCTTGTATCGACCGGTTATTAATCTGCACCAAAAATTGCATAGAAACATCAAATTCAAAACTAAATACAAACTACAAAGAAAATAGGTAACTATGAATCATTAGAGCGAAGAAACTAACCCGCATCTGTGCAATACTTCGACGATGAAGTTCAGCACGGGTAGCCGCTACTTGGGCAGGCTGCATTTGAAGCAAAACCAAGATGAGTAACCAAAGATAAACAAAAGACATGATTGGATTAAGGACTAGATTTAAGGATTAGGGTTTAGGGTTTACTCACATCGTTTGACTTCAACAAACTCGGGACCCTCTTGTGCACACCATGTTGAGAAGACTCGTCCATTCCGCTATTTATAAAATGATGAGGCATTTCGACCTTAGAATACACCATCCATATCGACCATTCAGCTCTTCGATCCTTGGTCCAGATATCATGAAGATATTCCATTACTCTTGTATTATTATCCCTAACAAGTTCAAACGCGATCAGTGACCGGAATATCTTTCTCTCCCGAGTGGATTTTCAGATAGAAATTAGAAAAGAAAGGGTGATTACCGGTGATATGACAGAAATGCGCTCCACAGATATTGTAGCTGCCCGCCGAGCAAGTTGAATAGGCGAGATAGATGATCCTTTGTTAAGCTACAAAGCCAGCCATCACTTTGTAAATCACACCCATTCAGTTTCTGCGGTTGAAAAATGGAGGAACAAGAATTAGCACATGCATTATAAGACTGTAAAACCAAATAATTTGACAGAGAGAACACTCTGCTTTGAAATAAAGGAAGGACCTCAAGGCTGACTTGTTCCTTGCCTTGTCCCGAACCTTCATCTTCAACCGATTTCCCCGTCGGCGCAGAATCAAATAACAAAACATCGTTCATTGTGGATATAAACTCGGTCAAGTCGATTGCTTGACCAGCTGCCTTGCTGAGTCTTTGCATTTCTTCGAGCATAATGTCCCGAGCTCTAAGTAATGCTTTAACAAATGACACCAGTTTCTTGTCAGCAGAAGCCATCTGACCAAGTTCCTAGTTAACCACAAAGTCAGCAATCAACTAACGAGGATGTTCCAAAAAAATGTCAGAACAATAAGGAATAAGGAATTTACAGTAGAACAGATAATTTCACAGTAAAACGAGCCCGGAGACAAAAAAAAAAAAAAAAATTTTTTGCAGTTTTGCCTTGAAAACCATCCCACAAGAAAACATCATTCACGAGTTTCTCAGTGCTAGGAAAGAATTTCACGTTCAATGCACTGGCGAAAACCTGGTGTCTCAATATTAGTCAAGAGAGAACAAAATCAAAAAAGAAGGAACAAGAACTATAGCCCAGAGTAGCATCATCCAGCTAAAAAAACCAATTATTTGAAGGAGATTCTGAAAATCATCAGACTGAGCATGAAGCAAAGGTTAAATTGCCGAATGAATCAAAGAAAGAATCATCCATATGAAAAAGGTTTTATATAAATGGTAAATCAGTGAAGAAGAAGCACATACTTTATTGGAAGCTTGAACACTGCCACCAGTTACCTTCTCACCATTACTTGCATCACTGCAGCAAAATTGTAGTGATATCAAAGACGAGAGAGAGAGAGAGAGAGAGAGAGAGAGAGAGAGAGAGAGAGAGCAAATATTTGTGACAAACCTCGATTGAATTGCAGGCCGTCTGTAAGCAGCAGATTTCAACACGCTGATGTGGACACTAACATCGACAAGAACTGAGTGAAGGGCGTCAAAGTGGACAGGACAGTAGGAATGGAATCCAGTGAGAGCTTTAGGAGGGATACGGAACTCATGAACTGCAGCAGGAGAAGCATCAAGAGGCTTGGCCAATACATTCTCCATACTCGGAGAATACAAAAGCTCAAACTTTAATATAACCGCACACGTAGCTGACCCCTGCATATTCAGAGGCCTTTCTCAACTTAAAAGTTTCAGGTCGCCATCCAAATACATGAGTAAAACATTTACGACCCGTTGAAAGATTTTTGTTGCTGACCACCATCAACAATGTCAGAAAGTAAAATGAGCTTGTAAACTCAGTTTCATAAAAGTTAAATCATCCCCAGCATAAAAGCTAAATCAACAATGTCAGCAAGTAAGATAAGCTCGTAAACCCAACTTCATAAAAGCTAGTTCATTTGCATAAAAGCTACATCAACAAAGTTAGCAAGTAAAATAAGCTTGTAAACCCAACTTCATAAAAGCTAAATCATCCTAGAATCTCAAGAATTGTGTTAAAGAAAGCTTCTTCGAACAGTTTATGCTGATAAGATATAGTTAAGAACACATTGGTCATTAAATCTTTCAACCCGCAATGACTACAGCTAGAAGAGAAGCCCAGCTTTCTTAATCTTCAAAATGCATTATAAGAAAACTTGGTACCTGGTATTTTTCTAGTGGCAAAGTAAAGGTGATCATCGTACATAAACGAACATCCTGCCTTGCATATTTAATGCGGAAGGCCTGCGTTAAGAAACTATTATCTTTATCATCGATCCTCCACACTCCATATGAATCACCGGAACTGCTATCAGGAGCTGAGATACAAAGATATATCGGTCCTTTTATTACACCTCAGTCTGTGTAAACCCTCTTAAGGTTAATACTCTAAAACTAAACACAGATAGGATAAAGATAAATACGCTAAGAGAAAACAAAAAAAATATTGGTTTAGGACAAAGATGAAGAACAAGATTACCTTCATACTGAACAACCCGTGAGGGAATTCCGCTGGATTTGTTATCATTATCCTCCCATCTCATGGTGATTTTCAATTGATACCAACTAAGGCATTAAAAGAACTAGAATATAAAAAGTTCTCCGAGTAATAAAAGCTACAGATGCTTCAGATTTATTCAAAAGAAAAAAAATAACAGCATACCCTTGTTGGAATAGATCTAGGTTGTGAAACCTGTGGATATAGATAGCGATTTCTTGAACCGTGTCAATCATTAGCACTGGTTTAACCCTGGCTACATAAGGTTTTGCATCGAGCGTCTTCTTTGCTTGCCGACTTCTTTGGCTCAGTCCAATTAACCATCCAAGACGGCGTAACATATGTAAATCAAAACCGTGGAAATCTCACATCACTAATCTAAATCTACAAATATATTTTTCATGGAGATTATATCCTGACCCAGTAGAACTAATACTTCCTAATCTCATATCTTCGTAACCGGTCCAAGAGAACTTCTCCACATAATTACATCTACGACGCCATTCCACTTTGATCGCCAACAGTGCAACCACAATCCAGTGGCAACTGCAAATAGAGCAATATGAGCATTTAGAAGCACTCCTGTCCTGCAATCTTTTTTTTATTCAATGAGAGAGCAAATTTAGCACATAGTCACACCTCAACTTGAAAGAAAGATGATTTATGTTCATACAAACAACAAAGCTTTTTAGCTGAACAAGACTTGAAAAAAAAAACTTGCAACTTCTGGAAAACAAAGTAAACAAAGGAACTACATTGCAGATTTCCTTGTTTGGACATTAAAAGCAAGAAACTTTAACTCGTAGAAAAAAAAAGCAGCGTGAATCTTGATTCTCTGATCTTAAAACCCTTGTCTACAACAGGATCAGATTGCTACTTAGCAAGTTCAGTTATGTCCGAAGTTCAAATCCCATCCTAAACCAATCGAATGAGAAGAAACAGATCAAATTGAAATCCCTGATAACGGGTAAAGATTGCATTGCCCCCATAATCAAACAAACCCACATAAAAAAATCGCGAAACTTTGAAACGAGATTATCGTTTGTCAGAGAACACAACGACAGATTTTGCAGAACAACAAAAACTTCAGCACAAAAGATGGTTTCCCACAGAAGAAGAAGAAGAAAACAGAACTACATTACATTCGAAATGCGGCGAAACCAATCGCGGGACAGAACATAAGAGAACCCACCAGTCTGGAACCTCAGATCTGACGATTCACCCGGAAGAAAACCCAGATTTTCTAGGGTTTTTTCTCAGCTTTTTGGTTGGGTGACTCTGCGACAAACCCTGATAATTACGATGTGGAGACAGGGATGAAAAGGATCCGGGAAAATTACAACAATGGTAGGGAACACAAGTTTCTCCTCGAAGGACACGACAGATTTTGAATTTTTTTTTCAAGTAAAATTAATCGATTGATCATAGTTGTCGGGCAAGGGATTAATTGATGTTCATTTCATTCATACGATGTTTCTTCTTTCTCCTTTTTTTTTTTTTTTTATTTTGTGCGCCAACTTCCACTCGTGCATAACCCGCCCGCCCATGTGATCTATACGGAGGATCCGACCCGGATTCTGTTGGGCTTTTCCGGCTTCCGGCCCAAACTAACATGGTCCATGTTTATTATTAGATCCTCAGGTAATATATTATCGGCCCCGCTGCATTTATATTACAGGTCTCTGCATAATTTTTTGTAAATATAAAATACCTAAATGTGGTTTCAATATATAATTTTGTGTTTTTATAAAACAACAACAACGCGCACGTGTGTATATGAATTATGAATTACTGATAATAGTATTTATAAAAGGGCTAAACACGTTGATTCCCTTTCCATATTTTGGAGTTTAAAAAGAAAAATAGTATATAAATATCATATAAAAAATCGAGGTACTTAATTATTTTGATTTGA
Organism: Tarenaya hassleriana; assembly: GCF_000463585.1. Classification (NCBI taxonomy): domain Eukaryota; kingdom Viridiplantae; phylum Streptophyta; class Magnoliopsida; order Brassicales; family Cleomaceae; genus Tarenaya; species Tarenaya hassleriana. Next base: position 8,671,811 of record NW_010960187.1, on the reverse strand, counting down.
ACATCTAGAATTGAAACGAATGGAATCGTATTGATTGGATAATTATTTTTAAATTAACATAATAAATTTAAGATTTTTCAAACTGAATATAAAAATCTTGATGAAATCTTTATAAATAATTGTTTTAAAATAAAATGAATCCAAAATAAATTCAAATAAAATTAAAACATAATTGTATTACGAAATATCCACATTTACAACGAACCGTATTGATAACCCATAATCTCTCCCCTATACTCGATATTCGAAATTCTTTGTGGATAGAATTAAAACATGCTTATTGGAAGAAGCTACAAATATTAGTTTATTTTCACTAAATAAATATTATTTTTTAAAAAGATTTTAGTTTTTATTCTATTATTTATCGTTTGATATTTTATTTGATTCACTTCAAATTTCATTTATTCAATTTAAAAAATAATCTCTACTAGATTTTTTTATCATCATTTTTTGTAAAAGATTTTTTACCATAGTTAATTTAAATAATTACGTTTTATTTAACACAAAAATGCATCTTTGTGTGAATTAAATGGGCTTAATTGTGCCTGACAGATGCTTAAACCTTTTATTAAAAAAATATAACGCGTCATAGCAGGAATCTTACGACACTTGTCCTGAAACAATTGGTCAAATTAAGATTCACCACAAGTTTTACTTATCTCAAACATAACCCCATATTTTGGATACGTTACAAAAAATAGCTCTCTCTCTCTCGTGGTTCCATTTATTTTAATAAAATTGCACTTATGCCCCAAATCTGTTAGAAATTATCTATTGCGCATTGCATTTTATCATGGCAGTGTGGTATTATGGTGTGGTGTCGCATAGAATGCGTTTCATCGTACACTTTTTTTTCTTTTCAATTTTGTATTTTTATTGGTAAAAATAATATACTTATGAAATAATTTTGGATTGTAGCATATGTAATTTTTGTGTTAAGGTTTTTGGAATACTGATTATATATATATATATTATCACATCAACAATTTAAAAAAACATTTAAAACGGTTTAAGTTTTTTAAAAAAAATATTGATGTGGTAGTATAGTCATCATTTTAGACATGACACATCAACATTCCAAAAAAAAAATTTTATTAAATCGGTCAAAGATTTATGTTGGCGAGATTGATAAATTTAATTTTTTTTTTTGGAATTTTTTGCCAAGGTCAGAAGTTTTTTTATTGAAGGATGTATATTAAAGGTTTCTATGTAATTTTAACAAGTTTAGGATTTTTCTTAGATTTACTTTTTTAAATATACCAACTGCAACAAAAATAATTACGTAGAAATGTAGAAAAATACTATAGGAAAAAATGGCGAGAAAATATATTATAAATTAATTTTAAAAAGAATAATATTTCTTTAAAATAATTTTTAATGAAAATTTCGTTAATACAACACTACATCCATTTGTTTAATAATTTTTATTATATGAATTGAGATATTGGGTTAAAAAAACTATAAGAAGCTAATTATTTATTTC
>NW_010960187.1:8655909-8670182 GCF_000463585.1 Tarenaya hassleriana | reverse complement strand
CTACAAACACCAAAACTTTAAATTATGATTACGATAGTAAAAGAACCTAATACAGATATAAATTCATTCCCTTTTCGACATTTAAAATTTAATACAGTCAATACGAAATTAAATAAATTTTTGAAATAATAAAAAATCGAGAAAAGGGCCCTAAAATTTTAGAGGAGATGTTTTAATTCTCTGCTATATATATATATACACACATACATACATATATATATAGATAGATAGATAGATAGATAGATACAGCGATACTGAGAGAATCACAAAACAAAAGCCTTGCATTTACTCTCTCTTTCTCTCTCTAACCACTCGCTTTCACCCACCAAGAACATGAAGAAGGCCCTCAACACAGAGCATCACCGCGGTTATTCCGACCCGTTAGCGGCGGAGTACGGCTCCGTAAATCTCGTCGACGACGACGGGAGGGAGAAGAGGACGGGGACGTGGCTAACGGCGAGCGCGCACATAATAACGGCGGTGATAGGGTCGGGGCGATTGCGCAGTTGGGATGGGTGGCAGGTCCCGTAATTCTGATCATCTTCAGCGTTATCACTTTCTTCACCTCCACCTTGCTCGCCGACTGTTACCGCTTCCCTAACCCCGTCACCGGCAAACGCAACTACACCTACATGGACGTTGTCCGATCTTATCTCGGTACTCACATTTAATAAAACATAAAAATTACTGTCGATCTTTATACATATATATATATATGTATATATATATATATGTATATATATATATATATATTTTTTCTTAGTTGGGTTTCTTGATTCATAATTTTATGCGGATTCTTTAGGTTTAATATGACGGGATTTTGGTGTGTAAATTTTACAAATTTATGAATTTTTTGGCAGGGTTTTTAACTTTTTTTTGTGAATAGGTTTTTAACTTTTTATATGAACTTTTGCCAAATTATTTTAGTATTTAATTATAACGGAGGTTGAATAGAATCTCTAGCCCGAATTATTTGTTTGATTTGGTTTTCAAATTTTCTGTTTCTTTGAACGATATGATAGCATTTGTTTAGAAGTAAATGTTATATGGCAAATTTTTTTAACATAAAAAAAAGGATAGATTTTTTAAAATATTTTGGATTCGATTAGTAATTTTATTCAAAGAAATGTTTAGTCGCTATAAACAAAAAAAGTTCCAAAACTAATTTAGCTAATTTCTTAGAAATCTAGGGTTCTATGGCAAATTTGTTGTTTATTTATTGTATTTTAAAGAAATAACGTACGCCTAATCTTGTGAATATGAGTTAGCCTAAATCTTGGATTTTTCTTAGCCTGTTGTGTCTTATAATTAGGCTGTGGTTTGGTGAGAGGGAAAAAGTATGTCGGGTTTTATGAACGAGATATTGTTTTTTTTAATTTTCTGGTCCTATTTAATGTTTAGTAATTATTTATGCCAGTCAACAAATTGTTGGTTAGGATTCAAACTTTCTCAGTTTTTTACAAGTATTGCAATGATTTTTGGTGATTAATTAATTGTTAGTTATATAATTTAACTTATATAACTCTTTATATAATTATCCTTTTTATTAAGTTATGGATTCCTTTTTAGAGAAAAAGGTTTCTCTAAAAAAGAATCTGTAACTTTTAATGGAGATTGTATCTATGAAGATATTAAGAGAAAAAAATATTGTAATAATCATCCAATTTTTTTGTTTGAAATGCCCATAGTAGGAAACAAAAATCTCATGGTTAAAATTTAAATCTAACACGACAAAACAAAAAAATTTAGAATTATAAAAAAAAAAGAAATCGTGGGCATATGCATGGTTTGTATAATCGATTAATTTTTTTACGAAATGAGATTCTAATGAACAAATAAATGACTAACAGGTGGTAGAAAGGTGCAGTTTTGTGGAGTGGCACAGTACGGGAATCTCATAGGCATCACAATTGGTTACACCATCACCGCCTCCATAAGCTTAGTGTAAGCAAGTATGCAATAATTTTCACTTGTGTTACAAAAAAAGAAAAATCAATAAACCTAATATTTTAATATAAATACTTATAAAACGATAACGTATGCGAACAGGGCGGTCCAAAGATCAAACTGTTACCATGGGAAGGGGCACAAGGCAGATTGCGTCACGTCGCACTATCCGTACATGGCAGCGTTCGGGATCGTTCAGATAATTCTGAGCCAAATCCCTAATTTCCACAAGCTGTCGTTCCTCTCTACCCTCGCCGCCGTCATGTCGTTCGTCTACGCATCCATCGGCGTCGGACTGTCCATCGCCACCGTGGCAGGTACAAGATATTCGCTCTTGGATAATATTTGATTTTTTTTTAAATGCATACGTAAATATTTTTAAAAAAACACTGAGAACGAGAGGGTTCGTAACCATGAAAGGTGGGAAGATTGGCGAGACGAGCATGACGGGAGTGCAGGTAGGGCCGGAGATATCGGCGTCGGAGAAGGTCTGGAGAACGTTTCAGGCCCTCGGAAATATCGCCTTTGCCTACGCTTACTCCACAGTTCTCATCGAGATCCAGGCAAGTGTTTTTTCACAAACAACAACAATCGGTCGTGTACATGTATATAATATGAGAAAAGTGACAAAGGCTGACCCAACAGTGGCGGCCCAGTGGCGAAGAGGTGACAAAGTCATCCTCGACGTCTTGGGTTCGAATCCACTGGTGGGGAGGAGGGGGCGCAATTAATTGCGTGTCTAAAGGCTGACTCCGGGCCCAGGGGGATTAAGTGGGCCGAAGGCCCAACGAACCTCCTGGTTATCAAAAAAAAAAAAAAATATGAGAAAAAATATACAAACCGACCCAAGTGTTGGTGGTCGAATGCTAAGTGCAAATGCAAAGTATGGTCTCCCCCAAATTCGATTCCAAACATAGATATCGAAGGCATCGTAAGACGATAATTTATCATGTTTTTCTTGTAAATTTGTGGAAGATATAGTTGAAAATAAGATACGGTGAACTTTCGAATTATAAAAATATTTATATACAAACTGTCAATCTATGTAATTCATTATCCACCAAAATATTTACTTTTAAAATATTCAATAGACTGTCACAGATTTTATTTGAAAAAATAGTCATCTATTCCTATAAAACAATATCTATGGATACATTATAAAAATATTTATTCTATATGATATATAAAAATTATATAACCTTTTCGTATACAATCATTCTAATTTTTAATATAGTATGTAATGTTATACAAAAAATAAGTAATGCTCTAGAATATCTAGATTTAGAGGTGGCCATTTCGGTTATTAATTAAATAACCGAGTCGAACCAAACCGAATAAAACATAACCGAACCCGACATCAAAACCGAACGGTTATGATTTTTTAAACCCGAAAACCGAATAAAAAATAACCGAAAAAACAAACGATTTCTTTGAAAAAAATGAGTTTTTTACCGAAACCGAATCGAAAAATAACCAAACCGAACCGAACCGGAATTTATGTAAAAACCGAATGGTTATAGTTTTTCTATAACCAAAATAACCGAATCTGAACATAACCGAACTAAACCCGAACCGAAACCCGAAATGACCGCCCCTATCTAGATTTCTTTCTATTAGCTTCTCTCTTTATGGACCCCATTTTTCTTTCCTTCACATCACACGAAAGATTTATTCTTTTATCTGCTTCAAGTTTAATTTTTTTTAATAACTATATAAATACATTAACTTTCCCAAACAAAAAAAACACCCAACGATTTGCAGAAAAATCTCTTCTTTATTATCTATGAACTGTTTGATGTAAAAAAAAAGATTGGAACTTAATACATTAGCATTTGCAGGAGAAGACACATCCAAGATTTTTTCACCTTCTTTACCACAAAAAAAAAAAGATTTCTCCTTTATCTACAAGTTCAATTTTTTTAATAACTATATAAATACATGAATTCCCAAGGAAAAAACACTAACTATTTGCAGAAAGATTTACTATCGATCTATGAAGTGTTTGATGCAATTTGAGAAGAAGAAAAAGATTGTAACTTTTTTATGAATCAACTGTTAAAACGCTTATTGCAGGACACACTGAGATCAGATCCACCGGAGAACAAGGTGATGAAGAGAGCAAGCCTTTTCGGCGTCTCGACCACAACTATGTTATACGTCTTGTGCGGATGCGTCGGCTATGCAGCGTTTGGGAACCAAGCCCCCGGCGACTTCCTCACCGATTTCGGATTCTACGAGCCCTTCTGGCTCATCGATTTCGCCAATGCCTGCATCGCCCTCGACCTCATTGGTGCCTATCAGGTAAAACACCGAAAACGTTTCTCATTGTCGAAGTTGTAGTACCAAAATGTTTCATATACATCTCTGCTCCTTCTCAGGTGTTCTGTCAGCCGATCTTCAGCTTCGTCGAGAAAAAATGCAGCGCTAAATGGCCCGAGAGCACGTTTATAACGAAGGAACACGGGTTTGACGTACCTTTCCTCGGGGGATTTCGCTTCAACTTCTTCAGACTGATGTGGAGGACAGCCTATGTGATCGTGACAACGATCTTGGCGATGATATTCCCTTTCTTCAACGCCATCTTGGGTCTCATCGGAGCGGCATCGTTCTGGCCGTTAACGGTTTACTTCCCGATCGAGATGCACATCGCCCAATCTAAGATCAAGAAGTTCTCTTTCCGGTGGACGTGGCTGAAAATCCTCAGCTGGCTCTGCTTTATCGTGTCCATCTTGCAGCGGTTGGATCCATCCAAGGCTTGATAAAGAGTGTCCGGACGTACAAGCCCTTCCAACCGATCCATTAATGACTGAATTCGTCTTCGTGGGGACTTTTCGGACAAATCCTTATTCGGAAAAAAGCATGTAATAGTTTTTGTTTTTCAAATAAGATATTGTCTAGACGATTCCATGTGAAGTTTTTGTTTTGCTCCCACCAATCACTTGGTTGCTCTATCCACATTTTCCAAGCCAAAATGGCATAGATTGGTTTCGTTCACGAACTAACCCGAAACCGAAACCAAAACCAAATGGGTGAAAATATGAACAAGAACAAGGACAAGGCAGTTGTCAGTGCAATCCTAACATTTCCAAAGGATCAGATTCAATGTCCCATACATTTGAATAAATAGCAGTAAGAATCAATACGTTTGAAACCGAATCTGTAGCTATAACACAATACAACAATTTAAAACTACAATGACAAAGAACAGATCATTGAATCTTAACATCGATGCTCTATTTTCAGTTCATTCCACCCTAAAACCAAGAACAAGAGCTGTTATAAAACACAGTTGAGGTCTTTACAGAGATCTGTCTGACAAAAAAAGAACAGATTTTTTTGCTCCTCAAAACACAACTCATGTACACAAACATATTTTATAAGAGAAACACGCAAGCAACAACGTATCCAAGCCATGTAACTGTACAGAGAAGATCAAAAGCGAAAGCAGCGATCAACAAAGCGACATAAGGAAGAGTACCCAATTCGTATCTGTGTCGGTGGAAGAGACACAGATATATCAATCTCAAAACAAGAACGAGTTGAACCATCGTCTCCAGAGAAAGAGGAGATATGAGAACAGATGATGAAAGAGGAGCGAACATGACGAATCTGCGGCGGAGGTTCCAAGGCTGCGACTTTGGCGGCGGCAGAGAAATCATGGATTCCTCTACTAAGAAAAAATCTACGACTGATATGGAAAAAACTATAGATCAGAGAAGTTTATCTAAAGAAAGGATAGAGATTTGACGATATTGACGACTACTAATGCAACTTACTTGCTTGCGTAGTTCATCCTCTATTGCTACTCTTGATTGGAGTTTGCGTCTCCGACCATTTGTTGTCGGGGATATGACAAGAAATAGGCTCTCATCATCAGTTCCAAATTCTTTAGCTTACTCACTGAGGCCTCAATCCAATTATAAAAAAATACTTTCCCCACCCTAAGATCCTACTATAGTAGCAAATACTTGCTTCAAAAAAAAAGAGATAAGCAATTCACCAGGTAAATCAAGGGGGAGGAGGAGGAAGAAGAAGATGAAGGAATTGGGGTATTGGTTAATGTTGGTGGGCTCACCGAGATTATTGTCTGTTTGGTTTGGCTTCTTCGACATCTGGGCTCTTCGCCTCGTCGTATTCTCCAAGATCACCAGTTCAGTTCTCTTCCTCCTTCTGAAAAATCTCAATCTTTGTTTAAAATTTGAACAATTCTTCATCGATTTTATGTCTTCGGGTCATATTTCTTCTCAAGTTTTGCGCTTTCCTTTGATTTCTTTCATCAATCTATCGGATTGTGTTCTACTGTTAGATAGTGAGAAGCCCTTTATATCCAAGTATCTACGTTGACCTCCTTCAATCTTTGAGTGTCCAGTAATGGAGATTAGTATCTTGTCACAATGATCTTTTGAGTATTGAGGGAATATGTTTTGTTGCGTCAAGAAGAACCCTGTCAGGTTTAATGAAGGTAGTGTGTTGATCCGAGTTTCTCTGGAAATTAGGGTTTTGTGGTGCATTTAGACAGCCATTGTGTCTAGATCCGACAAGAGTCGAGGTTGAGATCTCAAAACAGTGATATTTGGGAGAAATCAATAGTCAAGTCGTTTAGATGTGAGCAAAAATGTTTTTTTTTTTAGTTTGATCTAAAGATATTTGCAAGTGCATTGTAAAATTTGAGTTTGATCTAAGATTTCTGATTTAACAAAGATTATATGATGGATGAATTCAAATTCAATGCCTCGGTGCATTAACACTTGTAACGACCCGAGGCCGCTACGGAATGATAGAACTATCCCTACACACCAACACGAGACCTTTTAGCATGTTTTGTCCTCACTCGCACACATCCCGGAAAGTACTTCCCAGGAGGTCACCCATCCTAAGACTACTCTAATGCCAGCATGCTTAACTTTGGAGTTCTCTCGAGATGGACAACCGAAAAGGTAGATGCATCTTGTTGCTATGAGTAGCTCAATTAATTCCTTTAAGTTATCTTAGACTGTGTAGTCCCATACCTACACCGCCCTCGGATCCCTCTCATTCCGTTGCGTTCGATTCATCCCTGTACCCCTTACCCAGAAGCTCGTCAGGAGCCGTCCATGTCCATGCCTCTCACACCGGCGATCACTCCCCGCCCTCCTACGGTATCCTGAGCTGTCACAACACTGTTGGTAGTAATGATCATTTCTTCTTGCAGAGTTCAATGTGTAACCATTTTTTTTGTGGGATCTGAATGTGTTGGTGAATAAATAAATATACATAAAGTGGCTTGAAATGCTCAGAGACACACAAACATTTGGTTGGATTTGTTGAATGGATAGTTGAAATGAGTTTCAGACATTGAAAATGAATAATAGAAGAGAAAGCAATATGAGATTTCATGTTCTGTTTTCTTTGGACATGCAGTAACATGAGTAACAATATGGATCATTCTTCTTACAGGTTTTGGGGTTTGATTCATGTTTACTTTCACCTCACTAAGAAATATGTTTCTTGTTTCTGTAATATCATGTCCGTTATTGAAATCTATTTTTCTTTGCTCGCCATTGATCCATGATGTTCTAAAGCATGTCGGATAACTTTCTTTTTGCTGTAAAAAAATACAGTGACTGAAGTTCACGGGCGGACATTTGGAGTATGGACGCTTCTGACTTGCACTTGTGCTTCCTTTGCGCGTTGAGAACAAGCCCTTATACTTGGCCACACTTTTGTCGTCATCTATGCCCTCTGCCATTTTCTCACCGAGTACCTCTTCTATGACACAATGGCCATCATAAATCTCACCACATTAGCCTTCTTCGCAGGTAAAAAAAAAAACTCGTCTTAAATCCTGTCGCGAAACACTTTTCCTGCATCGGATTGGTTATTATAAATCTCCCGAAATTTGAAACAGGTACTTCGATCGTGTGGATGCTCTCGCAATGAGATTCACATCAAGAATCACACCCCAAGAGTTCTTGATGTTGCTTCTGTTTTGCTCTCTCTCGAGCCATTGTCTCTTGTTGAAGGGTTGAGCTTTATAAAACATCTTTGAGGTATTTCAAAGGCCGAGCTAGTTCTTGATGTTGCTTCTGTTTTGAGGTAATTCACGTTGGATTATGTGACTCTATATGTGTTTGATTTAAATGGATTAATTTGTGGAATGATTTCTAGTTGTGTTAAGAGCTTCGGGATCAAGAATGCCAAAATGAGTTGGCTCGTGAACCAACTCGCGAGTCAGTCTATATTTTCCTGATCTGGGCTAAGAAATTTTGAGCCTGAAAAAAAAATGAGCCAAACGAGCTAGCTCGGCACGAGCTCGACTCATGGCGAACTGCTCAGCGAGCCCAAAACCAACTCACGAGCCAGAAAAAAAATTATTTTTATTTTTTAGTAAGTTTAAAAAAGATTTATTAAATTTAATTTTTTTATTATTTTAAAATATATTAATTATTATTTTTTAATTATTTTTATAATAATTATTATAAAAATACTTACTACTTTGGGTGTTTATATATACTTCTTTAGGTTCTGAATAACCATTTGATCAATGGGATTAAATCAACTAAACTAAATTAGTTTTTATAAATCCATCTATTTTTTTGAAGTCATCACACCATATCTACATGAATAATTATATTCGATTTATATTGTTAATTGATATATAGTTAAATGATATTTTAGATGCCAAGGAAATAATCGAAATTCTGAACTCCACTCAATTTTAAAACAGAAAATTACACATTTATGTATGTACATGTAAACATATATATATATATATATATATTCACGTGTATATGGAGAGAGAGATGACAAATGACATAAGAAATCCGAGGAGAGAGAGTGTGAGTGTACATTGAGATGATGAGGAGAAACGTCTCTTTGAACTATTCTTTCGCCTCACGAAACCTCAAAACTGCACACTTTTTTTTCTGACATTTTTCGTCACATAATTAATAAATGCATTAATTACCCGAATCCAAATAATGTTAAAATACCATCAATACTGACAGTAATCAAATGAAAAATCTATTATTACTATTTCTGTACTATATATAGTATAATAGTAATTAATGTATGCCATTGTACATCACATATATATATATATATATAACCAATTTATTTTTTTTGAATCATTGCTTGATGCAATGGAATTTTTGGGTGTTTGTTCTGGAAGGCATTTTAACAAAATGAAAATAAAAATGTATTCAATTTACTATACGGATCTAAAAAAATTCAACAATATATATATATATATATATAAACACTTATTACAAAATAAATATCCATGAAACTAAAAATAATGTAAAAACTAAATAAATATAACATTTACAAATAAAAACAAAACAAAAATCCAAAATATCCGATTAGAAATTTAGAACGACGTGAGGTGACCCGAATGGACGCATCTTTCGAAGTCTACGTCTACAAACCTCGATACATCTCATTTCTGTGATTGCGTGAACTGTTGACTAATGATCTCTTTATCCAATAATCTCGTCACTTTTCTCATTACACAATCAAACTAGTATATACATATATACATATATATAAAGCACAAGTCTGAAGTTCACTTACTGTCTCTTTCCTCTTTCTCACTATTGTCTTCTCTCTTGTGGTGGTGACTCTTCGTCCCAAAGGATTTCATCAGTGTAGTTTCCTTCCTTACCAGTTTTATGTCTCTCTCCTCTTAAACATATCTACACACAAAGCATATAACAGTTATTTTTGAAGGTTGAAGGAAATTATAAAAGAAAAAAAGAGCATTTCCTTTTGTGGCTTTTTTTGGTTTCCTCTCTCTCTCGGTCATCTTCAAGAACATGGGTTTGTCTCAGAACTGCGTGATCAATCTCTTCATGATGCTTTTGTTGCTCTCAGGCTTCACTCACCGAGGTTTCATGGCTCAAGGTAGTGATTAAGCCATCCTCTCTCTCTCTCTCTCTCTCTCTCTTATACTGCAAGTGAAGTACCACCATTGGTTAACGTTATCTGTACGTTCTTTGCTGTTTGCAGGACGAGCTGTTCCCAAGTTTCTTGAAGATAATGCCCAGGTATGCCCTTGAATTCTCTTTATATATATATATGTTAACAATAATGATAAATATGTGTGCAATGATGAAGAAAGATTCAAACTTTATGAATTGGGTGCGTTTGAATATGTTTTTTTTTTATAAACTGAAAGCGTGTGTCGAATGAAAGGTGGAGGAGGAGATAGGGTCGATGCCACCGAAATGCGAGAAGAGATGCGAGACATGCAGGGAGTGCGAGGCGGTGCAAGTGCCCGTCACCTTTCAGGATGATTTCTCCAACTACAAGCCCTTGAGCTGGAAATGCAAGTGCGACAACTCTCTCTTCAATCCTTGAGAGGCCTCACTCTCTCTCTCTCTCTCTCTCTCTCTCTCTCTCTATACATACATACATATATGTATGTGTTGACTTGTATTGGTTTGGTTATATTTCTTGTGAATAGTGAAAATTAGATGCCTCGTTATGCGGGAGTGTGTTAAAATCTTCAATACAATGAAGATATCAAAGCAAAACATCAGTAACTTTATTTCTTGGAAATTGGGTAACGTGTTGGATTCTCCAAATGTATCATGTCAGTCATACACACACACTACGTACGTATACATGCATCTAATCAGGTTAATATACAGCAGATATGTCTAAATTGCCTATATTTAAAAAGAATTAAAAAAGTACAGTTTGTGTTATTCGTGTATTGCGGGGTCATAGTTCCGATTTTGGAAAGTGACGGGGTCAAATTAGAATATAGAGGAAGCTTGGAGGTCAAAATTAGAAAACTCGAGTTCTTTTTTGTGAGTGAGAGATCGAGTGTCCAACGTGTTTTGATCGGTTCGGTTTAATGTCGGATACTAAACGGGATCATATACCAAAGTCGAAATTGGTACCGGACCGTGGGACACGGGCAGTATTTTGTTAGATTCAACTTATTCTAATAAAAAAAACTTATTCTACTCTTTAATTGAGATATCATATTATTCAAAAGTTTAACCTATACATAACCATTATATATGTTAACCACTTTATGAAACTAAAAATATCGAATTTTTCTTTCTTTTTTTTTTAAATCTTAGACAGAATACCGATCATATTCATTATTAGATAACTTTTGTTTTTCAATTCTACACTCGTTTACTCCACTATATTTTCCTTTCAAATTCACATCATTGATATAATATGTGAAATAAAAAAGCGAAGGCATTTTATTTTATTGTTTTATACATAATTATTAATGAGGCATAATTAATTGGCCGTAATGGCTATCTTCATGCCGGCGGCGCAATGGCCGGGGAAGCCACAGACGAAATAAGAAGTGCCATTCGAGAGAGTGATTTTGTCGTCGCCCGAATTGTAAGTCGTCGCATCGCTTGGGATATTGCACGACTCGTAATCGCTTTTGCCCACCTCCACCACGCTGTGCATCGTTACATCGTACTTGAATTCTGCCAACCCAAAAAAAAAATTTATTAAAAATATATAAAAAATAATAATATTTGTGATTTTATGTCTTGGGTTTGAAAATATACATACATACATGTGTGTGTGTATATACGTACCAAGAACGTCACCCGCCTTGAAGGTTTTGCCATTAGGCCAAGCCGAAACGCCGAAGAACCAACCCGAACTGTCTCCGACAACATAGTTTGTGGACAGTGCCACTTGGCTTTGCAGCAGCACGCACACACTCATTGCCGCAATGAACACCCTTGTCATGTTCTCCATCTTTGATTATTATAAAAAATAATAATTATTATAAGAAAATTGAGAAATTTAAAGAGAGGATTATTGTCTATCTAGATTTGATATTGAAGAAAATGGTTTACAGATCTATTTATAAGGGATTTTTCTACTTGTTTGTTTGTTCAAAGGAAGTGTTCAATTAGTTACCATAAATATTTAGGCCAAAACCCATTTTTGTTTTCAATATTTAGTCATTAATTATGTCTAATGTGATTATCTCCGGTATGTGTTTCTTCATGTTCTTTCCATAAAAAACCATATTATAAAATTTTAGATGGCGTTCCAAAATATGAAATAACATAATCGCCGCAAATAGATTATCCCAGAGTAAGTAATTTAATTTTGTAGAAAAACATTTTTTACAAAAAATAAGACCAAATTTGGATTCCATTTTTTTTTTGTTAATTAATTTAAATGTCTATTGGTTTTAGGAATGTACGCATTCTTCCCTTTAATTAGCGTTGCTAAATATTATATCTGGAACTGATTTTTATATCATAAAAGTTTGACCAACTATATTTCTTTTAATCTAAAATTGGTTTTGAATTAATTGTTCTAATTGGTAAGAAGTTATCCGTTAGATTTTCTAAATTTTCTAATCCATTTTTAACATATATTTTTTCTCACATTATAAACTAGGAAATTAGGGTTTGTCCACAAAAAAATCCAACTTTATAGAAAATAGAAGAAAAATAGCAAGTGGAGTACTTAACCAATCTTTGAAGATTAGTTCTATGAAAATAGCCTTTTAACTTTCTTATCCATTTTCCTACAAAATTAAATAAAAGATTTTTGGCCCAACCTTCAAGTCAACACATCTCTCTTCAGTTGCATTTTACTATTCTCCCTTGCCATAAACTTGGCAAACAAACAGCATTATTTAATTTTGAAATTTAATATTATTGAATTGTACTAAAACATGAGAGTAATAATCCCTAGGATTTGTATTTTTAGAATATATAAAATCTCATACGGAATCCTTATATATTTAACTTATTTGTTATAGATGACATTGTAAAATTTAAAGAAAAAATACTTTTGGACATGGAGATGACCTACAATTGATATTTTGTGTATAAAGTTCGATCGTTGACGCAGTAGAAATAATATATATAAATATAGCCCAAAAAAGCGTCTGTTTTTTTTTTTTTTTTTTTTTTTTTTTTGCAGATTTAAGAGTTTCAATTTCAAAATTTAATATATATATAAATAAAATATAATAAATTAGATCGTTGGTTGGTTGGTTGTCGGTCCCGCGGTTTTTTCTTGGAGTTCACTTGAATTCTTCGATCCTTGAAGAGATGTTTCGATTTTTTTTTTAAAAGAAGCAAGCAGGAAATTTTGTGTCTATATATAGCGAGGAGATTCTCAATTTGTTGCAAAACACAGGCAAAGTCTCCAAGAACAGAAGAACTTAACTCGGACAATGTACTGAACCGATCTTGTTTCTGGAAAAAGTTCGAATCTTTGTCTGAATCATCCGCTAATTCCATCTGGGTTTGATTTGTTTTTTTGTCGTATTTGCTTCAGTCAGAGGGAAAACATGGAGGTTTCCAAGAGAGATAACGCCATTGACAATGCAGAGGTAATCATCATTCAGTAGCTTAACTTCGAAATGTGTTTCAGAAACTGAAAACTTAATTTGATTCACCTTCTCTTTTAAAGCTTCAATGGCGAATTTAATGGCTAAGAAGATCTGTAGTTGTTGATCTACTTAGGGTTTTTGCTCTTTTCTATGACAGGTCTCTGTTTTGAGGGATGGAGACGTAAAACGTGTAGCGGAAGGAGACGAAACGATAATCTCGAACTCAGATTTCTCCGATGGGCTGAACGGTTGGAACGGGAGAGGAGGCTGCAAGGTATTGTTGCACGAATCAATGGCGGACGGTAAGATATTACCGAAAACCGGGAAGGTTTTCGCTTCTGCTACGGAGCGAACGCAGTATTGGAACGGTGTTCAGCAAGAGATCACGGGTAGAATCCAGAGAAAACGCCTCTACGAGGCTACCGCCGTTGTTCGGATTTACGGGAATAACGTCACAAACGCAAACGTTCAGGCTACTCTATGGGTTCAGAACCCGAATCAACGTGAACAATACATTGTCATTGCCAAGTCAGTTCCTTTTTCTAACGTTGTATCCGCTGTCTGGTTCTTCCTTGATTTTCTTCGAACCATTCGCTTACCCGAATCTGAATCTTGTTTCTTCTTGCAGTGTGCAGAGTACGGACAAGGAGTGGACAGAGCTGAAGGGCAAATTCCTTCTAAACGGCTCCCCGTCCCGTGTCGTCATATACCTCGAAGGCCCTCCTCCAGGAACCGACATTCTTGTCAACAGTTTAGTCGTAAAACATGCAGAGAAAGTCCCTCCTTCTCCGCCTCCGACTATCGAGGTTTACCTCCCGAGGCTCGGATTCGTGTTTTCATCGTCTTTTTCGTACGATTTTATCGATCGAATCGATCTCTGTATTTTCGTCTTGTAGAACCCTGCTTATGGAGTAAACATACTCGAGAATAGCCAGCTAAGCGATGGCACGACAAAGGGATGGTTCCCGCTAGGGAATTGCACGATGAATGTCGGGAACGGCTC
>NW_010960187.1:8648931-8655768 GCF_000463585.1 Tarenaya hassleriana | reverse complement strand
CTCGCTCGGACCGCACGAGCCGCTGAGCGGCCGTTACATTCTCGTGACTAACCGGACTCAGACATGGATGGGACCAGCTCAGATGATCACTGATAAACTGAAACTCTTCCTTACATATCAGGTTTCGGCTTGGATTAAACTCGGTTCTGATTCAAGAACAAGCCCTCAAAACGTAAACGTAGCTTTCGGAATCGATGACCAGTGGATTAACGGAGGACAAGTCGAGATCAACGACGATAAATGGCATGAAATTGGAGGGTCTTTCAGAATCGAGAAGCAACCCTCTAAGGCTATGGTTTACGTTCAAGGTCCTTCCTCTGGCGTTGATCTAATGGTTGCAGGATTGCAGATCTTTCCGGTCGATCGTCGAGAAAGAATCAAGTTTCTGAGAAGAGAAGCTGACAAGGTACGTCTCGAGACAAGGTTGAACTCGAAAGCTCGTGTTCTGTCTCGGTTAACCCGAAAAACTCGGTACTCAGACCAATGTCCACTACTAATGATGTGTCTGTCTTGAAACGCAGATCCGAAAACGCGACGTCACCCTAAAATTCTCGGGCGTCGAAGCGGGAAAGCTGTCGGGAACGTCGGTGAGAGTACGGCAAACGAAGAATAGCTTCCCGCTTGGAACTTGCATCAACAGAACAAACATAGACAACGAAGATTTCGTCGATTTCTTCGTCAAGAACTTCAACTGGGCGGTGTTCGGTAACGAGCTGAAGTGGTACTGGACAGAGCCTGAGCAAGGCAAGCTGAACTACCAAGACGCAGACGACATGCTAAACCTATGCATCAGCAACAAGATCGAGACGTTCAGCAATGGATCAGACAGCTGAACACTTCGGACCTAAACAACGCTGTCCAAAACCGACTCACGAGCCTTCTGAATCGGTACAAGGGAAAGTTCAGACACTATGACGTGAACAACGAGATGTTGCACGGATCGTTCTATCAGGACAGGTTGGGGAAAGACATTAGGGCGAATATGTTCAAGACCGCTCACCAGTTGGACCCATCGGCCACGCTCTTTGTGAACGATTACCACGTCGAGGACGGGTGTGACCCGAGATCTTGCCCCGGGAAGTACACCGACATGATTCTTGACCTGCAAGAAAAGGGTTCGCCCGTCGGAGGGATCGGGATTCAGGGCCACATCGATTCTCCCGTGGGACCCATCGTCCGTTGCTCGCTGGACGAGCTCGGGGCGTTAGGGCTGCCGATCTGGTTCACCGAGCTAGACGTTTCGTCCATGAACGAGCACGTGAGAGGGGACGATCTGGAGACGATGCTCTGGGAAGCATACGCTCATCCCGCAGTGGAAGGGGTGATGCTTTGGGGATTCTGGGAACTTTTCATGAGCAGAGAGAATTCCCATCTGGTGGACGCGGAAGGGGAAGTCAACGAAGCTGGGAAGAGATTCATCGGTCTGAAAAGAGAGTGGCTTTCTCACGCGAATGGCAACGTCGATGAAAATGGCGAGTTCGCGTTCAGAGGGTACGAAGGGAGTTACGTTCTTGAAGCTGTGGATTCGTCGACGAAGAAGAAGCTTCTGAGAACTTTTGCGGTGGAGGGAAGTGACTCTAATTCTAGAGTCATTTCCATTGATCTTCAAGGTCTGTGAAAAAATAATGCATTCATGAAGATTCTGGGTTTGTGTAAAACGAAAATGGTTACATGCATGCATGTGGAATATATATGTGTGTGTGTGTGTATATATATATATATATGTATGTATAAATTGTAAATGTAACTTTGGTTCAAAAAGCAATAAAACAGTGGAATTTATGTGAAGCGGGATAATGGCTTGAGGGTGGGATAGGAACCAATTCGGTTTATGGGTGAACCGGTTTAACTTTTTTCGGTCCGTTAAAAACCGGATTGATCAGCAATGACATGTGAACCTTGATTAATTTAACTTTTTTTTTTAAATTTCTTTTCGTAATTCACTCTTCATGATTTTATTTGGTTATTTTGTTGATAAAAAATGAATTAAAAACTTTACAGTTTCATTTTGAGATCTCTGTTAGTATTTTTATTTTGTATTTTACTTTCTTCAATGTTATGTTTTATATGTGCCATAAGTATATATGTTTTTTTTACTGCGTTTATATATGGCTTGAAATAAAAACTTTTTAAATTTAAAAATGTAACTTAAAAACGGAAATATTTGTGTACCATGTTCGATTTGAATTTGAGAGCCGATTTTATACTGATTTAAGTTAAAGTTGACTATTTTAAACTAGTTTAGAAAATGAATTAAGTTAATCAGGTTTCAAAATCAGCAATTTGGTAGTGGTCTATATTAGTACTTAACAAATCCGTTTTAGACATCTACTTGTCTCTTCTTTTTCTCCAATAGAATTAATTTTATTTTTAGAAAAATGGATAGTATTGGCCAAGATTATATTACAAAAAATAATATGAGAAATCGAATTGGGTCGAGATATTTTAGGTTATATTAGTCAGTTACACGTTCGAAATATTCGGTAGTTATTTCAAAACTTGGAATTTTCGAAAACGATTTAATTAGCACATTAAATGAATCGTCGAATTTGACAGCTAACGGGTTATTCGTTGAATTCATGTGTTATGGAATTTAACGATAAAAAAATAGAATTTATTTTGATAATTAAATTAATTAAGATCATCACTACACGAGTAATAGTATCTTATTACAAAATTTTCCAAAAAAAAAAAAGAGAGTCAATTTTGGTGTGGTAAACTACAAAATAATTAAATGATTAAAATAACAGATTGATGTTAAAACATGTCAATATTCGAACCTAAAAAACAATGTTAGGGTATTCACCTTTTTAAAAAAAGAAATACGCAGCTTCATCTTTTTTAAAGTAATTGTACTATTTTTGTATTTTATTATATAAACATATCAATTCCAAAAAAAATAAAAATACAAAGAAATTATTTCTGTTGTCCAATTTAATTCCTTTGTCATTTCATCCTTTGAATCGTGACAAAAAATTTATTGATGAATGAGCTAACAATACCTAATATCGTACTTAAAACCTTAATATATATATATATATATATATAGTCAGTAAATTGTGTACAAAACTATATATTTTCGTAAAAAAAAATTATTGAATTATATACGTTTGCTAACAAACCCTTTAAGAAGATTTTATAAGTAAAATTTCAATAAAATCACCGATTAAAAAAAAGGTCGTTAATGGTTTGATTTTTCAAAGACCACGTGCCTAAAAACAAAGATAAGTAATAACCGGAAAAGTAAAACAAAACTGTAACAAATATTTGTATTTGTAATATGTTACAACAAGAAACCATCGTAACATTGAAAGTAAATTCAGAAAAGTTGGTGCGTATTCATTATCCCTATTGATAAATGTATTTTATATTATATATATATATATATATATATATATATATATATATATGTTAAAAAATAAAGAAGAGTGGGTTTTTGTATTTACTGTTTTTGCATTAAAGAGTTTTAATACACGAGTCACGCAAACTGCACCCAACAACTACTGCTTCTTCTCCGTTCCATTAAACTCCATTCCCATAAATAAACACAAGTGAGAAAATGATGGGGTTTTTTTTTTAAAATTTATATATAGATTTTATGATTTTATTTAGCCAATGGGATGATGGTATAATAAATGATGCTTGTCTTGCCGAAAAAGAAATTGTACTGTTCTGATAATTTTGTGGAGTAAAAACCAAACGAAGGAAATGATCATCAGCGCCCGAGGCGGCGGGTGGCTCGGCAGCGGGTGGCGGTGGGTCGATCTTAACGACCACCGCATGTTTGCCGGTGCGTTTGTAAACGTACTCGACTAGCGCCGGCGGTTCAAACGCTCCTTTCACCGTCACTTGTGAACTCTTTAGTTCAGATTCCGCGGATTCAACACCTAATCAATGAATGGAATAAATTATACATTGATTAGATAAATTTATTTACTCTTGGAAAATCGAAATTTTGTTGCATCTTTCAGATGGTCCAAAAAATATGTGGACCCCACTATGTATATACAACCGAACGAAATCATGTGATATATATACTAAACACGAAGCAAGGAAATTATATATATATATATATATATATATATATATATATATATAATTGTATTCGAATAGAACAGAATATAAAAATTTAAACCAAGTTAATTAATTTTGAATCTAATTTAACCACTAGAATTATTCACAATTTTCTCACATCTATATTTCTATTGCATTAAGTCCATACAAGACATAAATTTCATAATGTGTTCAATCTCTAAAGTCGCAACCGTTTACAAAATGAGAAGGGGGCGGGGACCCAAAATGCTATTTCCCTTATTTCCAGAGAGCGAGAAAAAAAGGATGTTTGATCCCAAAATGGAGATTTTTTTTTTTACTTTGAAATTTTGAATGGTGTTGTAAAAAAATAATTTAGATGAAAGTAATTGACGTTTTAACTTCTTTTTTTAAAGAAATTATAGAAAAAATCATATATATCCTTTTTTAAGATGAAATATAATTAATATTCATTAAATTTATTGGAATTGATTAGTGTTAGTTATGAATAAATTTGAAAATTATTTTAAAAAATTACCTAGAAAATCTAAAATGACAACTATTTTGAAACAAAAAATTTTGTCTATAACGTCAACTATTAACAAATGGAGGGAATATTTACTAATTTTTTTTATAAACAATATTTACTAATTTGTTTACAAGTTTGATAGGAGATTGCATTCATGACTTGGAGATTGGACCATCGTGTCAATTCAATCTTTTTTTTACCTTTTCGTCAGAAAAAAAGGAAAAAAAACCTATCTTATATGATATATAGCTTTATAAATTGTGAATGATATGATATAGATGCATCTCTCTCCATCTCTCTCTCTCTACACAAACTCGCATATCAGATGTCTAACGCATTGTTTCAAACGATTTTCTGAGTTCATTCATCCACACACACATATATATACACACATATATATACATATATATTTGTCCCGAAGATCAAAGAGATTCCTAATCTATCATGGGTTTTTGGCGCTTAGCTCAATCTTCAAGAGTTTCTTCCTCTTTCTTCAAGGTTTGTTCTTCCTTCTCTTCTCGTCCTTCGGTGTTTCCTCTTCAGAAAAGTTACAGGAAAACTTAGTGAAAATTCATGAAAAAATCTACGCTTTTTTCCTATGTGTGTGTGTGACTGTGTGTGTATATACGTACGTACGTACATGTTACATATAATATGTATATCTCTTATATATGTACACTTGTATGTGTTTGTGCGTGTGTTGCAGCTTCGGAATTATCGTGCGTATGGGACTAAGGCCACAGCTTCTCAGCAGCAGCAGTTTCCGATCTCGAGAGAACGGTAAATATATGTTGTGATTATATAATGCAATATATATTTAATACGAATGTCACATGTTTCTTTATATTATATGTGTATATATATATATATGGTTAGTTTCCTTTTTAGACATCTCCATTTAGGGGTGGCCAATTCGGGTTCGGTTCGGTTATATTCGGGTTCGGTTATTTTGGTTATAGAAAAACTATAACCATTTAGTTTTTATATAAATTTCGGTTCGGTTCGGTTCGGTTATTTTTCGGTTCGGGTTCGGTTCGCTTTCGGTAAAAAGTTCTGCTTTTCAAAGAAATTGACGGTATTTTTTCGGTTTTTCGGTCATTTTTTATTCGGTTCGGTTCGATTCGATTTTGGTTTTTTCGGATCTAAAGAAATCATAACCGTTCGGTTTTGATATCGAGTTCGGTTCGAGTACGGTGATATCTTGTTCGCTTCGATTCGACTCGGTTATTCGGTTAATAACCGAAATAGCCACGTCTGTCTCCATTTATTGTTATTCAAGAAAAATGTTTTGTTTTTATTTTTCCTGTTAAGAATAGAATTAATTGACATTTGAAACTGGTGATTATTATATTTTATCATTAATCTGTAGAATTATTTGTAACCATTAATCTTAAATTGGATCAAAACTCATTGCCCGATATAACTCCCATAAATAGCTTCGCCTCATTTTTGATCCCGTCCTTGGGAGATTAATATTTGACTTGTCAGTGATGGGGATTATGCCGACGTGGACTGGGACAACCTCGGATTCGGTCTCGTACGGACGGATTATATGTTCATCACGAGGTGCTGCAGAGATGGAAACTTCGAACAGACTTGCCTTAGCCGTTACGGCAACATCGAAATCAACCCTGCTGCTGCAGTTCTCAACTATGGCCAGGCAAACCTACACATATACATATACATGTATATATATATGTGTGTATATATGTGTATGCTATTTCGAAGATGTATGTGAATCAATGTGTTGCATTTTCAGGGTTTGCTCGAAGGTACAAAAGCATACAGAAGAGAAGACGGTAAGATTCTTCTGTTCCGCCCAGATCAAAACGCTATACGTATGAAGATTGGTGCGGAGAGAATGTGTATGCCTTCGCCTTCTGTTGAACAATTCGTCGACGCTATCAGGCAAACCGTTCTTGCCAACAAGCGCTGGGTAAAACACTCGTTTCCTAGTTTAGGGTTTCACAGCCGATTAGGGTTTAATTAGGGTTTTGACTCTGGTCAACGGTGATTTGGTTTCTTTGCTTTAGGTTCCTCCCCCGGGCAAAGGCTCTTTCTATCTAAGACCTTTGCTCTTCGGAAGCGGGCCGATGTTGGGTGTTGCTCCAGCACCGGAATACACATTCCTGGTTTTCGGTTCTCCGGTTCAGAACTATTTTAAGGTTTAAAGTCTCTACCTTTTTTGATCATTGACAGTGTGAATCTGTGTCCAAGACACTTCAGGTTTGCTTCGTTGCTTGCGCAGGAAGGCAAGTCACTGCTGAAAAAAAATG
>NW_010960187.1:8629991-8648872 GCF_000463585.1 Tarenaya hassleriana | reverse complement strand
GCTGAACCTTTACGTGGAGGAGGAAGTGTCACGAGCCTTTCGAGGAGGAACTGGAAGCGTCAAAACCATTGCCAACTACAGTCCAGTGAGTCAGATTGATCGTCTCTCTCTCTCTCTCTCTCTAGGGTTTCAGCAGCGTGTCTAATTAAGTGGCTAACCAACAAATTCTTTCTTCTATCGTTTGCTTGTCTCTCAAGGTTCTTGAACCGATGAGAAGAGCGAAGGAGAGAGGGTTTTCAGATGTATTGTACCTGGACGCAGAGAACAGGAGCAATATAGAAGAATCATCTGCTTCTAATGTGTTCCTTGTGAAGGTACGTACTGATATCGAACGAAGCGAGAGTGTGCAATGTGATACGAGCTTTGCAGTAAAGTTTCGATCTTTCAGGGGAATGTGATAGTGACTCCGACTACCAGCGGAACGATTCTCGAAGGGATAACGAGAAAGAGCGTTATAGAGATCGCACTAGACCTAGGATACGAGGTCAGTAACTCACCCGACATGTGTGTGCTTCTGTTTCTGAATAATCTCAGATTTTGATCATCTGAAGTAGTTTTAAAAGACGTCTAATCTCTTTTTATCGAGAAAATAAGCGTAACAAATAGCATAATCAAAGTTATTATGAGTCAATAACAAAAACAAGAGAAGATTTGATCTGTTGCTTGGAGTCCAAGAAACCAAATCTTCCTCCGGGCTGTTTCTGCAATCTCTTGCTGGAATTCTTCTGCAGCTCTTTTCTGCTATCTTCGGGCAATTTTTCGTTCGAAAGGATCATGAGTTTGAGCTCAAAAGTGTTCAGTCCGAAAAGTTTGGGTGCTGAAACAGGTGGAAGAACGCCCGGTTTCGGTGGATGAGCTAAAGAAGGCAGATGAAGTTTTCTGCACGGGAACCGCCATTGGAGTTGCTTCAGTTGGAAGCATAACTTACCAGAACAAAAGGTCCCTTTTTTTTCAATTGAAGAAAATTGAATTACTTTGTGTTGGGTTTAGATTGCTTGATCTGATTAACGCGTTGTCAATACGAAACGAAACTGAAATTTTGTGAACCGGAACTTGCAGAACTGAGTTCAGAGTGAGAGACGACGACGGTCTTGTTGCAGAACAGATTCGATCTGCTCTTGTCGGAATCCAAACTGGTTCAATCGAAGACAAAAAGGGTTGGGTTCTTCAGATTGACTGAATCATTTTTTTTTATATATAAAATCATCAGATACTCTCATGAAGCTGAACACTCCCTTCTAAGTTCAGGCTATTACAAGCTTTTACTTTGTAATAATATTATTACATAATAATGAAATGATATTATCATAAACTATACGGAAATACAATTTCACAAATGGGTTTCGGCAAAAGTATTATAACTGGTGTATACAGAGACACGTTGTTGTGATGTTTATATCCATTTATAAAAGTGTCAGATGTCAGGGGGAGAGATATATAATGAAAAGTTTCCATATTTATCAAAATGAGTTGGGGAAAGGAGGGTTCGGGATCTTCAACATAACTAATAAAACAAACAAGAAGATGATGGAAAAGAATATATATCAGATTCTTTACATACACTCAACTCATTCGGAGAACTCGTCTTCTTCACCTCCACTGTATTCATTGGCATCATTGTGCTGTTTCCATGATCGACCAATGCCTTCCTCCTCGAACCTTCTCATCTTGGAGCTCGAACCACCAACCCTAGAGTTTGAGTAACCCTAAGAACAACATAGCAACAACCAATTCCACAAACATAATCAGAACAATTCCAACAGAGTTCCCTTCTTGAGGAGTGTGTGTGTGTGTATGTATACATGACGTTACCTCGGAATCTTTATGCTCTATGACCGACACGTTAGATCTTCGCCTTACCGTCACCCTTGAAGGTACCGGAAAATGCTCAATCTCATCCGAAGATCTTCCTTCTCGGGCCCTCTTTTTTCTCAAGTTCAGCTTTGTGGGAAGGGGCAGATACCGAGCCACCCTGTCATCAAACGACACAAGATATGTGGTGGGATCATCTGCATCATCACCTCGAACCTGTTACCAGTTACAGCATTCAAGAAAGAAAAAATGTTTATTTTCATGAGAAATTGAGGAGGGTTCACAACTTTATTCAACTAATTCGATGTTTTTGTACGTACGTCCCAGTGGTATTCCCGGACCCAAGAATACGAGATTTCTTCATTTTCATCGTGCGTGTCCTTGGACAACTGCCATCGCAACACAATGATACAGTTAATGAAATCGGAATTGTAGTGACCTGTATGACTTGTGAACAATGGAGAGAGCAACCAGTGGAAATGTCATGTCCCAACCTCATCCAAGGAAGGAACCATGTAAGCCAGAAATTTTTCTGGATTTGCAGGGTCTGATCCAGACACCGCGTAACTTTTCAGAAGAGCCTGTAATGAAGCATATGATGTCAGCTCAAGAAGTATGATGCATCACCCATATACGTTAGACAGTAAGCAAAAGAAAGGCCGGTTCTCTTGATTATGTTATCCTAATTACTAATCACAGTTTCTAAAATGTTTTTCAACTTGAATTTGATCTCGATTGGAATATGCTCAACAAACATGATATTGTTTCCACAGATTTCTCGTCTATCAGGAACGCATCGTCCCTTGGCAAGAACGCAGAGATATCACTGTGCATGATCAGTGATCTCAGAGCCGAGTCAAGACAGGAATCAATAACTCACCCGTGACTCATAGGCATCACGAAGTGATGGATCCAACTTGCCAAAGAATTCAGAATCAGCAGTAGGAGCACTATCAAAATTTGCTACAACAAATTGCTCCTCATACCTGTGTCAAAAACAAGCGCCAAAAAGACAAAAAAGGTTAGTGTATGCTACAAAGTTCAGTGACAACACATAACTGATTTGCCAACCAAAATGGTTATTCACCTCATCCCAATGAAAGAAATAATTGAACAGAACATGAAACAGAGGAAAGTGAAAAATTCTACAAAATTATGCCCCCCCCTTCGGGTGTTGCACGGTTAGGCCTCAACAAACCCGATATTGGCATAATCAGAGCCAATATGATTCCGTGACAAGGATAAGGAAGCAGCTAACCTATCAAAATACGGCAACAGAGGCATAACTTCAACTGGGTGCAAGTTTTTGTTTGTAGCATGAACAGGCCGAGATTTGCAGGCCTCAAAGGATGCTTCGATTTCCTTGATTTGCCTCTCCCTGGATTCCAACATATAGAGAATCATCTCAACATTATGTTTTTCCCCCCTCCCTTCCATTTCATCACAATTAGATAAGTTAGAGAAACATCACACCTATTGTTAAGATTTTCCAAGATGTTGAATCCTCCCTTCATCTCTCGCAGTTCCTTGGCTTGTTTCTCAGTTAGAGACTGTGCCATGAAGGATGAACCATTCTGATAAATCTTTCCACAAGCTATAGATATATATATACAGGCTACAACAGAGATTGTTACCTGTCTTGCGGATTCCGCACTGATGGAAGAAATATACTGTGTTTTTACGAGCCAAGAAACACCTTTATCGGTCGGCCTGTCTTTCTTCCTAATGCCATCTCTCTTAATAAATGTAATGGCATCATCATCGCGCAATAGTTCCTCGTCCTCAGGGGCAAGAGGTGGTTTGATTTTGGGAGGACTGTAAAAGCAGTAACAACAATGAGTGACCCAGTTCACGAGCTTCGGCAATGTCAGAATCAAAGAGTAGCCTTTTGAGATTATCATACTTGTATACGCTTAGGTCAAGCAGATCCAGTGGGATTCCAAGATCAGGCTCCGCAAAGATTTGTGGCTTCCACAGCTTCTCTAGCGATGTGATGGTATATTTCGTATACCTGCCGTATAAAAACCCCATAAGAAGAAGATGAACAAAGCAATAAACTGTCGACTCGTATCCCTGCCGTATAAAAACCCCATAAGAAGAAGATGAACAAAGCAATACACATCAAGTCAGACAGAGTAAAACATCAAACAAAGCAATGGCCCTTGTGAAGGTACATACTGATCTTTATCTCTCTTCATGGTCATTAGCTTTAGCTGCGCAGTTGGGTCAGGGAGCTCATTCCGGAACCTTCATCAAAAGGGAACGAGCAGAATCAATGGAGAGACTTGGAATCACCAAGATCAGAATCCATGGAAACACCAAGAACATGGAAAAAGGGAAGAATCAAAATACTCACTTGAGCTTGCAGATGAAGGTGGTGGGTTTCTTCAGCCTATTCTCGACCCTTTCGCCAGTCAACAGAGGCGTAGGCTTCCTCTCCGAGATCTTCATCTGCTGCTGCTGCTGCTGCTGATGCTGATGCTTTTGCTTCTCCAACTCTCTCTTCTTCCTAAGCCTCCTCTCTTCCTCTGTCTCGACTCGGGGTTTCTTACTCTGTGCAACAGGAGGAGGCCTGCGCCTGTTCTCATGGCTTTGAGGAGGAGGCGGAGGAGGATCGGGGACCGGCGGAGGGGGAGCAGACGGAGGAGGCGGAGGAGGAGAAGGCGGTGGAGGAGGAGGAGGAGCTGACGGAGGCGGAGGCGGTGGAGGAGGTGCCTGGTTGTGGTTGAATTGAGGGTAGTGAGGGTAGTAAGAATGCGGCGGAGGAGGATAAGAGTAGGGTTGATGCGGCGGAGGGGGAACCAACGGGGGAGGAGCCGACGGCGGCGGCGCAGGAGGAGGAGGGTACGACGACGGCGGAGGGAACGGCCGGTGAGACGCCATCCTCGATCACGATCCCGATTGCAAATCCACAGACGAAGGAAAAAAAAAGAAATGACCAAGGAAGTGGAGGATTTTCAATGAATATTTATGGATACAGAAAAACAAACAAACAAAGGCAATATGAAGATTATAAATTAAATCAATGAATAAATATTAAAACATAATTATCAGAGTAATCAAAAGGGCTTTAGGGTTTATTTTGATGGGCTAAAGAACTTTAATTGGGCATTTTTCTAATATCTGTATTATAATTTGGGCCTCGAATGAAATCAGAAATTTGGACCGGTAGCTCTGAGTTCGGCTTTGAAATAAATATATTATTTTAATGTATTTATAATAATAAATTATTTTCTTGTAACATTATTAAACTGAAAATATATTTTTTATAATATTCAAGGATTCGGATATTCTCTCGTTCGTCACCAACGACGAGTAATTGAGTCACTCTGTTATTTTTTCGGATATATAGAAATAGTATTATTTTTATATCTCAATTACAATAATAAAGTATTTTCTTGTAAAATTATCAACAAACCGAATGTAAATCAATAAAATTTTAGAAATTTTCGGGAGTTTGGATACCCGATTTCATCTCAACCAAGAGTACCTAGGTCACGATTACCTAACAGAATTTGATTAATTTTATTTATGAAATGAAAATAACGAAATATAAAATGAAAATAGACCGAAACAAAAACCGCAAAATAAGACAGGTGCGGGCATTCCCAAAAATTCGGATATCCAAGGGTGACCATTTCGATTATTAATCGAATAACCAAACTGAATCGAACCGAACAAGATATAATCGTACCTGACTTCAAAACCGAATGGTTATAATTTCTTTAAATCCGAAAAAATCGAAACCGAACCGAATAAAAAAATAACCGAAAACCGACAATTTCTTTTAAAAAATTCATTTTTTACCGAAACCGAATCGAACCGAACTAAAAAAATAGTCGAACCAAACTGAACTGATGTTTATATAAAAACCGAATGATTATAGTTTTTCTATAACCGAAATAACCGAATCCAAAATGGCCACCCCTGCAGAAGAGAGGGTTCTCTCCCTGTTTTCCTTTCCATTCTATTGAGACCAAGATCCTTTGTGGATGATGTCCACAAAATGAGTGTATATTCGTACGCTTTGTATCCAAAAACTTGCCCTCATGCTCTTTGCCAAAAAAAAAAAAACTACGAAATGTACATTTCTTGTCTGAAGGAGAACTACCCACATGTTTCTGCAACTTACCCTTCTTCATCTCCTAGGCTTTCCTAGAGGGTGTTTTATCTACAAAAAAGGAGCAAAACCCTATAAGCAATTGCACATGTTCTGTCATCTCGTTCCTTTCAGGGCTCGAGCCAGAACCTGTGCTGTATGTGATGGTTGTTGCTCCAAGAAACTCTGTGTTCTGCCCGAACATGAATGAATGAGCGAGCTCTACGTTCGATCAAGAAGCTCGATCAGCTTTGGAGAAACACTGGAACAGGGCTTAACCTCATCAGCTCCTTGCCCGGATTCTTCCTCTTTCTCTTCGCTGCTCTGGAAGTTCCATAACTCTTTACCTTTGACACTCTCATCCTCTCCATCTGGAAAAAGTGTATGAGAAGAAAGAGCTAAGTATCAGGCTTTTAAAACATGTAAAAACCTGACACCAAGAACAGACAGTCAGATGATGTTAGAAAAAAAAACCTTGGTTCGATTTTTCAGGATCCTGTGATTCGAGATCCGAGCAAGGAGTTCCAGCTTTGCTGGATTCCTGAGAAGGAACTTGGATCTGAAAATATGCGGTCCGTAGATTTTTGTGTCTCTCTTCCATTTTTCCTGATTGTTCATCTTCTCTGTCCATGTCTATAAGAACCTGCAACAAAAGAAAAAAAAAACAAGCCTATCAAGAGCCCAGGAGATGGGGATGGGACATATCCAAGCACAAAATATCAAAGTTTCGCCCAAAAAACGGCTACCTGAGCTGAATGTTTCTTGAAAATCGGCAAGAATCTCTGTCGGCAATATTCACTAAAGAGAAGAGTGAGAAGAATCAATGGTATGGTGAAACCCGAAGCCACAGTTGATAGCTTTAAACCGAAAAAACCCAGAGCTATGATCTGTGTCAATATCAGTGAAAATATCGTTGTGCTGTGGAAAATCGGCCAATACTGTCCGCCACTTTCATATTTCGTAATATACACATTGAGTATCTGAAAAAAAAAGGAAACTTCATAATGGTTAAAGAGAGATCTGTCCAAATGATTGTAATAATAATAACATGTTGAATTGTCTACTTAACGCAAGAGCCTAGCTCTACAACCAGCATATGTACATGAATCATTAAACGAGAGATGCAGGAGCAAATAGCAAGTACTTTTCAGAACACGATATCCATACCACACACCAGACAGGAACAGACAAGAACCACCAGCTTCAGAAAGTGCAGTTCAAACCTCGAACACTAATGATGAAAGATCCATTTTTTTATAGAGCTTATTAATAGCTAGAGACGGGTATTTATGCAAAAAAGTCGGTAAAGGAGATCAAAGAGTATATTGGAGTCGAATGCGTACCTGATTTTTGTATATAAGGTATGCGAAGGAGAAGTAGATCAACAAGAATGGCAAGATTAGAGGTGCTAGGACTGAATTGGTGAAACCTAAGAGGCCAAACAAAAGTAGCCTCGGAATTTCGGTATGGTACGGAAACCTAAGCGTTACGTAAGAATCATCCTGGTTCTTGACAATGAGTTTTGCCACCAGATTCCAGATAAGAGCCATGGGTTGCACGATTTCACATGCCAAACTGGCCCAACCTGATGTGAAAACATAGGTCATGAAGAAGCTAGCCTGCGGATAGACAATGATCCAAAACATTCAGAATCATCGATAAAGCTGGATGGCAGTTTATATAACAAGAAAACCCGAGTGAAGATGAAGGATAAAGAGGTGCTCCTCAAGCATGTGAAACTTTTATTCAAAGATGAGAAAACATAAGCAGGCAACCATAATGTACTTTGACATGTATGGTTAAACAAAGCAACAAAATGGGTAGAGAGAAAGGAACTATGCAGAAAGCCTACTTATAAATAATAGAAATCCAAGCTGAGAGATATTGAGGAGATAGCGAGCAAACCAGAGAGAGAGATCCTCTCCTCTAGCTATGCAGAATGTAAACAGCCTTAGATTGTCCAAAGGACAGTATAAATTTGAGAAAAAGACAAGAGAAGGACGATAAACTACCTGTGTGGGAACAGCCTTGGCGAGTTGTGCAGGTAAGTCTCTAACACTTGAGAAAACACTTAGTTGTCGGATAATAGATCCTGATAGAATATTCACGAAGAAAACATTCCAAATGGTGAAGTATAAAACTTTGATGCACGCACTTCTCTTCCTTCTACTCCGTGATACACACCCTTCCAATGTCGAAAAATACATCATTGTGGGCGGAACCGCGTAGAGAAACAGTATCAAGATGACACTCGGTAAGTAACCCGTGATGACCTGGTTCATAAACTTCCTGCCAACGTTTTAAGAGAATTAAATCAACACGAGAAATGAATAACAAATAGCAAATAGCTCCTTTGTTTTGTATGTTTAAAAGAAAAGCAACCGAAAAAAAGACTCGGACACTAAAATATTAAGGTACTCACTTCTTCAAAATGCCTCGTAGAAAAGGAAATGCGTGAGAAAGCTGATCAAGTTGAGTCAAGCCCTGGATGACGGCCACAGGAAGGAGAAACACAAACATGAAGGCAATTGCACCAACAAATGTTGCTATCTTCCGTATCCAGAGTTGTCGATAAGGTAAGCGGAGATTCCTCCAATAAACATCATGAGGGTCTGGAGCTAAGTCCGCAACCCATAACATAGGATTTGATGCTTGAAGAACCTCTGAAACAACAAGAGCATCGTAACGTGTCTTGAAAAAGACAAAAGCAACCGGACGCTCCTGCAGCATAGAGTAGACGACACTTTGTTACCATTCTAATAAAATTGTGTCTGCTTCTAGATTAGGCAACTG
Organism: Tarenaya hassleriana; assembly: GCF_000463585.1. Lineage (NCBI taxonomy): Eukaryota > Viridiplantae > Streptophyta > Magnoliopsida > Brassicales > Cleomaceae > Tarenaya > Tarenaya hassleriana. Next base: position 8,640,168 of record NW_010960187.1, on the reverse strand, counting down.
CTTACTTCTAACTAGATAATGCATAGAGACTGTCAAACTTTACGATGCTAACAATTATCTGATATGGAAACGAAAAAAATAGGACAGCATGTGTCACTACTAAATTTCTGAAACCACATGAAACACTATATATCAATGGAGGATATGAACGCATGAGATATAAAAAAATCAATAAGCAACCGATAGGAATTCACTAAGTCATTCAGATTTCCAAGTCTCTATGGTGGTGGAGCCTCAAAATATCATTTCCAATCTCCATCTTTTGGCTCAGTAAAGCTAAAACCGAAGTCAATAGTTAACCCCCAGTTCTAAAGCTGCAAAGACAAGGTAATAGAAAAGCAAAAGCTTCCTCTATTTCTGCTATAAAACTTGTACTTTCCACTGGATAGAAGAAACAACGTATACTAAGTATATATAGATCGATGACAGATCGTACACAAACACTAAATGGATTAGTGAGATGCAAATATCAAATTCAGGGGAATTTCCTTACTTGCTCTGCTGTCGTCAAAGATAACTCGCCAAGCTCCATTCTTTTAACACTGTCCATCTCGCTAGCCAGGATATGAAAAGAACCTGTAGGCGTAGGTCCACCACAGAAAGTGCATGAGGTTAAACCCGGTTTACAACTTACATCTGGAGAAACATGTTTTATAGCTTGGCACATCTTCTCTGCATCACGCTGAAACATCAAAAAAAAAATCACAAATAAAGGATATCTTATCAGCTCCTACCTGAACTTCTAAACGTATCACTGAACCTAAACTAATTACATGAATCTATACAAGAAACTGAGGCAATATCAGAAGAAACTCAGCATTTATGGAACTACACACAGTAGCATCACAAGTTAGTCAATGATAAGGTTACTGAGGAAAATCCATTTGAATTCCAAGAATACACATCAAAAGTCTCATCACCTGGAACTTGCAACATGCATAAGTGATTCAGAAGCAATAATTTAATCTTAATATCAGGTTACTGTTCTATGCCAAAACATTCAAACAACACATCATACTTCATATACAAGTAGTTCTGCACCGTGTAAAAGGGAGATTAACCACTCAAAAGGATTCCAAAACAAGAAAGACCGATGCTAAACTCCCTTTCCAGAACAAAGAGCAATAAAAGCTTGTTATTCATATTCCACGAGATATGAAGTCCAAATTTGGTAATGTACAACACAGAAGAGATATTAGCTGAGTAGTGTTCCAAAACCCAGAAACCGGTGAAAAAAATGAAAGAAAAACCAGTAATTGATAGCCAAGACTTGATATGTCCTAAGAATCAAAATGTGCATACCAGCAATCTCTGAATGATGCCATTATGGTAGACCATTTGGTGGGACAAATAGCTCGAAGCATAGTAATTTGTGAAGAATTTGGTCACTGTTTCACTGTAGGATCCTCCAGGAGAAAACGGAATACCGCGGATAAGAACTGTAAAATGACTTGGCTTCGAGGCAGACCCAGTAATATATGCGAGCCTCATTTTTGCTATGGTCTTATACTCCTACAGGCGAGAAACATGTATACAATAAAACAATGAGAAAATGAAAGGAAAGGGTATCTCAACTAAGAGAATGAGATATGAATGGGAGATGAATCAATGTCATAAGATCCTCACAAAGTAGAGAAGAATACATGCCGCAAAGGTTATGACATACAACGCTACACAATGAGCCCAAAGCCTGGAAACAGTAAGAACAAAACCAAAATTAACACTCTGAATTCTTGTATAATACATATATATATATATATATGTGTCCCAAAAAATTGGTGCAGAATTTTAATATGAAAAAACAATAAAATAAAATTAGGTAGAATAACACAAACCAACGGATATTCTTAGACAACACCACTTTGTACCATTTAGAGCTTTCCTTAATGTTCTCAATTGTGAAAACGTCAGATGACTCCATATGGATTTCCTTGTGTTCCATCTGTTGCCCATAATAGTTAACAGGCAACACAAGGCCAATGCAAACAACAGCAGCAATAAAGAACAACCGAATGCTGCAATGGAGAAAACAAAGTAAAGTACTGGCAAAAAACCCAAAACCAGAAGAAAACAATTGGGTTTTTCGATCTTTGCAGAGCTTTACACTAACCTGAAAACTACCATCCTGAGGAAAACCACAGCATCTAAACCAGCAGCAGCCAATAACTCATCTTCATTAGTTTCCCATGCCCTAACCAGCCAACTTGGAGAGGGCACAAACCTTTCGTACCAAAAAGGGTCATAACGTTTAACCCTTCCATTAGCAAGCCTTCGCCCAAAGTAGACGCAATAATTGGAGGGCTGTTTTCTAAGTATGGAGTATAACGATAGAAGCACAACGCATATTGCTATATTGATTCCAGCAGATGTAAGAAGGGCCGATATGTTCATCTCTTTTTCAGTCCAACACTTCGTTTACTAAAGAATGGAAACAGAGAAGGGTAACATAGCTGCCTTAACTCGATCAAAGACACTGCAAGGATGAAACCATAAGAAAAGGGAAATTCTAAAGGTTAGAATGTAAAGATTGGAATCATATTGAATCAGGTAACAAATCCCCAAACAGAGCATAAGAATCTTGATTGCGGGAAACACAGTCTTGCAACTGAATGCCACAAATCCTTGCTAAAAGAACGAAAACAGAGATGGACAACATAGCTTCCTTAACTCGACGAAAGGCACTGCAAGGATAAATCCATAAAAAAAAAGGGGGGGAATTCTAAAGGTTAGAATGTCATGATTGGTATCATACTGAATCAGGAAACAAATGCCCAAACAAAGCATAAGAATCTCGATTCCCGGAAACACAATCTTGCAACTGAATGCCACAAATTCTTGCTAAAGAACAAGCTAAACATACGAATTCACCAAAAAAAAACCCGTCCCTACTAGGCCTGATCCAAGTGTATTGCACTATTATCAAAGGCCAAACTTAAAAATTACCCAACAGTGGTAAGAACTCAAGATAAAGAGACAATAGACATAAAGTTTCTGTATCACGTGATGTGAAACTGGAAGAACTCCAGATAAAAAGAAAATTCTAACGGATTCATATACTTGCAGGGTAATAACAGATCATTTGGGTGGCGCTCAAATTCAATTTGAATCATAAATTTTGATCACCCGGACTCAACAGATTACGTCATTCATATTACAACCCAGAATTTCATTCACTGAACTTCAAATGACTACTACTATAATTTACGATACAGCGTGCAAACCAAAAAGTACCATGAACAAACAAAAAACCCAGAATTTGATTCACGAGGAAACCCCTGTAGAACAATCGATACCAAAATTCTTTTTCAACGGAAAAATTTAACGCAACCGAAGCGAAAAGGAAAGCCAGAGGAGATGAAACGTCAAGGGAATTCGAACGAATTACAAGAACAAAATTTAAATTTCGATCATAACTTACACGCGAAAAAGGCAACACTTTGCTTTGACTTCAAAGGAATAGATTGAACGCGAGTCGAAGAATTACGAACCCTAATTCTTCGCAAGACGAAAACTCGAAATTGCCAGAACCAAATTTCACAAAGATTTTCATGTTCCAGTTCAAAACTTCTGAGGAACATAAAAAGGGAATCATTAAATTAAAATATATTTAAATTAAATTATAAAAAAATGGAAAATAGATGGAAAGATATGGAAAAAAAGTAATGGAATAATAATTTAAATAGAGTGCTACGTTGTATGGCCATTATGGCGGGTGCGACGCTCACGCCACGTGGCACTTAAGGAATGGCCGGTGTGATCGTCACACGTTTTGGCCTATAAGACAGCGACCATGGGATGCAACAGATAACGACCGTCGGATTTCATTGAACGATCAAGATGGAGACACGTGGCGAGCGATCAGTTCATCAATTCCTTCCTAACTCTATTGCCGGTTAACACGGCTTGGTTATATATATATAATATATAAATATAGGACAACTTTTATGGGTTAGCAAAGAATTTATGATTTATGATAAAAATGCGTATGGCACATTGGCAACTACTTAATTGGAATTTATTGTGGTATCTACTTCGACATGGACAACTTTTTTAATGTTATATTATTGAAGATACAATATAATAACATTCAAAAAAGAGATTATATTGGATCCTCAATAATACAACATTTAAAAAAGATAAATTTATTGGGATCGAAATATTTAATGAAGAGAGAAAGAAAAAAAAAAAGAGATAAATATACTTTTTTTGTGTAGTTATGATTTGTACACTACAAACCATCATTTTGAGATATCCAAAATTAAAAAAAAAAACGGGCTATTTATATCTATATTTGATATGGGTTTTAATTTTTAAAATCGAATTCAAAAATAAATTTTTTTTAAAAAAATGTAAACTTAAAAATAACTGAAACATTACATAATTGAAATTCGAATCATGCACATCTTGAAATTTATCACTAGAAATTTGTTAAATCATAAATAATGTATTCTTAGTTTTATTTTTTATTTTATTTTTCAGGAAACTTTTAGTGGTCAAGATGTCGATATTTCATCAAGAAACTTTCTGAATTGCAAAGCAAAGCTTAGTAACTTACTAAAATAGATGTTTTGCATTATGAAAGTCAATATTTGTTCTTCGTTACAAAAATAAAATGACCCATTTTTTTCTTGGGCTTTAGTGATAATTTCGAGATAAGCTTATGGGCCCATATATGGCCCACTATACGATACTGCATGGCCCAAAGCATGCACATCTCATCCACATTCTTTGCCTTTTTTTTTTCTTCCAAATTTGTATATTTTGGAGGAGTTTTTTTTGTTACTTTTGAGGATTAAAACTCCAAAATGATGAAGAAAATCAACAAATTTTACATTTTTTTATTTTTTTTATATTTTGGAAATGTTAGTTACACAGGTGACTCTAATCCTTGGTCACATTCATCACATTTTAAACAAATTTAATGTATAAATTGAACAAAATGAACTTCATTTCAATAGGTAGTGTGAGCCAAACAATCTTACAAACTCATGAAACCAAGCTCTACAGGTACAAATATGGAACCAAACATCAATCAGAAAGTGGAACAAAAACCATATCTTCTGCTTAGAAATGTTGAAGAACACAGACATAAGAATCAATACCACCTATACAAAAGAAAAGAGAGTAAAAATTTTCGTTCTTTAGACTCTTGAATCGCTTCCGACGACTATATCTATCGTCTTCGATGGGTTAGATCTCGGGTTTCAATCTCCCTGCAAAGGTAACAAAGATTCTCCGATGATCAGAGGAAAGGAAAAAAATCGGAAATCTGACAAAAAAAAAAACAAGATTGCAGAGAACAGTAAGTCTTTGTAACTCTAACCATTTGGTGGGAAACTGTTAATATCCGTGGAGTTTGGAACAAACCCCATTTGGTAGAGGCTTTGCAGTTCAGTGTCTAGCGCTGTCTGAACAAAGATTAGAAAAACACAGGCGTCAGAAAAAGATTCAGCAGAAAACCCGACACGTTTAACGTGTTTTCTGCCCGTTTCTTGCCTGAGACAATGGACTAAACTGCGGATGCATCGTGGGGATGTTCGGCATCGCGCCGTAAGGATGATGAAGATTCATTCCAAGCATAGGAATGTTTCTGTCTCTCGGGAGAAGGATCTGAAAAGGGAGGAACAAACTTTTCAGAACATTCATGGCAGAATTGAGTTAAGAGGTGTAATGAATTCTTGTTTGTTTTTTGGGACTAAGACTTTACGTCTTTGGCGAGGACTCTGTCTATATCGACGTTGAGTTCTGGATTCACCGTCGCAAGCTTCATGGACAGAAACTGCAAAAAGACACAGATATTGTAACAGTGATTACAGTTCATGGACCAGACATTAAAATGAAGCATTTCAAGAATTTCATACTGGCTTACGATATCTTACCTCGACCTGTTGTTGTAACGACTGGACGTAGTTGATGATTTCATCGAGCATTACCGCCTTTCCAGTGATCTAATTCGACGATATTCAATACCGCAAGATTTCAGACAAGCAGAAAGTACGAATCAAACTCACAGCAAACCCATACATCCAAGTCCTTTTACCTTGTTGCATCCAGGGACAAGTTCTTGAAGCAATCTCATACGTTCACTGATCTTTTCTCTTCTAACCTTGAAGGAACAACAAAATCCAAGGTTTCGTAACAGTGAATCTCGTGGCTTAAATAAACAAGATTCAGTAAACGGTCTGTAAAAAAATGGTGTTTTTACCCTTTCTGCAAGGCTGTGACTGTTAGTTGCCTGACCCCTTCTTGCCCTGACATGAATGTAGTTTTCTTTAGGAGCTTCTCCGCTCTGCGAGTTCTCCTCGTTCATCATCTCCTTTGTCGGTGTCTTTCCACCGGAATCTTCAAACATGTTCCTCTCAGATTCCATTTTCTTCTGGCTTTGATCTTCTTCCATCCGATCGTCCTTTCGAATTTCCTCCACAGCTTTCTGTCAGTTATTTTGATCACAAAACCATTAAACCTCTCGTTGAACTAAAACAGATCTCTGGGTTTGCTACGAAACTGATCATTTGAAGTTAGATATCGAAATCTACCTTGTTCCATCGTGAAGAAGGGACCATTTCTGAATCGGGTTGCCTTCTTTTTCTGCAAGTTGAAGCACCAAGAACAGTGTCTCCTGAAACTTGATGGTCTTCATGGACCTCACCTGATTTCATCAGTCTCCCTTCACTTCCGCCTTTCTTGTCTGAACCAAGACGATGACTGATTCGGTTGCAATCAGGCACGTTTCCATAAGGAAGAAGGCTAGCCGACATGTCTGCATAACTCGAGCCCGAACCGGTTTGGTAATGAGCAAAGCCGCTCATCCCTGGATTCTCCATTACCAAAGACGGGTAATGAGAACTTGAGAAGCCATTGCTCGAGACCATTGCAGACACGACAGGATCCCAATCTGCAGAAGGAAAGAAAGGATCCACCTTTGCGTATAAGGGCATTGATGTCATTTCGACCCCTGTCTCATCTCCATGCTTGAATCCCATTTCACCATCTTCACCACCCATTTCTCTGAATTTTCAACAGCCGAAAACCCTAGCAATCCCAAAGATATATCTCCACAAAGAATCTCTCTTGATAAGCTGCAATTCAAAAGTTGGGATGATTGCTTGAAAGACTTGACAAGGAACAAGAGAAGAACCTCATGCAGCTTTTTTTATACACTGGCCGATGGGACTAAAGTGAGAAGAAAAGGAAGCTGGTTAATTGCAGAATCCCCATGGACATAAGAAACACAGGATCAATGCTTATTCCCACTCGAGTCAAGAGAAGAAAATAAAGAGAGAGATACACTGATAGCAGAGAGGAAGAAAGGCGAGAACTTTCAGAGCATAAAGTGAGGCCAAGCAATGGATTTAAGCTAAGTTACAGCTCACAAGAGGAAAAGAAAAGTAGATTCCCTTTTGAGGCCAAAGCAAACAGTCTCAGAACATACAGAGATGTTGAATCAATCTCTCTTCAGCCTCAAGAAAGAGGAAAGGTTTCGGCATTCAAAGACCAACCCAGACGAATACAGGCTGATGAAAATGGCGGGCATAGAACAAAATCAAGTTTTTGGAATCAAAGAGCCAAGAATCTATCTCCCTTTTTTTTCTCTTTGTTTAGAGGGAAGGGAGAGACAGGGCCGGTTAAGGATTTTCGTCAGAGATGAGTTTGGTGTCTTTAGAAAGGGCACAAAGGAAGAATCAAAATTCTGAAGGAATTACAGTGCCCTAAAATTGCATAGTACACACCTAACTGGAGGTGGAGGCCATGGCATCAAATGCTGATCTGATGTGGTTGAATTGGGCAAATGAAAACCGGAAAAGAACCCAAGTTGAGGGGTACGTGAACAAACGGCAAAGTAGCATCAAATTCCAACCTTTATAGAATAGAACCCAAAGCCAAACGCACAATGAACAACGTACAATAATTATCTTAATGGTAACAGAGAGAGAGAGAGAGAGAGAGAGAGAGAGAGAGAGAGAGAGAGAGAGAGAGGGGTTTGGTGATTTATTAAACAAAAAAAAAAAGACAGGCTAACCACTGAAAGGCAGGCAACAACTGCTCTTTGTTCTTTCCTCTTGCATTATTACTACAGAACCTAATCTACCTTTGCTTTTTTGCACACTCTTACCTCACAAGAACACTTTACTCTCTTGCAAGCTTCTTGCTTGAATTTATATATATCATTACATTACTCATACTTTTTCCTTTCACTTTTGCCTTTAACCCAAGAAAGGTCACATCTTTAGGTTATCTTACATATTAATTACCCAAACACATTTTAGAGGGTCTGTATTGGAAAAGTTTTTACAGCAAACAACAGATTGAGAGAAAATCTTCATTAAAAAAAATGATTTCTTTGAAGAAAAAAAATAATATTTTTGTGTATTACAATGTTAATTCACAATATCTTCCATTGCTTCTTTTCTCAGTCTTCATTGTACAAGCATGAGGTTCTTCTCTTCATCCCCAAGCTTTGCTTTGTATTTCTCTGTCTACTCTGACAGGTGCTTTAGTATATAAACAGTAAAATATATGCCTATACATACATAGATACACCAAATGTAATGTAGGCGTGTGTGTATATATGTGCAGATAATTATTTATTTTTTTTACTGACAGAATTTGCCAACTATTCTAACAGAAGTCTCTTGGCTGTTTTACACACTCATTTGGTCTGCGAGTGCCAACTAAGCCTCTTTCGGAACATGTTTTTTTTTTTGCTGCTTTTACTCCAGCCGTCCGATTGATCTCCACCGTCAAATCTTCGCCGTTGGATCCCAGCAAACGGCATTTTATATTATTCACTTAATAAAGATTAGCACCCCCTAATTAATTAATTATCATACAATAGATAACCATTTATGTTGTATATCTTTTTATCTTTTTAATTAGTAGATGTAACACTAAATCAAATTTCAAAAAAATATTAGACAGTCGCATTCAAATAATAAAAGAATTATTTTTTCGAAAAAATATGTTGGTATTTTTCTTATAATTGTATATAAATGCATTTAAAAAATTGAAAATTTTCTTATAAGCATTTTATTTCTTCCCTGTTGCTTCTGTTGGAGAGTCAATCTATAGTTGCTACCAAAATACTTTTGCCTATCAACTTTTCTAAGTAGAAATATGAAAAAACGTTTATAAGATGCTAATTTCATAATAAAACAAAATGGTAAACATATAAAATGACAGAAATACCTATTAGTTTATTTTTTTATTATAATATTATATTCACTATTGTAAATTATATTTTACATGTAGCTCTGTGATAAGAAAAAGTTGTATTATTGATATAGAAATATTTTTTTAGAAAAAATAAATGAAATTAGATAGTAGGAGGAGGGACATATGGAATAAAAAGGGAATCTGGCCAAAATATTTTCTTAGAAAAAATATTTAAATTCATAGTCCATATCCAGCTGGTCACTGATCACAATTAAGTTCTTAGATTATGACTGGGACATTAAATAATTGAACACAAAAATAATAATAATATCTGGTCCTATTTACATCAAAAGTAATTTCAAAAACAAATTTCATAAATATTTTTTAAGCAAATATTTGTATTAAAATTTGATTTAAAATTGAATTCTACAAAATAGATTTAGTATAAAACCCTGACTACTTTTTTTTTTTCAAAATAAGCAAACTCAAAATTAAAATTAAAATATAGAAAATATCCACCCACCCCGCATTCAAACATGGTCAAACTTCCTTTTTATGTGGTCAAATCCGCAATTTTGGTTGCAATCTTGGTGAAATCGAAATTATTTCAGTTTTGTTTTTTATTATTAGTACGACTTACTAAATTATATTTTGGTGAAAATGTCAGTGGCTTTCTTTCATGAATAACATAAAAACAACATTTTTTTTTTAAATTATACTACTTCTACCAAGATTTTTTTAGGGTTTTTAATAAAAAAAAATAAGTAAATAAAAAAGTCAACATCTCATATTTTATTTTATATAACATAAAAATCTTAATATATAATAAGAACAAATCAAATGAAATATTTGATTTTGTTAAAACATTAATCTTCAATTCGATGTGCATTATACATCATAGAGGTAGTATATATCAGATATAAAATATGCCATAAAATAAAATATACGAGACTCGGTTGATATGTTCATATTATTAAATTTGAATAATATATATATATATATATATATATATATATATATATAT
>NW_010960187.1:8603016-8629798 GCF_000463585.1 Tarenaya hassleriana | reverse complement strand
TATTTGATAACCAGAATGATTCCTCACACTTTCGGTCCGACTATATCCACCCTAGATTGGGGACCAACCTTTGTATATATATATATATATATATATATATATAAATATTTGAATTATAATTTGAGTTTCGGTCCAACCAACAAGTGATCATTCAACTTGATTTGTTCATCATAGAGACTTATATTATACACAACTCATCCTAATCCTACCTAACACAATCACAATAATTTATTGAGACCATACTATATAAACTTATAATTTGAGTTTCCATAAAAAAAACATTTGAAAAAAAAATCAATATATATATATATATATATATAATGGAATTCTTTACACCTACGTAACATTATGTTATTATCACGGGGAGATGAATTAATGAGTGATTTTATATGATTATGCATGTGCAAGGAAAACAGGGACAAGGAAATACGTACAGCATAAAATACGTCACAATGGGACATGATTAGGAACCTTAATCCTTAATTAATTATAATTAATCAAAGCCCTAATCAAGAGATTAAGTTGTGCTTTATTTTATAGCTTTTTATAAAGGCGAGAAAGCGACCACGCGGATGTGGTCCTCGTCTCGTCCTTCCGTAGTGATGATGGACTCTCATACTACTCACTATGTACAAATTATTTAAGCAACAATAATTCATTCGTATTTGCTAAAATAAATACCTCACGATCAAATATTTAGTAAATTACAAAATACGCTTCGTTTTATCCATTTTTACAAATCTGTCAACTTCTATATAATTGTTCGTTTAGAGTTTCTTTAGTTTCTACGTTTGTAAACGATTTTTTTTTTGTCATCAAGAGGTTTATCGGGTCGTCGGTCCACTTAATCCTCTGAATCTGGAATTAGTCTTTAATCAGACAATCAAGTGTCTCTTCTTTCCCACTAGTGAAATCAAACCCAAAACCTCCAAATGATTTTGTCACCTCTAAATACTCAACTAGCAACTAACAGGGGTTGTTAACTAGGTTGTTAATTGACTTTTCACTTTATTTATTAGATAATTCAGTTTTTTTTTGTGAAAAGTGATTATACAAAAACTCAAACATTAACGATATTTTGTTTTAAATAATTCATATAAACAGTCAATAAAATATATTTTTTAAAAAATTTAATATATGTGTTGCAACCGAAGACGATTGTGGTTTTCTCTTTTTTTTTTTCTGTTTGTAATTTTTTTATGTACGATAAAATAAAGTACCTTAAAGTTCATTTATAAGGTGTAGAACTCTAATTTATTAGGTTAAGAAAATATAGAACCTCCAAAATACTGGCCTTAATTATTTAATTGAATCCTAACAAAAAAAATCTCAAATTAATATTAAACCATTTTTTTTTCCTCTTAGACCCAATATCGCTTTGACTCGAGCTATAAGAGAATTTAATTGGACATTATCTAAAATACTCTCCATTTGTTATTTTGACTTCAACCCATATCATTCTCCAATTGTGACCCAATGATCTATGTGAGTTTAAAATATAGTATGATCACATGTTGATCTCATTGGTCATAACGTTAAATTTATAATATTTTAATCAAATGATTAGCGAAATATATAAGGGATGAATATAACACATTAGTGTGATCATCATAAATTTAACGTTATGATCAGTAAGATCAAGATGTGATTAGACAATATTTCTAGTCACATGGGTTACAGAGTTCACATCTAGAGAAATGTATGAGTTGGAGTTAAAATATGAAAGGGAAGGTATTTTTTATATAACGCCAATTTAATTCAATCCGGATAAAAAAAAATCATAAATTTATATTGTTCAGAAAAGGGGGAAAAATAAACATGTTTAAATTGATATATTTTTAGAGTGAGGTGAGCCCAATTTATGAGCTTACGAAGCTTTGATAACAATATGAGCCTATAGCTCAATTATATATTATTTGGGCCTAAACAATATCTATTAAATAAATATGGGTCGACGCGTGTTGTTTTTCAAGAGTCCAGTTCACAGGGGCCCGCAACAACAACAATAATAACAATAATATATTTAAGTTGAATTGGATTCAAAATTTCAAAAAATATTAAAATTTATTAAAAATAAAAAACTACTTTAAAATGAAAAAAAAAGATAAACTATAATTTTCTTAAAATAAAAATCAAATTCAAATGAAATCCAAATAAAATTAAAATAACTATCCATTAAAAAAGTAAAATTTATTGATAAACTAAAAAAATTAATAGAAAACTAAGCATAATTTTGGAACGTTAGCTCCTCCTTTTCATACTAAAATTTTATTTTATATTCTTATCATTTATGTTTTATATTATACCAATACAAATTATATATAAATAATATGTTAATATATATATATATATATATTTATATCGTTATTAAAGAACTTTAGACAATTTAATTATTCTTTAAAAACATGAATTTGATCCAAAAATATTAAAATATCAGATTTGACAATAAAACTCTTACACCAATCATACTCTCCTTTTTGTTTTGTAAAATATGGTTATATTTGGTAATTTATCCTGTTTTCAAGAAAATTGTTATTAGGGTATAAGTTAATGTTTGAACAAATGGAGTAATTTGGCCAGCATATAAAGACCATGAGCGGATCCACGTACAGATACATGAATGAGGCCACATGCCATCATTTATATTTAATCAAAAATTTTAAATTTTATAAATTCACTAATAGAATTTGAGGAAGTTGTTTTTAGGATTTATCAATACAATTACACAAGAGATTAAAGCAAACTGAGACGGTCCATATATGACCTAAAGGCAATACATACATTTTTTTTTTATAATTCAAAAGTTTACTAAATCTTCGATCTAACTATCTCAAGATTGAGATCTGCCTTACCAGCTGAACCGTCTATTTTGGATATATTTTCAATTTTTATGTCAGTTTTATTCATATAATACTTAGAGTTATCAATTTAACTTACAAATCCATTAAGATATAAACTATGGATATGTGGTGTGTGTGTGCGCGCATATATACATGTATGTACAAGGCGAATGATGTGGCGTGAAATTGAAAATAATTCAAGAAGCATTTAGTACGTAGGAAATTTATATCCCTACATGCAGATTATACGGATTGATGGACTGGCAAAAGGGCCACAAGCTAACAAATTGCCATGTGCTCACGAGCTCCCTAAGGGACCATTCCCATACATGCACACACATACATGCATACATATATATATATATATATATATATGCTCACATAGTCACCTGTACATAAACACAATGACTGTGTATGTATCTATGGGTTCGGTGAAATATCTCTCAACTTTTAGAGTATACACGTACGTACGATATGTTATGAATAATATGGATTATATATATTGCATAATCATCAAATCATCATCAAGGTGTTGCATGCATATATGTAATCTCTTGACATGATACTATATTCTATATATATGAAATCTTTTTGTAATTAATATGCATATGACCCAAGATTGAGTGACTCAACCGATAAGAAAGGGATCCAAATTCTTTTCCAACTCAGATTCGAGTCCTTATTTGGGGAGGGACATTCACATGAGTTGTTCCGATCTTCTGAGAGATATAATCGGGTCAAAAACTCAGTGAATTTTCAGATTATAAAAAAATGCAAATGGTCCGTGTGTTATCAAATGCATAATTATACTATTTTTTTCGTAATATTGTCTTACAATGTAACAGATGGTATAGGAAAATATTAACGTCGGTCCAAACAAAACATCAAGATACTCTCAAAAGTTCATATAATTTTATGAATGTTTTTTTTTGGTTTAACTTTTTTTTTTGTTTAACAATTTTATGAATGTTATCGACAATAATCAATGCCTTAGTTTTCCATTGCATGAAATAACATATATACGCATATAAGAGATTAAATAGAAAAACAGAACCAGATTACTAAATCCTATTAGAAGACTAAATTATTCATATATATATATATCAGGACTTTGGAGACTAACATATATATATATATATATAATATCCTTCACATTAGACCGTGGAGATATAATCGTTAATTATAACAACAAATAATATATCATAATAGTTATACAATCGTTAACTATCTTTGGTCGGAGAGCATATACATATAAAGCATAGTAGAAATAATAATATATATTGTTAGGATTCATGAACTCAAGCATCTAATTAATGTACATTGGCAGCTAAGGTTATAGGAGCAAAGCCTTTGTCTAGTCATATATGTCGGTACTATTTAATAGTAAATATTGTACGGATGTGACCTATTCGAGAGATTCCATGTTCGAATGATTCGTCTTTTTGGTCAAAGTAACGAAACACACGCTTACAAAATCTCACAATTATATGACTCGTTTTCCATTTTTTCTTCTCTTTTCCCTCCCTTTTAATATCGATTAAAAAAAAAATACAATGTTCATGCATCTTTTTCGAATACAGAAACCCTAATTTGTCCCATATATAGTCGTGAATTTCACATGTATTTAATTGTTATATATATATATATATATGCTTAGAATATTCGAAGAGTTTTACATGATAAATAGCATTTAAATATTATTATATATCTTTTATTTTATTTATATATTATATATATATATATATTAGTCCACTAGAATTTTCTAATTCATCTCTATGTATTGTAACTCTAAACTTTAAATAATAGAAATTTCATTAATATTTTATTCAACTAATAAAAAAACCTCGAATAATAAAAAATTTTGGTTAGCTTAATTCCAAAAACTTGTGTTAGATGTAATTTCCCGGCATCATATACTTGCATGTGTTGTTAGAATCTAATGGTAGAAAATAGTTTTTTTTTAAACAAAACAAACGTAATTAATTGATAATAAATCACCTGGAAAATGAATGAAAGTAAAAAGAAGAAGAAATATGGACAAACATTAATGGAAAGAAAACATTAGACAAAGAAAAGAGACACAAGAAATATTTCTCTCTTTCGGATGATTTTCATTGTAATTTTACGATAAAAATAAATGTACAAAGAATACAAATAAGTAATTTAATTTTAAAACCAAATAAGAATCGGTTTGAAAGCATTTTAAAAACCAATAAACTCTTTTGTAATAAAATAAAAGTTAATTAAAGAGTTAATTTTTATAAAATAAATATAAAGATATTTTAGATAATGAATGATATTCAGGTCTTTTAATTACTTGGGTTATATATAAGATTTATTATACATATATATATATATATATATATTCCATTATAAAAACCAAATCAATGACTCATTCCATTTTTATCGGCCATTATTATGCAATTACGTGAAGCAAGTACGTACTTTTATAATCGTTGTTTGATGATAAATTTAAATTTTGATAGAGATATAAGATCATATTTTGTAATGGAAATATAATAAAAAAAAAAAGGGAGCAAAAATGAAAAAAAGGGCCCAGGAACAGCTGTGTAGGAAGGAATTGTACCGAAGTTGGACTTAAACCTTAAATTGGTAATATATTTACATGTTCACTATACTTCCAGTTCGTGTGTGTTTTCCTATATTTATCACTTTCTAGCCATATATATATATATTTGTAGTTCATTTGGTGTGAAGCTTATTTAATTTGGATAACCAAAATTTGTTCTGAATTTATAAAATTAAATGTGATATTTTTCATTTATTTGAGTATAGTGAGAATATCGACGTAATAGATAAAAATAAAATAAACGACTTATGTAAAGAGAAAATCAACTAAAACCACACAAAAATATAAAGAATTTTAAAATAATTCAGAATTTAATTGGTAGCAAATCATTTGGTTTTGTCTTTTAAAAATTTTATTCAACGTTCTTATAAAAAAAAAATCAACATAGTGTTCTACTCATGCAACCAAAAAAAAATGTATTACTATTCATATTTTAGTTACAAAGATGCATTTCAATCATATGGAATATTTCAATTTGTTTCAAAATGATCAATATGAAGAAAAAGTGTGTATACTTATAGCCACGTTGGTTGTTGTAAATCAATAAATACAAATTTTCAATACTTTATATATAAATTAGCGTATCGCTGATATATATAGTATAAACACACATTATGTGTGTATATATATGTATGTGTGTGTGTGCGTAAATGAAGCAGATATCCATAGCAATAAGTCGAAAGCCTCTTACGAAATTTTTATTGGTAGAATGTCTTCTCGAATCGAAAGGAGACACGACATAAGAAACCCACGAAACGTTTCGTAAAATCCATTGTTCCCTAATCCCGACATGGATCAAAACCATAGTACACATAAATTGAACCACTCACAAGTGGCACAGCTTCATCGTCACGGAAGTAGGTTACGATAATATGTATGTATGTATGTACGTACGTATGCATGTATGTGATGTGTTTGTATGTGTCTATGTATGTTTGTACGTATGTATATGTATGTATGTAAGATGCATGTATGTATGTATGTATGTATGTATGTATGTATGTATGTATGTATGTATGTATGTATGTATGTATGTATGTATGTATGTATGTATGTATGTATGTATGTATGTATGTATGTATGTATGTATGTATGTATGTATGTATGTATGTATGTATGTATGTATGTATGTATGTATGTATATATGTATGTATGTATGTATGTATGTATAATCCCTTCCACAATATGTGGTTGCATATATCACAAATAAGCTAGCCGTGAAATATCAATGAATAATATGTTCCAAACATTTAATGTGATGACTATCATTAGTGTCCCATTTCATTTTGTGGGTCGTTCTCACCACATCGTACATTCAACGGACAATTTTATGTAAATATCAATGCTTATTAATTTATACTCTTTATATATATATGCATATATATATTCGGTTAGTCGTGCTATGCAATGTTTTGATTGATAAACCTATAAAAACCGAACAAGGTTGTCTCATCAAATATACACACACACACATATGCGTATATCTATCATGTGATACTGAATTAATGAGAGATTTGATATTAAGTCAACTGGTTTTGGATTTAAAGTTACAATTCTTTGAGATATTAATTTATTGTATATCCAGCAATTAATAAACACCTAAATAGGTATGATCTCTTTTTCTTTTCCTTTTATTTTTGTCTACCTTTGCAGAATAATAACAAAATCAACACAGAATTAACAAAATAATTAACATCACAATTAATTAGCAAAGAAAAAAACTCATCATTTCTTTTCTTTTTTCTTTTTTGTTTACAAACCGAAGCCCATAGTAATCAACAATAAATCATTTTGCACCTCTTCTCTTCCGCTTGTCGTTTGTACCTGCAAATACATTTCGTGTGATAAATTGATGAATACGTTGTCGAATCGAATATATATATATATATATATATATATATATGTGTGTGTGTGTGTGTGTGTGTGTGTGTGTGTGTTCTCTCATGCTAAAACATTTTAATAGATATAGTTTTTTATAATGTGAGTGCGAATTATACGATATATGTATATATATGTATATATATAATATCTTGAATTTATAGCTAGTACGAACTAAAATATAACATCAAAATTATCTAGGAAAAAAAGAGGAAAATACTATATATATATATATACACACATATATATGTATAACCTTGAAGATGGTCCAAAGCCAACTTCCCATTACGTGATGCTTGGAAGAAATCCAAGTTCACGTTCGCTGCCGGATTCTCCTGTTTATAAAAAGAGTATACACGTACATTCACAAACTCCTCTCGTATTCATACGTATTTATACGTACATATGGAAATTTTCTACTTCGAGAGAGAAAAGTAATTCGAATCGAACCTTGAACGTTCTCTGTGAAAATTCCTCCGCTTGCTGCCTCGAAACTTCGTTTCTGAGCCCATGAATGTTCTTGGCATACTAAACACGTGAGGTTAATTATAACCAAATGGGTACTCATTACAAAGACCAAAGTTATCAAGAATTTGAAGGATATATACACACACACACACACACGCGTATAGTATACCAAAGAGCTTGCGGTGTCGTCAAGACAAGAATAAAACCTCCTCCTATGTTGTTGTCCCTCATGTTCCTTCTTGTTCTTGTTCTTGGAGCAGTACACGTCTTCTTGGAGGAACTCTTCTACGTCTTCGCAGTAAAATCTTGGACCCGAGGAAGCGTCGGAAACCATGGATAGATCCACTTCATATTCATCATCTCCAGCAAGATTTCTTCCTCCATTGATGAAACTATCGAAACGGTGAATTGAACTCGAAGAATAGTCTAAGTACGTCGTCCAACCCGATTCTCCTGCTTCGCTGAATCCCGAGTTTTCGAAATCCATTGCTTTTGATGTAATTGGAATTCGGGTTTTCGCCCGAAAATTAGTTATCTTTTGATATGGGTTTCTTTGACAAAAGCTTTTGGCTTTGAACAAAACGCTCTTTGGGTGTGTATGTGTTGTTTTTTTTTTCTCCCTCTCTTTCTTGGCTATAAGGGTTTAGAGGAGGAGAAACTTTCTTTTAATTCTCCCATCTTGTGTTGCATTTAGTATTTATAAGGGTGAATGAATCGACCGTCTTATGTTTTTAGAGATTTCATTTAATACCCGATATTTCAAAAAATTCTTGCAGTAAAATTGCATCCCTCGTTATCTATTTATTTCTTTGGTGGGAAAATCATGTATATCATTTTTTAAAAAAAAGTTTTGGATGAACAAGCCTTTTAGGATGATCATTCAAATTGATGGTAACCCTCTCATAGGTTATGGATTCGGATGATATTTTGCAGATTTGTAAATAAATACGCACCTTAAAAGATAACATAAAAGTTAGAAATTAATTAAGTAAAAGTTTTAAAACCCACCAAACAAACAATTCTTAAGAATTAATTTTTCTTAAATTCTTGACATATATAATTTATAAAATCTGAACTAAATATAAAAATAATTAAAATATTCAAATGAACATGAAAATTTCATTACAAAAGAAATATTTTTAAAGCAAATCAAACCCAATTAAATACAAAAATCAATATATCAATTTACGCTTTTTGTTAAAAAAATAACCCCAAACCGGAATATAAAAAAAAACAATATATCCACACTGTGATATTTTTACCCCCCAAAACAAACTAACTTATCTTGTTCAAGTCTCATTGACAAGAGACAAGATCCAAAACTTGTCACATCTTAATAATAATAATAATAATAAGAAATAAAACTTTTTTTTTTCGGAAAATGAAAGAAAAAAAAAATCAAACAATGTGAGTAGTTGTCCAGTGGATGCGGATGGGGTCCTCAGTATTTCATGGGCATACATACACACACACATATATATATATATAACAACAAAAGTTTGCCAGTTGGCTTTTTGAATGTGAATTGATGGTTTTGTTGGCGATGACACGGCAAATGGTTTTCGTGCTAGTGGTAGGCCTTACGTACTTTACCACCCTACACGTATTACGTATTCTTATACGTATACGTATACGTATACGTACGTACACAATCAAATGCCATGCAGAGGGACACTGGTTGGGCATCCTTGTGTGTGTGTATATTATATGTATGTCTGGGACATGGCTTCAAGTTTGGGTACTAGAGGTATAACTAAGATGAGATCGAGCATATTCGATTAAGATATTCAAAATTCGAATTTCAAATCTTTTATACGCGAAAATATGATTATGATCCATAGAATTTGTTGTTATTTACAAAAATATATCACCATGTTTTAAACCTGTCCATCAGTTGTCCCTATACGTTCTTGCCCTCTTGAACCCTCCTTTTCTTTCGGAATCTTCGGTCTCTCCGTCGGACAAAATATCTAAAATACCCTCTTTTTTTGTTAAAACTACTTCTACATATATTCTCTTCCAAATGTGATTATGTGACTAAAATAACTATATGGTCATATTATGGTCACATTGATCACACCGTTAAATTTATGATGATTTCACCAAGTGATTAGTATCATATGTAAGGTGTGACTATTGTGATTTGGTGTAATCACCATAAATTTAATGTTATGATCAATGTGATCATTATGTAACTATACGATTATTTCGGTCACCATATTTAGAGGACGGTATATATAGGATTAGTTTTAGAAAAGGGTAATGCCCTGCCGCCTTATAAATGATCTCCTCTGGCTTTTACTTAACCCAACCTTCTTTGGATTATTACCGTATGACGCCACATTTCTTAGATTTTACTAATCAACCCCACAAGTTTCGTCTAATCAGATTTTCTGAGAGAGAAATAACATTTAGTTTATATATATGAGAGTATCTTCTGATAAAAGGTTTTTTTAAGATATCATTAGTCATATCATCCATTTCCACGATGGGATTAGAGCCCATAATCTTTATTAAGAGACCCTTTTATTATATTGCAAAGATAAGATAACTAAAAGATATGGTGAAAAAAAAATGATTACAGAAAAGGATTGATCAAATGAAACTTGGAATTTTGAAAAAAAAAAAAGAGAAAAGAAAAAAAATGATGGTCCTCTTAATAATGATTCATTTTGCAAAATCTGGATGGAATAATATTTAAAAAATAATAGTTTTATAGAGACAAATAAATCGCCTTTTTATATCACATTAATATATAAATCGTAATTTTGTGATCGTTATTCTAAATAAATTGTATATTAAAAATATAAATGATAAATTTATTACATGTGCTTTTTTTATTGTCATTTTGTTCAAGTTATATTTTTTTTTTCTGATTGTAAATTTAAAATATTTTAAAGCCTTTGTGATCTGATAGATTAGGTTATTATTCAATGTTGATTTCTTTGGGGTCATTTTCGAAAGAAATTTATAGCACTGTGGGTCGTCTTCTCCGCCCACGCAACAAGCCAAGGCATCGCCTACGCCAAAGCAAATCAGATCGAATTAAGCTCTCTCTCAGTTTCTTCTCATCGAATTAAGCGAAACGGTTTCAGAAAGCTTTAGCAGAAACCCCAATTCATCTCCGAAATCGTCGCAGGGTTTCTCGTCTTGATCGGAGAAGAAATCGTCGAAATTGGGCGGAAATGCTCAGCGATGGAGAAGACACTCCTTCAAGGCAAGGACAAAATTCCGACAAAAATGAAGAGAATGATCATGTTCTTTCTTTTTTCGATCTTTTGATCCCTTTCTCAGTGGACATTTTTGGGGTTTTTTTCCCTGCTTGATCGTGTGGTTGGTTCCAAGTTTTCCGGGTCAACCTTCGCAGGAAATTTGAAGTCTTTTTCTTTAGACCAGCATGCAAATTTCCAGTTTTGATGTTCACTTTGCGATTACATGAATTGTTCCTCTTACTTCTGCTTCGGAGGATCTTGATCCGGTGGATTTTTCTAAGTTAGTTTTGCAGCTTGTAAGTTAGTGTTTTTTGGGATAAATCAATCCTCTGCTTACTATTCCTTTGATGAAAGATGGACTTTGTTTGTGTTTATGCTTACCTATTCTCAGCAGGTTCTTCATCAATCATCAAATGGTGATTGCATACTGAAATCTAATATAATAATTTGGAGTTTTAGTTCAGCATTCATGGAATTTGTATCTCCTGGAATTCCTTTTTAATGTAGTGATGTTCCTATTGAGAATTTGGGTGGTTCTTTGGGGATGCTAAGGTTAAATTTCACTGCCTGACCTAATGTCTTTTTCAGGCATGAAATCCTGAGTATGGTAAGAAAGCACTCAAAGTCGTTAGGGAAACTCGGAGCTAATGAGAAAGATGCTTCGGATGTAGAAATGGACTCGAATTTCTGGCATGGAATCTTTGATGTGTATTTCATTCGCGGCAACGAATCAAGGGGACGACAAGACGACGATCTTCTGTTTTTTGTGAAGAAAATGGCGAGTAGCTATGTCTAATCTCTACATTATAAAACTTAGGGTATCATATTTATCATGTCTGTCGGTTGATAAAGGGCAGCCCGGTGCACAAAGCATCCCCGTTGAGCGGGGGTCCGGGAAAGGGTCCCACCACAAGGGTGTAT
The DNA here is from genome assembly GCF_000463585.1 of Tarenaya hassleriana. NCBI lineage: Eukaryota > Viridiplantae > Streptophyta > Magnoliopsida > Brassicales > Cleomaceae > Tarenaya > Tarenaya hassleriana. Next base: position 8,617,889 of record NW_010960187.1, on the reverse strand, counting down.
TGTAGGCAAACCTTACCTTGCAGATATTCTGCAAGAGGCTGCTTCTAGGACTCGAACCCGTGACCTCTAGGTCACAACGGCAACACCTTAACCGGTGCGCCAAGGCTCCCCTTCATGTCTGTTGGTTGATATCAGAGTATATTCTATACTTTTGCAGAGCTGTAAACCATATGGTTTGAACGAAAATGAGGAAGCTCCAGCCCCTTACTTTGTGCGCAGGTGGGCACCTAAGGTAAACATTGTAGAAAAAACAAATCCACATATCAACATAGAATTCCGTACGTGAAGAGGAAAGCGGTAATGAAACATGATTTTTACTTGTTCATAATGATGGAAACTTTGATAAGTTGTAATATCTTCGACTTGTTGTCCCTCCAATCACGTTTTCTTCTCATAAATAGATCCCTTGGATAAGGAATCCCTTTGTAAACACATGGTAATGATTTTCTCACCCTTTATGAAGCAGTTAGACGAGATCCTTGGTGAAAGCCTTCCCGACGTTGATTGGAGGAAATCGTTTTATTTGAATATGATTGCTCACACGTCGTTCACTGTGACAGTGGCAATTTGCAGGTAATCTTTGATATCCGTACTATATTGTTTATACATGCTTCCTCGATTTGCATCAATAATTCCTTGTTTTGACTTGCAATGTTACTATGTTAACACCTAGTTGGTGGTGTTTTCAGTCATGAGGCTCTAAAGAGTTATCAAACAGATAGGGACACATCACTATCCCCTGTGTACAAGGTTAGAGATCTTGAGTGTTTGATGAAATTATTCCATCTCGAGTTAACGTCTATTCGTATGGCTTCATAGCACTTGTTTTGAATGAAATGACTAAACCTATATCCATGTTTTGTTCAAAATACTTTCATCCTTATAGAGTTCAATCATCAATTAAGACAAGGATCAGAGATGGAATATGACTCCCGCTTCTATTATTCTTCTTTTCAGCTTCATATTCTGTGTATTAACAATGATCTTAATTGCCTGACATGATCTTAAACTCCTGCAGGTTGTAAAAACCGTCTATGCCTCACCTAGCCGTGTTAATTTTCATCTAGACTCGAAGAAGGCAAGTATTGTCTATTCATCTAAAGCTATGGTTGTCCATTGTGAGTTCGGTTCTGATGTTGCCATTATCGTTTACCTAGGGAGACGAGACGACACCTGCCTATCCGGATATTAGTTTTGCAGTTGATGATTTTGACTCAACCTTTGATGCTGTGGTAATATATTTTCTTCCTCCCCTCTTTTTTGGATTTTCAGTTGTGCATTTTTTTGTTAGTTCCTTATCTTTGAGGAAATTCTCTACCCATGAGTGGATTCTGAACTCTGAAGTTGTTTAGACATTTTTGTTCACCGTGAAATTGACTTCCCTTTGATACTATCGAGGAGTTTGGCATGAATTCTCTTTTGCCACAAGAAACTAAGGGCAGAAAATGCATGCATGCGTAATCCCCAATTAACGGGGTGGTCGATATTTTGCATGACTCTTTACTCGGTTTTCAGGAATGGATTCAAGTAATGATATTTCACACAACTGCTGTGCTTCTTGTTGTTACATCTTTTAGTCATTCTCTTTCCTTTTTTTTTTCTGGTGGGTAGTATGCAAAGGATTCAAAAACACTAGTTTGTTAAAATGCTTGCAATTCTCGTATGTGTTTGCAGGTTTTGACAGAAAAAGATCACTGCTATTGTGTGCTTCTTAATGCCCATGATGGAGCTGCATTTCCAAGTGAAAAAGGGGAAGATGCTAACAATGCAAATACCGATTCCGACTCCTCAAGGATGAAAAATGCCAAGGTCTAGCGATTTGTCTCTTCATCGATCTTTAGCAGCCTTTTTTTTTTGAAATAAATGCATATATGGAATAGTTTTCTCGTTAAAGATCAGTATTTTCCATGGAAAGATGGTTTTAGATGTATCCTCAATTTTACGAGGCGGGTTATCGAATGTGTGGTTTGCAGGTTACTCTGTTCTCTGGATTTGTCAGCTATCACATGGTTCGAGATGCCTATGAAGGTTTCCTCCCCGATATGACCGCGTGCTTTCCTTACATGTTACATCTATATATATAGACACCCCTTCTGTATGCTTTGTTCGTTCTTGCCCGGATGCTACTCTCCTTATCTATTGACATCCGTAAATGGGTTTTATTTATTCTTTGGTTTTTACAGCGGGGAGGTCTCGGTTCGGGAGTCTTCTATCGCTCGGACATAACACGGGTAAAGCGGATAGACTTTATATGAGGGGTCCCGGAGGAAGGGGAGAAGTAGAAGTAGCTGTTTCCGGTGTTATAGGTACTCTTCCAACTCTCAAATCTCGTTCTTTTCCCGTAACTTTTCATCTATCTCGTTGTTTTCCAATGCGATGTTTAATGTAAAGTAACAGTTTTTCGCATAACTTTGTATGTGTGTGTGTCTATATATGTATAGATCAGAGCGGGGTAGATGTAGGGCCTATGTCGCCGTTGCAGACGAAGAAGAGGATAGGACTGGGGTCGATATTCCACAGAGCGGCGACCGTTGCAACGGTAGCAGCGAAACAAGCGATAGCTGCGGCTACTTCGGCATCATCGGACGAAGATGAGATGATGTTCCCTCTGAAGTGCTGTTTGATGTCCATTTCATTGCCATGGGACTCCATAGCTCACGATCTCCTCTTCAAGGTGACCATTGAAAACAATGGAAAACTTCCTTCCTGCTCTTGTTTTTATCTGCAACTGAACAGCTGTTGTTTCAAATTCAGGGGTCTCCTCCGGTGAACATGTGAGAAAATCTCCAATGGGATAACCTTCGAAGGGCTTTTCGCATTCGTATGCATTCGTTTTCGTGTTTTACGGGAAGTGAGGAATTATGCACGAAACCACTTCTCCTTTTTATAGTAATGGGTGGATACAGGTCGGGTAACTGATCGGGTTTCGGAGTTCGGAATATCCATCCTCGTATCGTACCAGTATCGGTGGAGCTTTGGATGTCCGTGAGATGCTCAAAACGTTTTAGATATCCCCACGTTATTTTGTCGGCCGATAAGAGGCGAGTCTAGTTCGACAAGATCGCGAGGAAAGAGAGACGGGTAGAGATGAAAGACGTGCCCAACGAGCGGCGACTGGCGAGGGCAGAGGTGAGTTGTCGGAGGCAAGGCGAGGGGTCCCCTCGTCCGCATCGCCCTCAACCTGTCTGTTCTTTAAAACGACGAAAATCCGTAAAATAAATATATATCTAATCCTAGGATTCACTTCCGAACCTCGTCGCCCCCTTTTGTCCTCATGTCCCTTGGATTAAGATTACCCTTTGATACGACGAGTGGTCGCTGACCCAAACTCGAACCCGAATTCGGCAAAATTCAAATCCTCTTTGCTGTCTCCGGACTTATTTATCCCCCACCGTTAGACGGATACCCACATTTCAAATAAACGGATCAAATCAGATACTCGGGTATTTTGGATTCCGTAATCTGAATGAGTTCATGTTTGAAATTTAGAAAGCCCTTTTTTTTAAAAAAAAAATTAGGGTAGGGGGATTTTCAAATTCTTTCCCAACGGCTAGAAAGAGCACCAAGAACAACCCCCTTTGAAGAGGCGTCTTCAGAACAAAGGCCAAAGCACTCTCAGATCGGATGGAGAAGATCTGTGTCGCTGTGAGGCACTCCGGCGCCGGCGGGAAAGTCTCCGGAAAATCAAACTGCCCACTGGAAAGTCGAAGACAAACGCATCTCTCTCTATACAAGTCACTTGACACTTCAATCTCCAACGTCTCTTACGCTTTCGGTGCGCATTTCTGATTCTTAAGTAGAATTCTGGGTTTTTGTTTCGATTGTGTTTTGTGGGTTGTGACAGATTGCGGTGTTTGGTTTTTGTAGATCATGTATTCGACGAAACTTGTACGAATACCAGAGTTTACGAGCTACTCACCAAGGATATTATCCATGCCGCAGTCGATGGTTTCAACGGTAATCCGAAGCTCCATTATTTGTGTGAATATTATGCCCCACAATTTTTGTGGACTTGATTTATGGATGTGAATCTGTGATTATGGGGTACAGTCTTCTTCTCCAACTTGGCTGTAGGGTTTCTTGTAACACCTAGAGTTCATTTTTTTGGTGTTTCCTGTCAATATTTTCATGCTTTGCCTTTTTCTTCAGAAAAGTTTTGATTTTTCAAGGTGACTCTTGCTTTACTGATTGTTTATTAAGTTTACTAGAATTGTGCCTCCCAGTAGATGTTATACAGTTACAGGCTTTCACATGCTGTGTGGTTTCACTGTGCTAAATTTGGGAAGCACATATGCAGAGAGTCAGCGGTTTTGGTGCAATGTTGTGCAGGTACTGCATTTGCCTATGGACAGACAAGCAGTGGAAAGACGTTTACGATGAAGGGTCCTGAATCTGATCCCGGAATAATTCACAGGGCGGTCAGAGATGTGTTCGAGCGAATAAATACTGTAGGTGCAGAGTTAAATGACCAGAATTCCATCTTCTAGAGAGTAAAAAAATCAAATCTTGACTCATCTGTTTCACTTTTTGTCTGCCCAGATATCTGAGCGAGAGTTTCTCATCCGGGTTTCTTATATGGAAATTTACAATGAAGAAATCAATGATCTTTTAGCTGTTGAGAACCAGAAACTGCAAATCCATGAACATTTCGAGGTTGGTTTTATTTTCACGAGTGGATATATTCTCCATTAGCTTTTCTGGAATGATCAAACCCACAAGCTTCTCTTTGTTTCCAGCGTGGAATATTTGTCATGGGCCTCAAGGAGGAAATTGTCAATGATGCTGAGCAGATTCTAAAGCTTATTGATTCTGGAGAAGGTGTTAAGCCAGACAAAAACTGTGAAGTATCTGTTTTTCTCAAAATTTTATTTGTTCTAATTGTATCTGACATGGTTTTCTTGGTCTTTGTAGTCAATAGGCACTTTGGCGAAACAATTATGAACATACACAGTAGCAGGTCTCACACAATCTTCAGAATGGTAATGACTCAAAAGCTGTGGATATAACCTAGATTCAAACCAAAGTCTGTATTCTGATGCCATATCTGTGGTATGACAGGTGATTGAGAGCAAGGGAAAAGAAAACAACTCTTCAGATGCTATCCGTGTCTCAGTTTTGGTCAGTTATTGCTATTTGGTTGAATCTTTTAAAAGGGCACTTTTAAAAAGCTTTTCCTATTACAATCTTGTTTAAGTTCGCCACTTCTCTTATCTCAAATCTGGGTGCATTCTATTTCCATAATGGATCATAGAATTTGGTTGACTTGGCCGGCTCTGAGCGAATTGCTAAAACTGGTGCTGATGGAGTACGATTGAAGGAAGGGAAGTACATTAATAAGAGTTTAATGATTCTTGGAAATGTCATCAATAAACTAAGTGATGGTGCAAAGCAAAGGTATCTCTTACTCTTGATTTTAGAACATTTAACATACATTCCATATCTCAACTCCTCTTGATACATCCTTGTTATAGGGCACATATTCCATTCCGTGATAGCAAGCTGACTCGTATTCTTCAACCTGCACTTGGTGGTAATGCTAAGACCTGTATCATATGCACTATTGCACCAGAAGAGGTACTTTGACTTTGCTTTTATTGATCTTCTGGGGACAACCAGCAAGATATATGACTCATCGGGTGACATCATGCTGATGCGTGTAGGATCATATTGAGGAATCAAAAGGAACTCTCCAATTTGCCAGCAGAGCCAAAATAATCACCAACTGTGCTCAAGTGAATGAGATCTGCATATGAATCTTTATTATTATTATTTTTTTGAAATCTGGAGGTTTGTATAGATTATCAGTATTCCATTGTTATATGTTTTCTGTTTCCACCTTTCCAAACATATCCCTGTTAGGCCTGTTCTCTTCCCCCATGTGCTTAGCGTCCCTTCTATATCTCATTTTAACCAAACAAAATCTGACATTGTTGAAATGCTTCATCAGATCTTGACTGATGCAGCTTTATTGAAGCGGCAAAGGTTAGAGATTGAAGAGCTTCGGATGAAACTAGAGGTGATAATGAAATTAATATTTTGAATCACATATATTAGTTGAAAGGATATTGACACTGGTAAAATGTGTAGGGATCCCATACTGAGGTTCTGGAACAAGAGATCTTAAAGTTAAGAAATCAGATGCTCGAGGTAGATTTTCTTTCAAAGTTTTCCTACCGCTAACAGAATTCTCTGTAAGGGGGAGACTAAGAACAAGAAACCTTTTTTCAATTGTTTTGTTTTATTCTCAGTATGAGTTAGAGTGTGAAAGACCCGAAACCCAACTTAAAGGAGAGAGGAGAACACGGAAGGTACATGAACACTGCATCAAGGATTTCAATAATCTTGTCTCAAATTCAGACCTTAGGAGGAACCAGTCTGAGGTACGGATTTTTTGTTCCAAGATGGGAATGTCAGTTCCATTAAACTTTTTTTTTTTGGTATGCTCCGTAACCATTTCATCTATACGTCTTTCTGAGGATTTAAACTAGACATAAGTTCTAAGACTATAATGCATACTTTCATATTCCTGATTTCTGTTCAAGCATAACCACAATCTCTACCATTGAGCATTGAGTTTTATGATTTGACAACTTATCACTCTTCATTAGTTTTTTTTTTGTAGACAAAAGTACTATGTATAAGCTAGTTTGATACTCTTGTGTCTCTGATTGTGTGAATGACTTGTTCAATTTACTGCCTTCATTTGCAGGAATTCATCAGTGAGAGACAGACACCAGATGAGAATTGCTATGGAAATGATAGCTCAGAATTCCCAGATACTCCTTGCTTTAGATCTGCTTCCAAATCCTTTGTTGTTGCTCGGTCAAATTATTCAGGGTTGTCTGATTTTAGCCCTCTGGTTGATTCCTTTGGAAATATGGCCGATGAAGACACATGGATGAAAATGAACAAAGGTTATGTAGTAGATCTTGATAAGCTCCAGTGTGCTCCTTTTGTCAAAGGTCTATCCGTTCCTTCAAGTACCACAACTAAGGTGAGTACGTTATGTCCATGAAAATCAAATATGTTGCGTATGAAAGTCTTACAGAACAGTACTGAGTGCATATAATGTTCCAAGCTTTTTTTCCCGTTCTCTCTGGTTCATTCTTAGTTTTCCTTTACAGTACCACTTATGTTGGAACATACAGTTTTACTCGAAACTGGCTCTTTTTCAGCTCTTCATATTCTAAGAATTATCTATCTTTAAAACATCATTCCACTTATTACCTGAAGCCTGTCCAAATTTTATGCAGCTACTTAACCTTTTTTACTATCACTTTCTTGTTGTTGGTGAGGAGTTTCAGCACATGCAGTATATGCTGGAAGCTGGTCTCAATGTGTTTATTGCTCTTTTAGGAAAGCCTTCATGGAAATGACGAAGAAGACTTGGAAGATCTTAAAAAGCGGTTTGAATTGCTGACCAGGGAGAGGGACACTCTTGAGGTCAGTATTGTCGGCCCATTTGAGCTAACAATTTAGTCGCATTTTACATTTAGTCCCTAATTTGATGGACTTCTATCCAAAATACCCTCCTTTTGCTAAAACTATTTCTTCACATACCCTTCTCCAGATGTGACCATATGACCAGAATGACAGTGTGGTCACATTGGTAATAACGTTAAATTTATGGTAGATTCACCAAGTGATTAGTGTGATATGCAAGATGTGACTATGGTGACTTGGTGTGATCATTGAGAAAAACACCTGAAAATTTCTGAACTTGTAATTTGGTGTAATATTAATTTATGAACTTGTAGGTGCATCTATTTATTCCCGAACTTGTATTTTTTAACACAATAATTGCTGAACTTGCATTTTTTAACACAGTAATTCCTAAACTTGCATTTTTGAGTACAATAATTCATATACTTTGTTTTGGTTGGTCAATTAGTGGTATGGACGATTATGAAACTGTTAAACAAGTTTAGGAATTAATGTGTTAAAAAATGCAAGTTCGAGAATAAATAGTCGCACCTACAAGTTCATGAATTAATATTACACCAAATTACAAGTTCAGGAATTTTCAAGTATGTTTCCCTTATACATTTAATGTTATGACCAATGTGACCACTATGTGACCATACTGTCATTCTGGTCATATAATCATATCTGGTCATATAATCATATTTGGAGAAGGTTATGTGCAGAAGTAGTTTTAGCAAAAGGAGGGTATTTTGGATTAAGTTGAAAATTGTATGTGTTCCTCGAGGTTTTTTTATTCACTCGACAAAATCACTGGATAGAGCCTTGAGCCTGGGGTATATCTTTGATATTTTTAATTTTTATAGGATTGCTTCCTTGATAATTTGTGCGTCAATTCATGTATTCTCAGAAAAAACATAATGAACAAGTACTTCTGAATAACCGACTAAAGGAAAAGATTTCTGAGCTCAAACTAGAAGCAGTGGACATGAAAGAAGTCCCTAAAAGGTTGTTCGAATCTGTTGCCAGCTGCAGAGATATCCACAAGAACGTTCAATTCCCATTGAAGGTAAGTAATGTGCTTTTCCACTGTGATTTGCTTGGAATCTATGAATGATAAACACGGTTCAAGTTTTTTTTCTTTTGTCGATTTGATAGAGCTTTGTCACGGATGAAGAATCTCCTACCTCAAAATTACTGATTGGTACAACTGAAATCACTGCGAGCCTTCTTTCTGCCCTGGAAACACAATTTTTAGAGGTATTGGATGGTCGGAAAGCAACTACTGCCACCACTTCTTTATCTAAAGATCATTGGGAAACACTTTATGAGAGAATGACGAGGAAAGCCACGTGCTTGCTTTCAGATGCACAAACCAGAAATCAACTTCTTAATTTCCATAAGAAGGTAGATTCCTCTTCACTATCATCAAGATATCGTATTGTATTTTTATTTTCCCTTGTGGTTGTAGGATGTATAGCCTCTCTGATGAGGTCTTTAGTTCAGCGAAACCTCTGCATCTGTTGAACCTTTGAGCTACAGTTGTATTTCAATAAATGGGGTTTTCTCTTCCTGTTAATTGGAAATACTGAGTGAAATTTTCTTGGTCGATTTCCTTTTTTAGTAATTCACCATAGGTTCAGGGAATCTTTTCAAATTGTTGTTTCAGGATGTATGGTTTCTGATGATCTTTTTGCATTATAGTGATGAACTGGTTTTCAAGTTCTAGTTTTTATCCGTATAGAAATACGAGAAGGGGATCTCATTCTCCATGTTGGACATATATCCCATAGAACCTTACCATGTAACCACTCCTCTCATCGATTACCGCATCGGAAATCTTCTTGTATGTGACTCTTTAGTTGTAAAAGTTTCTCGATCATCTCAAAGATAGGGGAAGATTGTAGAAGAAAAGGAGGATGTTTTGATGGATTTCAAGGCAGAACTGAAGAGAAGGAAAGATGTGGAAGAAGAGATTATTAAGCAGTTCAGCAATTGCATTTGCAAACATGCAGGGTTCAATACCCGAAATCTCCTTAGGAACAAAGCTTTGTAGATGAAGAAACTAAGGCCTTCAGAAATTCGGACAAGCACTCAGGATTGTGCCCAAGTAATTGGATCATATTAACAGTTTCCATCTTAAGATACCACATCTGTTTATTCCACCTAAAAGATTTTGTCAGTTAGGATCATATATGCAGAGTGATCACAAGACTAATAACCAAAGACCTTTTCTTCTGGTTTTTGTTCGAAGACAGTTCTTTTGGGCTGATTTCTTCACTTTTTCCGAGAGCTTCAAAGGAAAAGGGTAATCTTCGTTCTTCCTGAAGCTCGACTCTCTCGGCTTCAAAACCTTAAACAAAGTGCTTCAATCGATAACAAGTTACCCCCCACAAAAACACCATTCATCACTATAATAAACATGTCTGATGAAAACTCGGTGTCTGTGCCTTATGTCATCTTGTCTTGAAACTCAGGTGACAGGTGACAAGAAAGGATTCAAAATGCCGGTACAAATAATGCAGAAGATGATGATACTTGTTCCAGATAATGATTGCTTACAGCGAAGCAGAGCTTCTCAATGGCCGAAAAAACAGAGAATTTCTCAGAAGCATACAACCACATTTTCCATCTCAAGAAACCAGAGCAAGTCTGATAAGCATATTTATGGAAAAGACACCGATAAATGAAGCAGAAGAGGGCGATAAATTCATTCGCCTAAGAAGCAGTATTCTCCTTAGTGGAATTATCGCCCTCGAGCTGGCTCAAGTTCCCCTTCTCCTTGATGAGTTGAACATGGTGATGCTTGCAGTAGAGTTTGCCCTCGTGAGCAATATAGTTTGACGGGCTGATGGTGCATCCTCCATGTGTGCACTTGAAGCAGCTCTTATGGTACAGAGTTCCATTAACCGAAACCTTCAAGATGATATTTCCCAATGGCTATTTCAGGTGGCGATCTATTACACTTTATTATCACAATTTCTTGTAGAGATTTTGGATTCTGACCTTTTCGATGGGATACACAGTTTTGTCACAGCCAACGCATTTTTCTCGGGTTCCAGCAAACATGCTTGACACTTTGTTCGTTGCAGGCCTCTGTCAAAACCTCAGTTCGAAACAGTGAGAAGAGAATCAGGAGAAACAAGAACCTTAAAAAGATCTTCAAGAACACGGGTATTGTCGTGCAGGATTTTACCTCTCCATCTGGTTTTTCAGGTTTTACAATCTTCGGTGTCCCTGCATATATTCAAAACATTAACAAGAACCAACTTTAGATTCTTGATTGTGTAATGGTTTTCACGTTTTCGACGTTTTTTTTTGTGTCTCTTTGTTTCGGATATTCACCTTCGAAGCTTTTCTCAAGACTTCCGGTTCTTTTGAAGAGTTGATCGAAATGTGGCCTGCAATAGAGAACTCCTTCAAAGGAGTTGTAATTGCTAAGCTGCAAACATAAAAAAAAACAGATCTGTCACATCAGATTCATCTTCCATTGAACCAAATATTCAGTCACTCCAAATTCTCCGGACCAAACCAAAAAGCTCAAGATTCTACTTCCTATGCTGCAAAAGAGATCTTTCTCATTGGATTCATCTTTCTTGGATCCAAAAATCGGACATTTCCAAAATTCCAACCAAACCCATGATCCAAGGTTCTACTTCCTGAGTTGCAAACAGATCTCTCTCACATCAGATTCATCTGTATTTGAACCGTATTCCAGACACCAAATCCAAGATTCTACCTTCCTAGGCTGAAAACAGTACTCAGACATTCATCTTCATCAGAACTATCCAGAAGCTGTCTACCATTTTCACTGGAGAAGAGAACCCAGAATCCAAAATGGATAGAGAAACAAGAATCAAAACCAAAGTTCTGTGCTTTTCTTTTCATTTATTCTTTCGCTTTACCTTGAGAGTTCCTTTGCAGTGATGACACCGGAAACAGGCCTTGTGATAAACACGGTTGTCGGCGGTTAACTTGTCGACGAGGTAAACGGTTCTGTCACAAGCCATACATTTCTGGGTAGTTCCCGCGAACGCCATTGTTGCGCTCTTGTCTGAAACAGACCAGACTCAGAGGGTTTATCTGAAGAGAGGAGGAGGAAGAAGAAGAGGGAGATGAATTGGTTTGTGATTTGTCTAATTTGAAAAGATAAATATACAGATTCAAGAGGAGAAAACGTTTGGTGGATCTTGTTTCTTTGTCAATGATTTTTGTCCAAACTTTGCAAGTACCCACCCAACAATCTCTGTCCCCTCCCCCCTCAGATATTTTTGTGTTTTTTTTTTAATTCCACGTAATAATTAGTAAATTAGCAATTAGTAAAATAACACAGTTACTTAATTATGATTAGCTAGCTGTTAATCTCATTTACTTTCTCTGCTTTATTCCAATAGTTGTCTTAGCCTTTTTTTCCCCTTCTTGGGGCCAATACTGCTTTAGGAGTATTGATTATTATTGTTGAATTAGTTGGAATTTTAATATATATATATATATATATATATATATATAACATGCTTTGGCATAAAGGTTTCGGTTGAGCTGTATTGTTTTATATAATTAGTTGGAATAATGAGTGATCATTATTGCGTAGCCCATGGATGGCAGATTTTATGTAATCAATATCCAAATATTATAATATATATATATATATATTCACCTATAATGAACTGATTTTATGGGTGGAAAATCAACATTTTTTAATCGAGTTAAGTGACAGTCTGTTTTTTTTTTTTTTAATTTCGTAAATAATTCTATACAAATACGCGGCCATAATAAACTAACTAAATAATTAATTGGATTGAAATATATGAACATTTATGAAAATAGAGATGGAACATTCATTCTAAATAAAACGTTTTTTTGTACCAAGTCGTGGCATCCCCCGTCACCGTGTCTGCGCACACTTATAGTTATATGATCTCTTCCTGAACACTGCATGTGAACCGTATCCAATCGTAATTCCCACCCTAATAATAAGACATGATAATGAGAAGTTGAACTCATATAAAGGATAATTTTATTTAAAAATCCATAGGAAACCACTAAATTCATATTTTAGTTTGGTAAAATCTAAACGCAACAACATTCAGTGTTTTCAGAAGGACCGTGAGGTTCACATAATCCCCTCGTAAAATGTGGTGGGGGTCCAGCTGATGCACACGGTTTATTACAATCCGGATTGGATTTGCATGGTCCTGCCCAATAACAATCCTCTTCTTCTTGATTCACGTTGCCTGCAATTCGATCAAAATAAAAAAATATTTAAAGATTAAAATTTGATTATTCTATTTAAAAAATTCCAATGTAGTGAAAACAATTAAATAAAGAATTTTTATATTAAAATAAAAAATATTTTGTTATGGTTTCAAAAAGAAATAGATAAAAAATTATACTTGATGATTGAACCGTCACAACAAGTGAGACTATGATAAGAAGAGTAATAAACACATGCTTTGAGGATGACATTTTCTTCGTTACTCTAACAAGGATAACTATATACGTATTAAAATGTTATGATGATTTTTTTCTCTCCACTTAAAATTGTAGGAGTTGATATATATATAGACAGAAAGGTGTAACCTTTAAAACTAATCAAATGAAAAAATTCTTAAAAAGGTAATAATATCATTTGATGGACCAAAAATACAATCGTATACATATATATCAATAAATAATTTTCGTTATGAATATGAAAGATATCTTGTCAACATTTTATTTATAAAGAAGATATTTTGCCAAGTTTTTTAGAAATGTTTATGGAAACAAAACGAGATAAGATTAACGTCCTCCATGTGTACCGTAAATCACCACAACGAAGTAAAAAAAATAATGTATGCCAAATCAATGTAATTATTATTTTTAATAAATATTATTTGTTTCTACATTAGTACTAGTGAAATACACCATCCTATTTCGAATAGAGATATAATGGATACTTCCAAATATTTCTTTACCATAATTTTGTAGTATACAATGGATACTTCCAAATAATTAAACATACTCGCAAATAAGTAAATAAATAAAATTTATATAATTTTAACTGTCGTTCAATTTATTTCCACATAATGAACCAAAAATAGTATGCGATCACCGTGTAATTTAAGAAATTAATAATAAAGAATTATATTAAATCAGTAGATTTGATATATCTTTTGACCCATTAGATTCCAATGCAAATTTCGACTTGTAAACAAATCCATTTTTTGTTTAATAAATTCACATTCGGGTATCAATTTGAAAGAATGTAAAATGTATATGATATAATTGTTTATATGCAAAATCACGTATTAATATACAAATTTATTAAAAATACTTCATAAACATGATATCAATTAGGAATGGGCGTTTCGTTGTTAATGGGTTGTTATATTCGATCGGTCTGTTTCGATTTCAGTTACTATTATAAAATGTACTTTTTTTTAATAATATTTCCATGTTTTTGGAGGTTCTCGGATGTTGAGTTTTAAAAAAATGACCGTTTTATACTTTTGATGGTTCGGTTCGAGAACGATAACTAATTTTTCGGTTCGATTTGCTTCGATTTCGAGACACCCAATTGTAACACCCACCCCTAATAATAAGACATGATAATGAGAGGTTGAACTCATATAAAGGATAATTTTATTTAAAAATCCATAGGAAACCACTAAATTCATATTTTAGTTTGGTAAAATCTAAACGCAACAACATTCAGTGTTTTCAGAAGGACCGTGAGGTTCACATAATCCCCTCGTAAAATGTGGTGGGGGTCCAGCTGATGCACACGGTTTATTACAATCCGGATTGGATTTGCATGGTCCTGCCCAATAACAATCCTCTTCTTCTTGATTCACGTTGCCTGCAATTCGATCAAAATAAAAAAATATTTAAAGATTAAAATTTGATTATTCTATTTAAAAAATTCCAATGTAGTGAAAACAATTAAATAAAGAATTTTTATATTAAAATAAAAAATATTTTGTTATGGTTTCAAAAAGAAATAGATAAAAAATATACTTGATGATTGAACCGTCACAACAAGTGAGACTATGATAAGAAGAGTAATAAACACATGCTTTGAGGATGACATTTTCTTCGTTACTCTAACAAGGATAACTATATACGTATTAAAATGTTATGATGATTTTTTTCTCTCCACTTAAAATTGTAGGATATAATTGTTTATATGCAAAATCACGTATTAATATACAAATTTATTAAAAATACTTCATAAACATGATATCAATTAGGAATGGGCGTTTCGTTGTTAATGGGTTGTTATATTCGATCGGTCTGTTTCGATTTCAGTTACTATTATAAAATGTACTTTTTTTAATAATATTTCCATGTTTTTGGAGGTTCTCGGATGTTGAGTTTTAAAAAAATGACCGTTTTATACTTTTGATGGTTCGGTTCGAGAACGATAACTAATTTTTCGGTTCGATTTGCTTCGATTTCGAGACACCCAATTG
>NW_010960187.1:8583328-8602281 GCF_000463585.1 Tarenaya hassleriana | reverse complement strand
AGAGTCTAAATTTTGAATATATATATATATATATATATATATATATATATTATTTTTTATTCCATATTTCCATTTAACCTATTAATTTACTCCATTAAATTGATATTTATATCCGATCAATGCTTAAATTTGGATTTGTTGGGTTTTATTTTGGTTAGTCGGTCGATTATTTGATCATATAAGGATATATATTTTTAGGGTTTCGTATAGCTATGATACTTTTTGCATATTTTAACAGAGAAATAAAATAAACTAAAAACACATTATATCGTACAATGCCAATTTAGTTTTTGGTGAAAATTATTACTACATCGATGCACATAAATATCTAAATATATAGTTTGAACATTTAATCACGATGTGGATAAAAATTTGGAAACAATTAGGAAGTTAAAAAAAATGTAATTATCTCTCTTTCTAAAAATGATTATTTTTTTCTTATGATAATAAAAGAAATGGAATTTCCATTTACACTTCTCCCCAAAAGAAAAAGTCAAAAGATTTGACCGAAGATACATGTGCATGAAAACTTTATAATTCTTATTTTATTTTTTCCACGACCCAATGCTATTGACCAAGTTATTACATATAGCGTTAGACCTGGTCTACTTATAAGCATTTTCAGACAAATCCCATATGATCTTCAAAGTCTTCTCCTTTATAAAGCCAGATCCCTGCAAGAACTCCTCCATAACCAAAACCTTCAATCTCCAATCACAAACCCACAGAAAAAAAAAAGAATTTGAAAGAAAAAGGAAGAAACTTTATTATCGTCGATCACAGATCAATCGACATGGTAAGGCACTGTTCATCGCCGAGAGAATCGAGGAGGAACAAGAACCCGTATTCGTCTCGAGGGCTCGGCGAGTTCTCTGCTCTCTTGTCGGAACTCGAGGAGAAAAGACAGAAGATTTACGGGAAACTCGATTCGGAAGACGCTCCTCTCGTGAGGTTTGTGTACAAGAGTTCGGGCGAATGCGTTCCCGTGATCATCAAGTCATCGGACGTGGAGAAAACCTCGAAAAAGACGGTTCGAGATGCCAATATCAAGGCCTCGGTTCAAGAATCCGAGTCCGAGAGCGAGTCGAGAGGGAGTTCAGACGGAGAAACCAAGCGAAAAGGGCCGGACCCGGATGAGAAAACGGATCGAAAACCGTGCGGATTGGACGTTAATCTCCGAAGGATGAGGCGATCGAGCCGGTTTTTGCCCGTGACGGTGATATTGGTTCTTGTTTTCTTGGCGTTTTTTGGACGTTCGATGGCGATAACGTGCACTTGTATCGCTTGGTACTTGGCTCCTACGATCAGTGATCATGGTCGAGACAAGATACCTGCGATGAGGAAGAAAGGTTTAGTGAGGAGACTGAGTAACGAAAGGAGAGTATCGTTCAATCCAAGAACTCAGAGCAATACTTTGAAGAAGGACAAGTTTCCATGTTTGGCCGCTAGGGTTCTAAGTAATTATGGAGACAGATGAATTCGAAGGAATAATCTGAATCTTGCTTCTGTTTTTTTTTCCTGTGCTCTAACTGTACATAGAAATATGACAATATTGGTAAATTACATCTCTTGCCATCCACTTGTGTCATTTGATGAAACGAAGTGATTGTCCGTAAACCCAGATCCCAAATTCCAGGAAAATTTCTATCACCGGGAAGAATCCGACTGTTCATATCATAACACTTCGATCCACAACCAGAATCTGGTTGTCCGAACGAGAATCCGACTCCTCCGACTGTCAAAATCCGCCGTCGAACGGTGAAATCCAGAGACCAGAGTACGAAAATGAACGATGATTCTTCCCAGAAAATATCGGAACGAAGAAGAATGATGAACTCGTGATCGTTGAACTCCAAGAAAAAGAAAAAGTACGGAGATTTGCTCCATCAGATCAGACACAGAGACCAGAGTCTCAATGTCTACGCCCGCTCGCTGGGGGAGAAGAACAAACCTGGGCTTTAATTGGAAATTAATATAATTAATTCGCGTTAAACCTCTGGGCTTTGCCCAAAGGAAAATTACAGCTGAATAGTTGGGCCTGGGGACCCAGTAACGATCATGACGTGGACTAACGCGGTGATGGGGTTATCATATTCATATTGTTTTATATTAATTATCTTAGCTTCGAATCCCCACCGCGACCGATTTGATTTGCCGGCGACACATCGCCGGATCCCTTCGCCGATTTCATCCTCCTCAGATCTAGTCCGGTGGTTGTCTCCTTTCTCCAGATCTCTCGATTCCAATCGGAGATTCGATCTCCTTTTGTTGTCCGATTACGAGGGTTGCGATTGAGGCGATCGATGAGTTGTCTCAGCTCTCGGATTCGATGAGATAGGCGGCGGCGCTGCTCTCCGATGAAGATCCAGAGGAGAGCTCTTCTTCGAGACGCCCTTCCACTTTCCTCAACGTCGTGGCCCTAGGGAATGTGGTGAGTGAGTTAGTGTCTCTCTGTTTCTTCGATGTGTTGTATTTGCGTCTTGTCTTGTTAGGTTTATGTCTGTTCTGAATGTAGTTGTTGGATGCGGTGTCATGGATCTTCTGGATCTCGATAAGGTTTTTTGGAAGTTCCCGTAGTCTAGGAGTTTGCTAGGATGCGTTGTTCATTTTTATCTTGTTTTATCGAGTTCGTTCTAGTTTTCTCTCCTATTACGTGATGGGTCGGGGTATGTGTAGGAGAAACAAGCTGGAGGAAGCTGATGTGTTTTGATTCGTGTATGATGCGACCCAAGTCGGCCATTTGAGTGAAAAGCCCTGCACATTCGGAGCTCCAACAGTTGCGCACATTCTATTGGTGCCGGAATCAGAATCTCGTCCGTGTGGTCATCGAAAAGCTACCTCTCTCTCTCCGGCTTCTTTTCTCATTTCTGACCGATCGAGATGGCAAATTCATCCTCGTGGAATCGCAGGTGTAGATTCCTGAGAAAATACGGGAAATTTCCTCACTCCCCTTTCAAAACGAAATGGCACGAAAATCTCAAACACAGAGACGCCATGGAAGAACTTAGACGAGTTCTGGTCGTGTATTCGGGGAACCCAGTTCGTCAACAGGAGTGTTCGAGCGAGAACAGTGTTTTGTCGCGCCTCATAAGCTCATTCCGCCTCCATAACTGCGACCCCACGCCTCAAGCTTACAGCTTCGTGATAAAAACCCTAGCTAAAACCTCTCAGCCAGAAAACATCGCCTCTGTACTCGATCATCTCGAAAAGTCCGAGAATTTCGAGACATCCGAATCCATTTTCGTCGATGTCATCAGGGTTTACGGAATTTCCGGTCGAGTCGAAGAGGCCATTGATGTTTTCTCCAGAATGCCCAATTTCAGATGTGTACCTTCTGCTGACTCTCTCAATGCCTTGCTCTCTGTTCTTGTTAGAAAAAGGCATGGTCTTGAAAGAGTTCATGAGGTCTTGTCGAAAGCTTCTAGTATGGGAATTAGGCTCGAAGAATCGACCTTTAGAATATTGATCGGTGCCCTTTGTAGAATTGGCGAGGTAGATTCTGCTATGGAATTGATAGAATACATGACAGAGGACGGCCATATTGTTGATCCGAGGTTGTACTCTCTGCTATTGAGTTCTCTCTGTAAGCAAAAAGATGCGTCAAGCTTTGATGTCATCACATTTCTGGAACATTTGAAAAGAACTGGGTTTTGCCCAGGTTCGAGGGACTATGCAAATATAATGAAGTTTCTGATCGATGGAGGAAGAGGAAGAGAAGGTATAGGTGTTTTTAACCAGATGAAACATGATCGAGTAGAGCCCGATATTGTTTGCTATACCATCGTGCTGAAGGGCGTGATTGCAGATGGGGATTACCCGAAGGCAGACGAGTTTTTCGATGAATTGCTTGTGCTAGGCTTGGTTCCTGACGTTTACACTTATAATGTGTACATGGACGGTTTATGTAAGCAAAATGATATCAAGGGGGCTTTAAAGGTCATGGCTTCAATGGCGGAACTGGGTTGTAAGCCTAATGTGGTCACATACAATATACTGTTAAAAGCATTGGTAAAGGCCGGGGATTTGGTCCAAGCAAAGACTCTATGGGAAGAGATGGAGATGAAAGGAGTTGATCGGAGCAAACATACGTATGGTATTATGATGGATGGGTTTAGATGAAGTTTATCAAGCGTGCGGTTTGTTGGAGGAAGCGTTGATTTGGAGGTTATGTCAGAAAGGTTTGGTGAATAAAGCTGTGGAATTTCTAGCTAGTATGGCTGATAAGGGTGTTTCTAGCCATGAACATGATCAAACCCTGATGTGGGCAAAGATTTGGATGGTTAGAACAGAACTGAACTTTGCTTTCCAGTTTCCAATTGGTTGGGAGATGTGGGCTCCATTTCATTTCCACGTTGGATTCAAAGAAGAAGAAGAGCCTATTGTTCTACATTTATTCTCGGTGGTTGTTTGTCTACATATCATTGTTTGATACCACTAACTATGAACTCACCAAACTCCACAATCCAACATATCATTTAGTTTATTAAAGATTATGTTATTTATTATCATCATCATGATTTCTAGGGCTTTTATTTATACGATCATTCGAAATAAGATTATTTAGTCAAAAATAGACATGGAAGAAAAGGGTTTCAAGAATTGGAGGAGGCTATACCACCGTAATCGATATTAATATTTTGTAAATACTCGACGAGTTGGGCATTTCATTAGGCAATAAAATAAGCTTAATGTCCATTTTAATTTAAAAAGAGATACGTGTTGGGACCGACCATAAAACCGTGCAAATATGGTTTGTTACGATTTGTCCGACAATCTCTTTAGTTTCAAAGCTTGCATTATAATTAATACCAATCAATGATTCGTTAGAAAAAATAATATGATGAGAATTTTGGAATTTTTTTTAACACATGCAAAAAAAATCCGACGGTTCGATGTCTCAGTAAACCGGCGATGGCGTCTTGAATCTGTTAACCGGGTTGGATTTCGGCAGAACAATTTGTACTATTCACCAAACTAAACCGGAATCAAATTAAATCAGCCACTAACCAAATCGAACCAAACCAAACCGGAAAAATGGAGTCGACCTCCCAAACCGGCTCCCATTTTCCACACCTCTCCCTTCATTTTTACAGTTAAAACCAAAAAGGATTACACATAGGTTCTCAAGGAATTTGTCTTTCTCAGACTCTTCGTCCATCATTTTTCCACCATTCATCGTCTCGAATCCATAGAAAGGCGGTCCGATTCTTGACAGCAATGGTGTTTTACTTTTATCTGTAGAAGAACTAGGGTTTCTTGCTGGTGAATCCTGGCATTGAACAGGAATTTCGGAGTTGAAGATCTGGAGAGGAATAATAATCAACTTTTTTTTTAAGTTCCAAATTATCCAAAAAAAAAAACATAATCAAATTCGATGCATTTCTTTTCAAAATGTATTGGGCTTTTTAAAATATTCAGAAAACAGAGTATGAGCAAAGGGTTTGAAATAGAGAATACAAAAACACTTTGGATAAAGTTTTGTAAGCAGCTAAAATGTTATTTTCAGACCAATACACAAGTAAATCTGTTCTGTTAATTATATTGAAGCAAAATCTAAATACATTAAAAAAAAAAAACAGATTAAGCACAGCTGATTCACATTAGAGAGACATTCATTACAAGATCTCAAACCCAACAAACAAGTAGTAAAAGATAAAATGGTCAATCATCAATCACTCACCTCAAGTTCAAAGCAATCTTCTTCTTCTTCTTCTTCTTGCTCTCTTTGTTCAACAACACAGAGAGTTTAGCGAAACCGAACTTCTTCCTCTTGCTCACACAACTATCGTCATTGTTACCAGTCTTACCAAGCATCTGACCAAGCGACACTTTCCGTCTCACAGCCATTTCCGACTCCTCTGCCAAAAGCGGACATTTTACTCAAATGACCTAGTTGGATCGCACGAATTTCTGCGGTACACCACCTAAAACATAAGGTATTAATTATTTTTTTAAAAGACTATATTACCCTTAATGAAACCGTGTAATTTATTCATTCGAAAACAACTTTGTTATTGCGACTTCATAATTAATTCTAAATACAGTTGCAATTGG
Organism: Tarenaya hassleriana; assembly: GCF_000463585.1. Classification (NCBI taxonomy): domain Eukaryota; kingdom Viridiplantae; phylum Streptophyta; class Magnoliopsida; order Brassicales; family Cleomaceae; genus Tarenaya; species Tarenaya hassleriana. The sequence goes on along the minus strand of NW_010960187.1, from coordinate 8,596,227 downwards.
TTCTAAACAAGGTGACAAAAAATTTATCTGTTAAATTTTAAAAATAACTACTTTTTTTTGGCACTTTCATCTCCATACCATCATAACTATTTCTTATTTTAGTTGTATATTAGTTATATGTTAGTCATAATAAAGTCGCAAAAAAAAAAGAAGATATTTTGGACTTTTTCAACCGAAAAGTGGTGTAAAAATTGAATTTTTTTTTTTTTTTATGGTGTACCGATAAAATTCGTACGACCCAACTGAGTCATTTGAGTAAAATACCCGCCAGAAGCAGCTTCCTGCTTAGGATTTGCCCTATCGACATTGTGGGTTTCAGCACCAGCATTGTGGGTTGAAACCATTTAGGGCCCATTTCCTTCGGCCTTTAACTCCAAACAGTTTGGGCTTCCTTCTTCTCGCCCTTCGTTGGGTATTTTGCTCAAATGATCCACTTGGGTCGTACCTATTTCTTCGGTACACCACCGAAAAAAACAATTTTTTTTTTCAACTTTTATACCACTTTTCGCTTGAAAAAGTCCAAAATATTCTTATTTTTTTTAATTTTTTTACGATTTTATTACGACTAATATATCACTTATATATAACTAAAATAAGAAGTAGTTATGATCGTACAGAGATGAAAGTAAAAAAAAACAACGTAGCTATTTTTAAAATTTGATAAATGAATTTTTTGTCACTTTATTTAGGATTTTAGGATATATTGTAACTGTATTTCGAATTAATTATAAAGTCGTAATAACAAAATTGTTTTCGAACGAACAAAATATACAGATTCATTAAGGGTAAATTCGTCTCTTCAAAAAAATTTAATAGGATATGTTTTCTTGCGATAATATTTTTGTTTTAGAAAATGTCATATCGGCCGTAGAAAAAAAAATCCCATTTTGAGTCTGGAAATGAAATTAAGAAAAAATATAATTTGAAATTTGAAAAAAAAATCCCCATTTCTCAGTTACTTCTTCTGACTTCCCTGTATAAAGACTCCTTCCTCGTCCATTTTCTTGTTCCTTTTAACGAAAAGCCCGAAAAGAAAAAAAGGCTCACAAATCTTAGCTTCGAATCCCCACCGCGACCGATTTGTTTTGCCGGCGACACATCGCCGGATCCCTTCGCCGATTTCATCCTCCTCAGATCTAGTCCGGTGGTTGTCTCCTTTCTCCAGATCTTTCGATTCCAATCGGAGATTCGATCTCCTTTTGTTGTCTGATTACGAGGGTTGCGATGGAGGCGATCGATGAGTTGTCTCAGCTCTCGGATTCGATGAGACAGGCGGCGGCGCTGCTCTCCGATGAAGATCCAGAGGAGAGCTCTTCTTCGAGACGCCCTTCCACTTTCCTCAACGTCGTGGCCCTAGGGAATGTGGTGAGTGAGTTGTGTCTCTCTGTTTCTTCGATGTGTTGTATTTGCGTCTTGTCTTGTTAGGTTTATGTCTGTTCTGAATGTAGATGTTGGATGCGGTGTCATGGATCTTCTGGATCTCGATAAGGTTTTTTGGAAGTTCCCGTAGTCTAGGAGTTTGCTAGGATGCGTTGTTCCTTTTTATCTTGTTTTATCGAGTTCGTTCTAGTTTTCTCTCCTATTACGTGATGGGTCGGGGTTTGTGTAGGAGAAACAAGCTGGAGGAAGCTGATGTGTTTTGATTCGTGTATGATGCATAGAAAATGCCCAAGAAACCGAATCTTGAATTTTCTGGGATATAAATCTATAGCTCTGTTTGTCAGACCGGGCTCCTACTACATTTTGATATAGATTCCTTTGATTGAGAACTCAGAATTGGTTCTGTTGAAAGATTGATCCAAAAGTTGCGTTGTGGCTTTAAATCTTTGATCGTAAGGTTTGTTAATCCAAGAGATGCGATTTTGTGTTCTCTTTCGACCTGAAAGATCTTTCTGTTCATGTTGGGATCAGGGAGCTGGGAAGTCTGCAGTGCTGAATAGTCTAATTGGGCATCCAGTTCTGGTAAGTTGTACGATGAGACTGCATGTTATGTTTTGGTCAGTCTGTACATGACAGATCATGAATTAGTAACTGCATCCGTCTCCAAAATCACCACGTGTTTGATTTTTGGAATGGAATATTTACGGAATAGTAATTGGTAGATTATTAGTTCTTACAAGAATATTCTTTGTGTCTGCTGCAAACTTATTATGGACAGCCAACGGGCGAAAATGGTGCTACACGGGCTCCAATTGTTATTGACTTGAGCAGAGACGACTCTTTGAGCAGCAAAGCTATAATCTTACAAATTGACAATAAATCCCAACAAGTCTCCGCAAGTAAGTCTCCCACAATGCAACTATATAATTTGAGAAATGCTCGTGTAGCTCTTTCTGCATGTATGATGTGAAGTATTGGTCACTCTTCTTATGCATCTGATATTTTCATTGTTTTACATTGTCATACAACAGGTGCTTTGCGGCATTCTCTACAGGACAGGCTTAGCAAAGGATCATCAGGGAGGAGTCGTGACGAAATCTACTTAAAACTACGTACAAGCACAGGTGGTCTTTTTCACTTGAACAGTCATAAATGGCAAGCCCCATCTTATCCAAACAAGCAATATCTGTTGCATCTAACATGTTTCTTTTGCCTGTTAAATTTCAGCCCCACCACTAAAATTAATTGATTTACCTGGACTGGACCAGAGAATTGTGGATGACTCCATGGTGAGTTTCTGAACTCCTTATCTTGCCCCCAACCTTTCAACCATAAAAAGTGAGATGTTCAACAGATTTCCTCATGAGGTTCTGTCAAAAGGGTAATACAGATTCTTTTTCATGGTTTTCATTATTATCGATAATTTGTTTCTTGGTTGCTTTTGCAAGATTGGTGAATATGCTCAACACAATGATGCCATTCTACTGGTTATAGTGCCTGCTAACCAGGCACCTGAAATTTCGTCATCTCGAGCACTGAGGACTGCAAAAGAGCATGATCCAGAGAGTGAGTGCACAGACACTTGCATTTTTCCTTCAAGTACACTGAATTTTTTATACTTTGTTTTTACCTTACCTCTTGGCTGTTTATAGGCACTAGGACAATAGGTATTATCAGCAAAATTGACCAAGCCGCTGAGAACTCGAAAGCTCTTGCAGCAGTTCAAGCTCTTCTTTCGAACCAGGGGCCTCCCAAAACAAATGATATTCCCTGGGTTGCTCTTATTGGCCAATCTGTCTCTATAGCGTCAGCACAGTCAGGTAGTGGTGAGACCTCCTTAGAGACTGCTTGGCGTGCTGAGAGTGAAAGTCTAAAGTCCATTTTGACTGGTACCCCACAAAGCAAACTTGGCAGAGTTGCCTTGGTGGACACCCTTGCTAGCCAGATCCGTAACAGAATGAAGCTTAGACTTCCAAATATCTTGTCTGGGTACAGCTTCTCTCCATTTTATTGCTTTTTTTTATCTCCATTTTAAGTAAACAATTGAAGGCTACGTAGGACTAATCACATCAAGTCTTTATATAAGCTTTGTAATATATTGGAAAAGATCTAATACACATTGACATTAAGCAAAAAAAGAATAATTGATGGACTTCTACATCATTTCTAATTTCAGAAACCAAGAAATATGTCTTGCAAGTTCATGATTGCTTAGCTGTTTAGTTGATGGGTTTCCTTCTCTCCCATCTAATGTGCTACTAGGTGTGATAGCTATCGTTTTCTAAATGGCATTTTTTGTATGTCATCTTGGTTTCTATGAAATCTTTTGACTTCTAATCCTGTTCTGTTACATACAGGCTCCAAGGTAAGTCTCAAGTGGTGCAAGATGAACTATTTAGGCTTGGTGAACAAATGGTTCACAGTGCCGAAGGTACAAGGGCTATAGCTTTGGAACTTTGTCGGGAGTTTGAAGACAAATTTCTTCTCCACTTGGCTGGTGGTGAGGTGAGTATTTGTCTACATAAGCTGACCAGTTAGCTACTTAACTTAAAGTTGCAAGAATAAATGCAAGATATATACACGGCTTCACCATTTAAAACATTCACAGTTAGCCCTTTCAGCTGTGATGCCACTTGTAATGGAAAAATGGTTTTGTTATTTTTCGTTTTCGACAATAAACAAATTTGGTAAAATTGCCTTAATTTGACAAGCTTGTCTCCGCTCTAGGGATCTGATATTGGAGTTTATGCAGTGGTTATGGCCAACAGTTTCTGAAGTGCATGTCTTGTAATTGTGCCTTTCTAGTTCATGTGCTGAAGCCCTTTTTTGGATCTGGGTGAATCTATTTCCCTAACAGCATTTTGTTTCAGGGAAGTGGTTGGAAAGTCGTTGCAAGTTTTGAAGGCACTTTCCCCAACCGTATCAAGCAGCTCCCATTGGACAGACATTTTGACCTAAATAATGTCAAAAGGGTTGGTTTCAACTTGATTTCTTAAATTTATGCCTAAGTTACTTTTTGAGTCTGATTTTGACTAAGAGATCTTCAAATGCTTCAGATCGTGTTAGAAGCAGATGGTTATCAACCCTATCTGATTTCTCCAGAGAAAGGGTTGAGATCCTTAATAAAGGGTGTCCTTGAGTTGGCCAAAGATCCGGCACGTCTATGTGTTGATGAGGTGTGTCTATGTTTCTGTTTATGGCTTATGATGCATGGAGAATCAGTTTTGAAATTCAGGGATATACTACATAGTCAATCACATTGGTCTTGGCTTGCCTCACTTTTCTCTACAACAGTTCAACTGTCGATTTGTGTTCTATCTCTTCTGAATTAGATTTTGTTCACTCTATCTGAGGTTTTCGCTGCTTCTAATACTCTGCTTGCTTTATCAAAGTCTTATTCAACTTTAGTATATATACAGTGGCATTTTTATATCTTTTGTAAAGCTTCTTTTTCCTTTTATTTATCATTGGACTAATATGTTGTGTTTTATTAGGTTCATCGAGTACTTGTTGACATTGTTTCTGCTTCTGCAAATGGTACTCCTGGTCTTGGGAGATATCCTCCTTTTAAGAGAGAGGTAATGATGCTAGTTCACTGCGTTACTTATTAGCTCTTTTAGTGCCCATTGTAGCTGTTCAATACTTAACTAATTGGCAACCAGGTCGTAGCTATAGCAAGTGCTGCACTTGATGCGTTCAAAAATGAAGCAAAGAAGATGGTTGTCGCGCTAGTTGATATGGAGCGTGCTTTTGTACCACCCCAACACTTTATCCGTCTGGTGCAAAGGAGGTATAAAATTGTTTTCCATAATATGCGTGTGTTATGCTGTTTTTATGTCTCTGTCATATTCAAACTTATTTTCATTTATCTTATTTTCTCGGTGTGAATGCATGGAAATCTGAAACACATCAAATGAGTTTTGTTGCTGTGAGTTGATATGTGGATTGTGAAAATTTAAAAATCAGGATTCAGTATGCAATTTGATACATGAAAAGCTTGAACCTTTGTGGAGTATATGCAGAATGCAATTTTGGCATAGTTGTTCTCCCAAAACAATTATAATGGTCTTCGCTCCTTTTTATTCTGTTTCCTCTGCACAAAGTCAGTACATAATACATACAATCTGTTCTTTTACTGGCTTAACTGTATCCTGAGGTGTTTTGGCCGGTTTTGTGGGCTTCTTTCATAATTCTATGACTGCATATTTTTCATACAAGTCCAAGTCCGTCTGATGGTTTTCATTGCATGGCTGAACATTTATTATTTTTCTTTAATGGTAGAAGTTTGCATGATGTTCATTGTTTTCTTCAGTTGATCATGTCTTGAGTGTCATTTCTCTTTTGCCATGTTCCATATTTTCTTCATCAGAATGGAAAGGCAGCGTCGTGAGGAAGAGCTGAAAGGAAGATCCTCTAAGAAGGCCCAAGATGCTGAACAGTCTCTTTTAAGCAGGGTTTGTCTTCTTTCATAGAATCACCATGGACCCACTTAAAAGTGTAATACTACCTTGGCAACATAATTTGATGTAGCAATTATTGTTTCTTCATGCATATCAGGCGACCAGTCCTCTACCGGACGGTCAACCTGCTGGTGGGAGCTTGAAATCGATGAAAGACAAATCTGGTCAACAAGATAAAGATACTCAAGAGGTCTCCGGTCTGAAGACTGCTGGGCCCGAGGGAGAGATAACAGCAGGTCCTTATCCTTATAAATCTCTCTATTCTATGTCTTGTCAATTGAGTTTCTTCTGTTCCTACTCCTTTTTCCTTGTAGTTTTATGCTTCCATTGCTGCAAAACTTGCTGTCAATCCAGTTCTTTCGTTTCTGTTTTTATAATAGTTGCTTATGACTTGTGATGAAGTAGTGTGGGCGTGCTTTTCTCGTTTCATTTCGTTTTCAGTTTTAATAGTTTCTTTTTTTTTTGGTGCAGGATACTTGTTGAAGAAAAGCGCAAAAACAAACGGATGGAGTAGGCGATGGTTTGTCTTAAATGAGAAAACTGGAAAGGTTAGTATACAGCACAACTGTTATCCGTCAAACCAAATATTTAAAGAAGAGAGGCCTCTTTGCACTTTACTTTTTACTGCGTCGCTGTTCGTATAAGTTTAAAAAATGTTGCTTTTTTCTGGGAGATGTTTTTGTAATTACTCTTTTAATTGGCTTTCTAATATTATTAACCTATCTCCAGCTTGGGTATACCAAAAAGCAAGAAGAAAGAAATTTCCGTGGAACTATAACATTGGAGGTAATGTTTTCTTATTTTATTTTCTTTGATCATCGGATCATGTCAAAGATGGTACTGAAATTAATTTAGAGTAACAATCACGTGTTATATGTTCATATCTTTTCTTTCCTCTCTTCCTGGTAGCTCTGACAGAAATGGTTGTTTATGTATTGTGAGGCCTAGTATACAGTATACTACACACTGCTACTGTCAATGAGGAAATTTGACTAGCTTCAGAAGTTAATTTTTTGTCTTTTATAGTTTCTTAATTTAATTTCTCGTTGTCATAAACTTTGTCAATAAACTCAGGAATGCACTATCGAAGAAATTCCAGACGATGAAGGGGAAAAGGCAAAGAGCTCGAAGGACAAGAAGGCAAATGGACCAGATTCAAAAGGACCAGGCCTTGTATTTAAGATAACCAGTAGGGTTCCATATAAGACCGTACTAAAAGGTACTTGTATGCATTAGTTATCAAAGTTGAACCTCTTTGGTGTGTCTGCTTTACTCTCTCATATAAGCATTTTCCTTGTAATGTTCTCTTGTAGCTCACAATGCCATTGTGCTTAAGGCCGAAAGTGTGGTTGATAAGACCGAGTGGCTGAAAAAGTTGCATAACGTTATTCAGGCCCGAGGAGGGCAAGTGGGTGGCCTTTCTATGCGACAAAGTCTTTCAGATGGTTCACTTGTAAGTCGCTCATGGCATACTTATCTGCTTATTATTCTTTCGGATCAGTAGCAAATTTCATGATGAACCTCCAAATTTGGTTAAAAAGGTTGTTCCTTTATGCTATTTCTGCAACCTAAACAGCTGAAAAGGAATTCATTTATGAGAAATTCTAGACTCTAGATAGAGTTAATGAACGTTATTGCACGGTTTAGAAGCCATGTCTTTGTGGGTTGGAAATGTTAAAGTCATTTACCTATTTTTTGACATCTGGTATGATTTCTCAGGATAAGATGGCAAGGAAACCCATTGATCCGGAAGAGGAACTCCGTTGGATGTCCCAAGAAGTGCGGGGCTATGTCGAAGCTGTTCTTAACAGTCTGGCCGCCAATGTTCCAAAGGTGGACTATTTTTCTTCTAAAACTTAATATCGCCTGTTTCCGTCTCGTTTTTTTGTGAATATATATCTCGTCTCGGAGTAACCAAGAATGTGGGTTTCAACAGGCTATTGTTCTTTGTCAAGTGGAGAAAGCAAAGGAAGACATGCTCAACCAGTTATATAGTTCTATAAGGTTCGTAACCATTCCCTCGACGTAAAAAACACCGCGGAGTGTCATCAAAGCTTTGGTGCTGATACAGCTCTGGGTTTTTTTTTAATTGTTATAGCGCCTTGAGCAATGAAAGGATTGAATCACTGATCCAAGAGGATCAGAACGTTAAACGAAGAAGGGAGCGTTACCAGAAGCAATCATCCCTTCTTTCAAAGCTCACGAGGCAGCTTAGCATTCACGATAACCGAGCAGCAGCTGCTTCAACTTGGTCCGAAAATGGCAGTACTGGTAAATTTCTTCTGTCCCTTTTTCCCCATTTTTGCTTCTCATAAGGTCAATCACTGGCCACATAAGGGTGGGCATTTTGGTGTATGTTCGGGTTCGGTTATTTCGATTTAGAAAATCTATATCCATTCGGGTTATGTTGTATTAGATTCGGTTCGGGTTCGATTTTTGATGTTTATTTTCTAAAGAAATATACGGGTTTTTTCCGGTTATTTTTATATCTGGTTTGGATTTGGTTTTTCGGTTATAAAAATATCATAACCATCCGATTTTTATATCAGATTCAGTTCGGTTATGTGTTATTCGGTTCGGTGTATGAATAACCGAACTGAATGAATGCTCATCCCTACCAGTACCAGGCTTGATATTTCTCCTTTTCCGGTCCCGTGCGCAGAAAGCAGCCCGAGAACGAGCGGAGGTTCTTCAGGAGATGACTGGAGGAACGCATTTAACGCAGCGGCTAACGGACCGGACTCGTTGTCAAGGTATGGTTCGGGTGGGCATAGTCGCAGGTACAGCGACCCGGCTCAGAACGGTGAGACCTCACCGGGGTCTGGGTCGAACCGCCGGTCCACCCCGACTCGGCTGCCTCCTGCGCCACCGCAGTCAGCTTCGTCTTACAGGTATTAGTAAAAAAAAAATTCCAATTTCAATTGGGACCATTTGCCAAGTCATAAATCGCAACTATTATTATTATTATTTTTTGTTGTTGCTGTGACGGTCCCATTTTGCTGGGGGGAATCGCGTTTACCATTTCATTTTGAAGGAGAGAGATGATGTAGTAAGGTGTGGTTTTGTAGATATAAAATTTTACATACACGTGTTTGTTTGCGGTGATGTTTGAACCCAATCCCAATCCCAATTCTTTGTTGCGTCTTATGTGCTGTCGCCTATCTATTGCACTTTAAATTTTGGGAAATTGGAATGGTCCACGTCATCTCATGTCGTAAAATGATAATACAGAATAACTTGCGTAGATTAACAGATGCATTTGTTTTTCTTAACCGAAAACATCACTAATGTTTGCAGCTGCAATTGTTTTTGCCATTCATTCACCTTAAAGAAAAAAAAAAAGGAAGAGGCCACGTTTCATGTTTTCATAGTCATGATGTAGTTGTAAGCTTCTTGGGAAAGATAAAATAAAACCTTTTGCATTAATCCACAACACAGTTGTGTCCAAAACTTACAAGTGAAAGAGCACCACTCCATCCATTACTTACTCTCACAGGAACAGATCAAAGTTGAGAAGAAAGAAAACACTTAGAGAGACTTAAACCCAACAACCCCTTTTGTTTCTCTCAGTCATCACCGCTGCTTCATTGGCATTTGCTGTACACAAAACAAGAACCCCTCTCTCTCTCTCCCTCTTATTTCCTTCACTCTGCTACTTACTTACCCTTTTCCTAAGACCTCAAAGTGGAAACTGCAGTTGGAGCATAACAGTAAGCATCTACGATCCAACTACCGATGACGACCTGTCCTCCATGTTCCCTGTCTCCTCCTCCCCACATGCTTTTGACGGCAGCACTGCTTCCCCCCTTTCAGCAAACTTTATCTTTGCTGATAGTTTCTTCACTTCCTCCGTTGTATAGATGAATATCTTTCTCACCATTCCGCAGAATTCACTGCACCACATCGGAGGGTCATGATTCTTTTTTTTTTAAAAAAAAAACTCTCTGACAAAGATTGTTTTATATATGGATTAAGGAATGCACTTACTGCCATGGATCATCACCGACCATCATCATGTCATCCTCATCATCAGTGTATACAACCTGCCACCTTTTCGTGGACTCTAAGAGTTCACCTTCAATGTCAAACATCTCTTCCAGCTTCTTGAACAGATCTTTGTAACACTCCAATCTCGTCAAATCAACCGCTCTCCCTACTGCACTGCCTTGCATGTGCACCTGCTCGAATAAGGCAAAAACCCTAGCCTTAGCCCCAATCAACAAGGGGAAAAGGGAGAAAACTCGTAGAGCAAACAGTTCAAAAACACAGTAAAGTAGGAGATGATAATCACCTTCGTGCAGCTACGTATCTGCCTGCTTTGCAGCTCCTGAGGAGATCTCTGTGAGGATTTCTCATGATCACTTCCCGAAGAAGGAAGATCGGATCGGTTGACATCCAATGGCTGGTCAGAGTCAAACTCATTAGACAGGACAGGTTGATCGACCAGAGCTGCTCCTGACACAGACGCCGTGGAGAAACACTCTTCCGCATTACCATTCTCGAATAACTCTATTCCAAAAAGCCGGCAGACATTTCCAGTAGCCTGTTTCTTTTTCACGGTGGATTCTTTGTTAAAGGCTGAAGCTTCAGATTCAACTGCACTATCTACCCGGTTGGGCCAAAAGGCTGAGCCACTTGATACCACACCATGTGATATGTTGCCACCAAAGACAAAAGGAGAAGTCTTGGAAGGAGGAGAAAAAAACGGCCTCGAAGATTGAGTTTCTGCAGAGGATTTCCACATGCCTGCAAATAAAACAAACAAGGTGGAGAAATAGTTAGAACCGAAGCAAGTAGAAGAACACCCGGAGCAGATGGACCAGAGGTTGGTGAAGGCAAACCAGGAGGAGGTCTTGACCGTTTGTTCCTTTGTGGTGGCTGAGAATTCGTGGAAGGATTCGTATTTACCGCAACTAAGGGCTCAATTTCCCAAGCCGAAACTCTTTCCGGCCTCAATACACATGCAGTTTCGTCCCATTGAACCTGAAGCATTTTGACGTATCATCATCAAAATGATATTTACTCAAGAGCATGATTTCTGGTTTAAAAGGATAACATTTCATAATTTCTATGCTGCTGCTACTTTGGTGCTGTCTTCAAACTCCAAACAGTAAAACTATAGTAAACACACGCTAACCTTTAGCGATCTCCATTCTGAATCAGACCATACGGTGGATTTATTTTCCTTCACACCAACAATTGTGCCACTGAACCTGAGATGTTAGGACAAAAAAATTAGGTGATGATGATGATGATGATGATATCATCACAGGGCTTCTCGCTTCATCTTAGTATCGATTTGCTTACAGATGGAATGGAATACCTTCTTTCAGGAGCTTCCTCGCCCTCAAATCTCATCTTGAAACGCATCCCCACAGACAACTTGTGGTTCTTAGCTTCAAGATACCTATTGACACTCACAATGAACTCTGACCTACTTGTCCTGATATAATATAGAAGCCATGTCAACACTATGTCGGTCAATACATGCATAGTTTGAAAAGACTTTACTGGCTTGGCTTAAAAATATTGCAAAGGAATTCATTTTTCAGAAATGAAAAGATTCAAGACCTTGGCTTGTAGAAGACAGAGAAGATAGTTCCGGTGGTCATGGCATGAGAAGCAGTAGCAAGCACCCCAAGATGCATGCTATGACTTGAGATAACAGAGGATGGCATATTGGTCAGTTGTCTCATGTGCCTCCTAACACCGACCCGGAGCTCCCCATTCTCACCCCTTTAAAAAAATTCATATAAAAACTTCGAAAAGAGATAACTTTACAAACCATCGAGACAAAAATCAAGTGATGAGGAAAGTACTTTACCTTAAGAATATGAAAGCATCACCAGCCACTAGTTTTTTTGAGCTCACAAATACACTCCACCCAGTAGTAAGTAAATGCCGCCTCGGTTGGCCTAAACAGTCAACCGCCTCACTAAATTCAACGACAATAAGTGAATAATCAAATCTTATTCATAAGCAATTTAACTGTAAGTACCGCGGAAAATGTGCCTAAAATGCCATTCATTTCCATGCAAATCAGTTGCAACCAGTTCCTGCCATGGTGGTTGTTGGGACATATCCTAGAAAAGAGAAGGCAAATGATTAAAAAGAAAACCAGACACTAGAGAGTGGAATCCATGAAGCAAAAAAGAGTTAGAGTCTAACCAATGGAGGAAGACAATCATCAGCATGCCTTCGTAAAACAGAGAATCCACCATGTGTGCTTGTATCTGAAGCAGTCAGTGTCTTGCAAAATGAATGTACTGTGTACTTTTCTGGTTCCGGGACTGCGGCATCTAGGCTTGTAACTTCACTTTGCTGATAATCCAAAATCCAAAAGAATAAGTCCAACCATTCATGTCATAGTCATGGGGCAACCATCCATCGAAACAGTCAGTATCGTAAAATGAAAAGACAACTCACATCTTCTTCTGGGAACAAGGTTATTTGAGCATAAACTTCATCAGTTTCAGGTTCAGCCTGAACTCAGGAGAGCGAAGCATGATGAAAATGAAATTTGTTAAGCAAATCGCGTTTAATGAAGTGAAAGTAAGAACACTATACCATACACTACATAAATTAACCTACCCTAAGCTGAACATTGATGACTTTACAGAGAATCTTAGACGGAAGATTGAACGAAGGCATTTGCTGCTCCAAGCCCTGGTGCATCGATGCCTCGAGCTGCATATGAGTCGATCCGTAAAAAATTAACATAAATGCACTAATGATATAAGATGAAATACAAGACAGTTGTCCCTTCCATATCACAGATTTTGTATTAAAATCCAAATTTATGTGAGAATGTATTAACAAGGTAATGAGTATGATGAGGTGAACAAGGACACTCCAATTAAGATTTATCGAATCTTAGCAAAGAGGCTTGATGCCAAACATCACAACAGTTCGAGATTCAAACTCATTAACATAATAATACCTGCTCCATATGACCTTCTGGGAAGTAGTAAACACGCTCGCCTTCACAAGGTAAGGTTACAAGAGGTCCAGCACAGGCATTCCATAACTCCCTATATAAAGCATCATTTGATTTCCCTA
>NW_010960187.1:8472913-8582789 GCF_000463585.1 Tarenaya hassleriana | reverse complement strand
TCCCTACAAAAGGATGGAATGGCCATCAATACCAGCAGAAAGAAATGAAAAAATGTCACACAGTACAAGGATATATAACACATGGTCTCTCAAGAACAAAACAAAAGCTTGTACTGATACTGACACTTATAAGTTTCCCTTCTAAACACTACCCGACTCTCAAACCTTCTCACATTTTAAACCCCTTAATCACTGTGCCAGTGAAGCACTCACCTAACAAATGCAAGTTTCATTTCCCCTTAAAGAAAAAGGAAATCAAACAAATTTGTCAATAATTCCAAGTGATAACGGATACCATCATAGTTCTAGTAAGTGTAACCCCAAGATTCTATTTACATTAAGTAGAAAAGAGCAAAGATATCGACAGCATTAAAGAGTAGCAGAGATTCATGGCAAACCTCCACATGGTCTTCCAGATGGATTATTACTAGCTGTTGCCATTTGGGTCCACTTAAATCTGAAGATGAAGACAATCTACCTGGCGAAAGAAGAGAAGAGAAAATGTATGTTAGAATTGCCTGCCTAAAACAAGAAAACACTGGGCACTAATCCTCCTCTACTACAAAACATTCAGACAGATTTCACTAAGCAACACTAAACACTCAAAAAGATTTACCGAAAAAATAACATCAGCTAGTTAAGCATCTACTCTGCTTTACATCATGTCCACCAAAAGAATTGGCTTCTCAAAACCTATCACCGACATAGGAGAGCAGTACTAGCAACTGAGACAAAGGGGTAAGAGAACACCATAAAGCGAAAGCCAGAAAAAATACGGATTGGATTCTTGAATCAGTACTTCTCCTACAGACTGTACACAAAAGAAATTTGCTTAAGCTTCTGGTACAGGAATCATGTCAACAAACCCTGAGTTTTAACCCCAAACCTCAAATCTCATACAGAGCCACCAGCGTTAGTTGGGAAGAAAGGGAGTGAAAGCTACGGGCTAACTCCAAGCACCCGGAAACAAAACGAATCAACGTTGAGTAGACACGAAGGAGAAATACCAATTTAGATGCATCTCTTATACAATGGTTGGAAGGGAGGAGATTCAGAAAAAACCCAAAATCAGAAAGTGAAAAGGTATTGGATTTCGGATCTGTAACTCAGTGATGATCCTTGACCTAGATCACTCCCAAAATCAAATCCAACTAAGTCACGACATAGATCCAGAGCACAAAATCCGACCAAGAAGCTCGAAAGTCTCCTCATTTTCCTGCATTTACTACGCAACCAAACAGCATCTCACACATCAATCGACAGAAAGAAGCAGACCCAGAAATCAAAATCAAACCTTTTACTCAACCCGAATGTTCCCAAGATCCAAACAAATCGATCGAAACCAGCTAGGGTTCCAAGAACCCAGAAAAGACAACGATGAAAATGATAGGAACAGTAAAAAATCTAGAGAGACGAAGGATTGGAATTGCTATCACAATCATCAAAATGATGCACAGTAACACAGAGAAACTGTATATATTGTAGATAGAATTATTATAGACATATGGATGTGAAGCGTGTATGTAAAGGTGTATACATACACCGTCAGTGTTTGGTTGAAGCCGACACGAACCCTTTGGCTAAGGCTGCCTCTCTTTCTGTTCTCATTCTCTCTCTCTCTCATTTGTTTTTATTTATTTATTTTTCTCCTCTTTTTCCACAAGCATACGTGTTCTTGACCCTTCAGAAAAATAAAAAAGAAATCAGGATTTTCACAAATTCCAAAATATTTTTTTCTGTTTTTTTTTGTGCAAAATAATTTATTTTTCAATATTTTTCTCAAAAGAATTCAGATCGTATTTGATGATAGTCAAAAGTTTTTCCATACTCAGAATTCGAAATCAGAATTATATATAACTATATCAACAGCTTTACTCCATAGGGCTGTATATATATATATATATATACCAAACCACTACTTATATAAAATATTAGTTATATAATTTTTCCTTGTGGAAAATATATGTTATAAAATGAAAATTTTGTATGAGGAGAATGAAAATTGGAGCCGTAAATATTTTTTAAGGCATGTGATGGTAAATAAAAATAAAATCTCAAAATCTGTGCAGATTCTCCAGCTTGTCTCCTTGTAGGGGTGCTCGTTTGAGATTCACGCGCTAGTAAATCTGGCAATTGCATTAATTAAAAACTTTTTGGTAATTAAAACAAAAAACAGAGATAATCAGTTGTTAATTAGATCTGCATATTTAATATGCGCCCTCTAATCGTGGACATGTCTCCTATTCTCTAACCATTTTTCTCATTTTTGGTGATTAAATGGAAAATGAAAAAAAAGTTCTCCAAAATTCAAAAAATCGAATAAATTTATTAGGAAACATGGAAAACTGTTCAAAAATTTAAAAAAAATTAAGAGAAATCTTTTCCTATTCTCAAGTAAATAACTTTTAGTTAAATATTATATGGTGGTTAATTAATTACTCCCTCCATTTCACAAAATTTGACATTTTAGATAATTTTTTGTGTTTCTAAATAATTATCATTTTAGATTTTTTGGACCAAATTTTAAAATAATTTCCAATTTTATCCTTAATAAAAACTAACAAATTCCAATAGATTATTAATGATAACATCAATCTTTGTGTTATTAAAGGGTATATATGATTTTTTATTGTTTTCTTAAAAAAAATGTGAAAAAAGTTAAAACGTCAAATATTGTGAAAGAGGATTTTGCATTTAAGAAGAAAAAAAATTATTTCAATACGAGAACAGAAATTATCATAAACGACTTCCAAAATTCATTTTCTAATTAACTCTTGAAACATATTTAGACTTCTTACATACATTTCTATAGTTGTTTTTATTTTTTTTATTTTTCTATATAAATTGTGTCCCAAACTTTAAAAGATAAGATACTAGTTTTCCCAAATCCCATTACCCATTCTCAAGCCCTAAATCTTTTCAGACTTGGGCCTATAGCCCAAAACTATTTAAATTGGGCTTTGCTTAAGTATGAAACAATCACAGTATAAGGGCCCATGATCAAAGCCCATTATGGTGATTTCACAAAAAAAAAATCGGTTTTTTTATAAGCAAAAAAACTATCAGAAAGTTGGGTCCCTACCTCTTTACCATTTTTTTTATCAAGTAATTCAAATAAAATTATAAATACTGAAATCAAGGGAAATCATATGGGTGGAAAAGAGATAAATATAAATTGTTCAAACATTATGGAAATACAGAGAAAAAATATACGATGGTACATACACTTAATTAGCACGAAAATCAGTTCAATTTGGTCGTCAATCTTTATATTGGAAGAGATTGGATATTTTTTTTATACATTGGGAACCCCGGCTGCTACCCTTCGGGCGCGCTGACGGAGTAAACTCAAGCCCACACGCACGAGCCTGCAACACACGCGTGGGTGGTAAAGCAGCCGTAACTGACAGGCGATAGGTGAGCGGGCAAAGAGTCGAACCTCCAACCTCTCGGTATGTTGACTATGCTCATTGCCAACTCACCTAGGGGTTCCCCGGAAGAGATGGATGTTTCAAAGACATCATTAACTTATCAAAATTATGTTATATCTTTGAATTACTTAATAAGATTTTGTATCATAATTAAACACTATATTTTTACACCTAATGATGATTGCGAAAACATAGGGGTGGCGTTTTGATATTTGGGTCGGGTTCGGGTCGAAAATGGTTCGGTTCGGTCCTTTCGCTCTTATAAAAATAGGTATCAATCGGTTATTATATTATATTCAACTCGGTTTCGATTGCGGTTCGATTCCAGATTTTATAAAAAAAATAGGTCTTTTTTAACAAAAAAATTCGGATAGTAAAAAATACCATATTTTTTTATTCGATTTGAAGAATAGAACCGAACCGAAACACTTATTCCTAGGAAACTTATAAACTTTTATAACAAGACATGATGAATTAATACGTTGTTTCTATCACGTGGCAGAGACTACAAAATCTTAATACACTTTAGGGTTTGCAGAATGTTTTCTCTTAGTATTCACAATGACAATTACACGGGGTATATACACAATTGGAGATGCGAGATATTAGGAAAGATTACATATTCAAAATAATTGAAAAAGATTCTCCTAGATCTGTGTATATCTAATATACCCCCGCAAGAGCGGTCTCGGAGGTGAGTCCGATCTTGGCACGAAGAACACCGAAGCGTTGCCGAGGGAGTGGCTTTGTAAGAGCATCAGCAAGTTGGTCGGAGGAAGAGACGTGAGCTACGCGTAGTTTCTTCGCTTGTACTAGCCCTCGGATGTAATGATAGTCGATGGCGATATGTTTCATTCGTGAGTGGAAAACCGGATTAGCCGAGAGATATGTCGCGCCGATGTTGTCACAGTAAATAACCGGCATGTCGGGAATTTGAATTCCAAGCTCAGAAAGTAGAGAGAGAATCCATTGAACCTCCGAAGCGGTGGATGAGACAGATTTGTATTCGGCTTCGGTAGATGACTTTGCTGCAAACCGTTGTTTCTTAGATGACCAAGAGATCAGATTCTTTCCAAGGTAGACAATAAAGGCACTAGTAGATATAAAATCGTCGCGATTACCTCCCCAATCTGCGTCCGAGAAGGCATGTAGTGTGGAAGGCGTGGCGCTCGATAAGAAAACTCCAAGAGAGCGAGAGCCACTTAGATATCGGAGAACTCTTTTCAAGGCTTTCCAGTGATCAGTCGTTGGACGATGCATATATTGCGAGAGCTTGTTGACGACGAATGCGATGTCCGGGCGCGTAAAGAGAATATATTGAAGGCTGCCCAACACTTGTCTATATTATGTCGGATCATCAAGAGGTGTCCCGGAGTGTAGTTGAAGAGCCGATGTTGATGGTAATGGAGTTGGAACCAGATTTGCTGCAGCCATGTTGTGACGCTTGAGTATATCGGAGACATAACGAGTTTGGCTAAGAAGAATTCCCTCGGGTGACCAAGTTACTTGAACACCAAGGAAAAAAGCCAACGACCCAAGATCCTTTAACGAGAACCGGCCGACTAGTAAGTCAATGAACCGCTGTACTTCGTTGGAATTGTTCCCCGTGATAACAATGTCGTCAACATAGACAAGAAGATAGATGATGACATCAGATTTGTTGAAGATGAACAATGATGTGTCGGACAAAGAGTTTACAAACCCGGAGTCAAGGAGAAAACGACAGAGCTCTATGTACCAAGCACGAGGCACTTGTTTCAGACCATAAAGTGCTTTGTGGAGCTTACAAACATGAGTAGGACGATCTCGATCCACAAAGCCCGGTGGTTGAGCAACATATACGTCTTCATGTAAGGTACCTTGAAGAAACACATTGTTGACATCAAGGTGGCGGAGACACCAACCACGAGTGACCGCAATACTCAAAACAACCCGAACTGTAGTATGCTTAACGACAGGACTGAAGGTGTCGGTGAAGTCAATACCGGGTCTTTGATGAAAACCCTTTGCCACAAGCCGAGCTTTGTACCTATCAACATCACCATTAGATAAATATTTAGTTCGAAAAACCCATTTGCAACCGACCACATTATAGGAGGGGTCCGAAGGAACAAGAGTCTAAGTGACGTTGCGAAGCAAGGCATTAAACTCATCGGTCATTGCACTCCGCCATTTAGGATCCTTCAAGGCTTGTGTCACGCTCGTAGGTTCCATGGTGTCGGTGTGGGAGATAGGATTTATGGTGGGTTTAGGTTTGGTTGTAATGGTAAGTGAATGTTTTGGATTTGGTTTGGAGATGGAGTTTTTAGAGCGTGTGATCATAGGATGTCTGTTTTGAGGATTGTCGGGGTTGGTAGGATTCTCGGTTTGATGGGTTGGTTGTGACGTGCCAGGTAAGTTTTGGGTTGTAGTGGTTAACGTGATGTCCAAGGAATCGAAGGAAGAAGGAGGTAATGATAGGGTTGTTGGTTCGGTTCTTCGAGGGGATGCGGTGATGCCCCAGGCAGTTGTGTCTCTTACTGGAAAACGATCAACGACGGGAGCTATGGCAGGCGGTGGTGTGTATGTTGATGGCCGAATAGGAATGAGAGATGTGTAGGAAGGAGAGACAGACGAGGTGGACACTGCCGAAGAAGTGGACAGTGACTCGGAGAGCAATCGAGGGAAGGAAAACTCAAATTCTCGAAACTCAACATGTCGAGAGACATAAAGTCGTGAGGCCTTGACGTTGTAGCAAAGATAAGCACTTTGGGTAAGTGAATAGCCAACAAAGTCACAAGGAGTAGACCGAGGTTCAAGTTTATGACGACTGTAAGGTCGGAGCCAAGGATAGCAAAGGCATCCGAAAGAACGGAGTTTGGAATAGTTTGGTGTGGTATCAAAGAGGAGTTCAAAAGGAGAGCGATCTTGAAGAACCGGCATGATGAGTCGGTTAATCAAGTACACCGCTGTAGGAAAGGCGAATGTCCAAAATTTTGATGGCATAGATGAATGAGACAAAAGAGTGAGCCCGGATTCGACAATATGTCGGTGTTTCCTTTCGGAAATACCGTTGTGTTCCGGGGTATGAGGTGGAGAAGTGAGATGAGATATGCCATGAGAAGACAAGAATTCTTTAAGAGCAATGAATTCTCCACCATTATCGGAAAAGAGGGTGATGATTTTGGCTTGGAAATGATTTTCAACAAGAGCTTTAAACCGAGGAAAAATTTGAGAGACATGCAATTTTTGGCGGAGCGGATAAAGCCATGTGTACCGAGTGAAATGATCGACGAAAACAACATAATATTTGTATCCATCGAAAGACATTATCGGAGACATCCAAACATCAGAATATATTATTTGAAGTGGACGGGAGGAAACAGTGGATGAGATAGAAAACGAAAGTTTATGACTTTTATTGATGGAACATGGTTCACAAGATAGAAATTGACTCGAGACATTTGACAATGGAAGAGAAAAACGAGAAATAATAGAACGTAGGACTTCTTTAGAAGGATGACCTAGCCTAGAATGCCACTCGGAAAAGGGTAGTCTTGACACTTGAGAGTGCAAGAGGAGCGGGCTTATTGACGTTAGATAGCGAAGAGGGAACTATTAGCCATTCATACACACCATTATTGAGATGCCCGGTTGCCACGATTGCCCCCGTTGTTAGATCCTTCACCTGAAAGAAACGACAAAAGAATTCCACCGAGACATTATTAGAAAGACATAGTTGGTGAATGGAGATTAGGTTTTTGTGCATGGATGGAACGCATAAAACATTGCGAAGGGTAAAGGAAGAAGATGAAGAGGGAAGAGATAAGGAACCAGTGTGCGTGATACCAAGCCCCGAACCATCGCCAATAATCACTTCATCGCCGCCGTGATATGGAGAATGAATTGAGAGGTTGGCAAGGTCGGTTGTAATATGATGAGAAGCGCTCGTATCAAGCAACCATGAAGGAGAAGATGGAGATGAGACGGCAGCCGTATTAGCCGACGGTTTCCAAGACTCTTGATTCATGGTGGTCGTGTAATCAACGTGGGTCCGAGAGTTGGATGAAGGTAGCAATCGACAGTAGCGTGCGCTATGGCCTTGAACTCCACATAATTGACATTTGCCGAGATATCCTCGGCCTTGAGATCTCGGGAATGATCCTCGATTTGGGAGCTGTGGTGCACGTTGATGTTGTCCTCGTGAGGTTGAAGGGGTCTGAGATCCATGTCCTCGCCAATGAGCACGAGACCCAAAATTTGGGCGAAGCCGAAATTGGCGTTTCCAACAGCGGAGTGTCCATGAGAAGGTCGACATCATGAGTGAGAAGCTTCTCGTGAAGCTCAACGAAGGAGATTGTTGTGTCTCGAGCTTGGACGACGTCTTTGACAGGCTTATATTCATCACCAAGACCCCCAAGGATGAGATCCACGAGATCTTCGTGGTCCATCGGTTTGCCGAGAAGTGCAAGTTCATCGGCTTTCACTTTGTAGAAGTGCATGTACTCGTCAATTGTCTTTGTTCCTTTGGTGTACCAGCGCATGAGATCTTTAATCATTTTGACGTGAGCTCGGCTCGAGCGACCGTAGGTGGAAACGAGTATAGACCATGCAGCCGCGGATGATGTAGCCGACGCTAGGGCTTGGGACGAGCTAGAGAGAGATCCAAGCAACGCTGAGAATACAAGGCGATCTTGACGGTACCATGACTTGTATGTCGGATTTGGAGAAGCAACATTGTTGGTGATGATGGTGTTGGGCGGAGTGAGAGCCGAGTCAAGGAAGCTCTCGAGGTTATATCCCTCGAGTAGGGCACGGAATTGAATGTTCCATGTGCGGTAATTGATAGCAGTTAGCTTATCAACATTGGTGACATTTATGTTGATTAGCAGACTATCGGGACCATAGGGGGTCACTGTGTAGGTTGCAACACCGGACGGGTTGGAGGATGGGGCAGCCATTGCAAGGCTAGTGCAGAAGAAAAGAGATGGGTGTTTGGCAAAGAGAAATGTCGAAGAAAAGGACGGATCGGAGTCGATAGACTATGACGACTCTGATACCATAATACACTTTAGGGTTTGCAGAATGTTTTCTCTTAGTATTCACAATGACAATTACACGAGGTATATACACAATTGGAGATGCGAGATATTAGGAAAGATTACATATTCAAAATAATTGAAAAAGATTCTCCTAGATCTGTGTTACACATCTAATAAATCTATCATAGGATTGGAAGGAAAAAAAATTGCATTATAGAAACTATGATATTATAAATTAATTTTTGCATGAACCCATTTGTAATATCTACAAAACCTAAAACTGAATAAAGGCAGATGAAATGGGGATCGGAATTTGAAGTGAGCTATGATGCAAGCAACTGTTTTATGAAGAAGATGATGGGGAATTCCATGTCATTCAAATGGGAGACAACTTTATCAACTTGCAGTCGCTGCTATATGTAAAAAAAAACAATTAAGTAGGGGTCACAATGTCTTTAAGATTTTAGATTATTTTAAAATTTGGTCTCATTTCGGGTATTTAAAAAAAAGGATTGCGGATATATTGATACCTGAATTTGAATTTTTTTAATTTTTATTTATCTATTCGATAAAAGATTATAGTTACACGCCGGTATATTGACATCTGAACTCATAATATTGATAAAAAAAAATAGAGATATCTCAAATCATTTATATATCTATTCATATATATTTTTTATAACAGGAGATTAACTGAGTCTCCGACCCACTTAATCCCTTAAATTCGGAATCAGTCTTTAATCACACAATTAATTACGTCTCTGTTCTCCACTAGTAAAATCGAAACCAATAATTCGAAATGATTTTGTCTATCTCTCAACGATTTGACCACCAATTAGTGGGTTTTATTTAGATATCTGAACTTGAATTGAAAATTTTAAAATCCAAATTCGACTTATAAATAACTTTACTAAGAAAATTCAAACTTGAATTCGAATTCTAGATATCCAGAGAAAAAAATAAACAAATGTGATGAAGAAGAATTCCATTTAATATGCATCACTCGGACATGTTTGAGACATGTTTTTTTTTTTTTACCGGTTGGTCAATTGAACACATCGATTACAAGATCTGACACTGCACCATTCAATTTTGTATTAACTGTATCTGCCTTTTCTTTTTTCCTTTTGTTGTCTCCATCTCTCTTGTTGCTGCTTTTCATCTTGTCTCCTCCTTTATGCTTTCACTATCAAAGTGAAACAAATGTTTTCTAGGTAAATTTTTTTCTTTTATTTTTTTTATAATTCTGAAATTTATCAACCCTTTTGTTTTATGAATAATTATTGTCTTGAAAAGATTTTAGGAACCCTTTTTTGTTTATCGGTTCAATGTTTCGCACTTCGGGCAGAAAGTGAATTGATTTGCATATACATATATATATATATATATATGTGTGTGTGTGTGTATATATGTTAAAGAATATTCATCTTCCATATAGTTTCATCTTATTGAATTGAAGGTCCATCTATTCATATATATTCGTATGCAAGAACTACCACATCAAAGGTTAAGTTAATTAATTAGCTACTTAACCAAATAACTAGTGCTGATTTTACGACAAAGATTATTACAATACACGTCATCTTCTGTTAATGCTCACAAGAAAACGCTCACATGTTCCATTTTCCAACCATCTATTTTTCGAGTGCCCATATTTCAACACGTGATACTTGATTGGCTCCATTACAAAGTAATGACACACACACACACACACACACACACATATATATATATATATATATATGTTCTCTAAGTCTAATCATTAATTTGGCAAAATCTTTATTTATATTATTTGGAGAGAAAGAAATATATAATGTTCGTCGTCGTAATCAATTTTGCTCCCCGGATATGCCAAGGGACTTGAACCTTTCAATCCCCAATTAAAGAAAAAAAATGATACGTACCAAGCTCGGGGGTTTCAAAGAGAACGGCTTGCCTTTACTTATTCTGATACATTAGATTATATACAACTTTAAGAAGGTTAACCTAGGAGATAATTAAGGAAACCCAAATCTCGAGCTATTAACAACCTCCCGTAATACATGATATACGATATATCACATTACCCCCCCTCAAGTTGGAGCATATATGTTATCTATGCCCAACTTGTCCAAGAATGTGTCAAACTCCTTCTTCCCGAGCGATTTGGTGAAGATGTCTGCAAGTTGGTGGTGAGTCGATACATGGCGAGTGACGATGTTGCGGTTGGTAATGTGGTGGCGGAGGAAGTGACAGTCAACCTCAATGTGTTTCGTGCGTTCGTGGAACACAGCATTTGCTGCAATTTGCAAAGCTGATTGGCTGTCACTATGAAGCGCCATAGGTGCAGCATGATCGACACCGAGGATGTTCAACAGACCCTTAAGCCATAACAATTCGCATGTCGTAACAGCCATTGCACGGTATTCAGCCTCAGCCGAAGACAAAGAGATCGTATGTTGTTTCTTGGATTTCCACGAAACGGGAGATTGTCCGAGATGAATGATCCAACCAGAAAGTGATTTCCGTGACGTAGGACAACCTGCCCAATCGGAGTCACACCAACCATATAAGCGGAGATCGGAGTCTGACCGAAGGAGAATACCTTGTCCCGGTCGGCGTTTGAGATAACGGACAACTCGAAGTGCTGCCTCCCAGTGATCGTGTCGCGGTTCGTTCATAAACTGTGACAAGATATGAACAGCGTACGTAATGTCTGGGCGTGTGGCTAGAAGATAGATCAATCGCCCGACAAGGCGCCTGTACGGTTCCGGATCCGACAGGACTTGGCTGGTAGAAAGTCCAAGACGGTGATTCTGCTCAAGAGGGAATGCAACTGGTTTCGAACCCAACAGACCCGTTTCTGTTAAAATATCGAGTGTGTACTTCCGTTGGCATAATGATATGCCCAGAGGACCGCGAGCAACCTCGATGCCTAGGAAGTACTTGAGTTGGCCGAGATCTTTCATATGAAAGCATAACCCGAGGTATTTCTTGAAGTTTTCCACAGCACTAGTCGAGTTTCCGGTGACAAGGAGATCGTCGACATAAACCAAAACATGAATCCGAGTATTTCCCTTGTGGAAAACAAAAAGAGAATGGTCAGATTGTGATTGGTTGAAGCCATATGTCCGAAGTGCTGTTGCGAGTTTAGCAAACCAACAACGGGGTGCTTGTTTGAGCCCGTATAGGGATTTACGCAATCGACAAACAAGATTAGGGGAAGAGGACGTGAACCCCGGTGGTGGTTTCATATACACTTCATCATCAAGATCTCCATGTAAAAATGCGTTGTGGACATCCATTTGGTGTATATCCCATTGACGGGCTGATGCAACTGCCAGAAAAATTCGTACCGTAACCATCTTTGCAACAGGGGCAAACGTCTCATCGTAATCAATGCCCTCTGTCTGTTTGTTGCCAAGAATCACAAGTCGCGCTTTGCGACGTTCAATGGAGCCATTAGAGCGATACTTTATCCGGAATATCCATTTGCTCCCAATTGCTTTCTTCGATGGCGGCAGAGGTTCTAAAGTCCATGTATTATTTTTCTCTAGTGCCCGAAATTCATCCTGCATAGCCGTACGCCATCTGTCGTCTTGAATTGCTTCTTTATAATTGCGTGGTTCAGTCTCTGTACTAACCGCAGCCAAAAACGCCATATGCGAAGGAAGGATTTTATTGTATGAGACATATTCAGCAATGGGAAAAGGAGTACCTGCCAAATTCTGCGCAGGAGTAGAGGAGCAACCATTGCGAGAAACTTGCATAGTGTTGGTAACAAAGTTTCGAAGCAGTACATTCGGAAACCTTTGTCGATGACCTCTGCCAAGAGCATCTTGATCAGATTGAAGCGATGACTCGACTATCTGTTGGTGTTCGACAATAGGAATCGGCACTGAAGCAGCAGA
Source organism: Tarenaya hassleriana (assembly GCF_000463585.1). NCBI lineage: Eukaryota > Viridiplantae > Streptophyta > Magnoliopsida > Brassicales > Cleomaceae > Tarenaya > Tarenaya hassleriana. The sequence continues at coordinate 8,570,447 of NW_010960187.1, read as the reverse complement.
CGAAGTAATTTCCTGTTCTGTACCAGCGGAAACCAAGGCAGTTTCAGTTGCGGGGTTGGTTTCGAGCAATTCTGGGGAAGTAGAGGTCTGATCAGTTGGCTCAGAGGCTAGCGCATGATCAGCTGATGAAAGATGATCAGGTGGAGCAGAAGAAATCACAGGCGGAGCTGGATATACAAAAACATCACTATCATCGAGATGCAGAGGAGCCGAAGGTTGTAAATGCACAGTCGATGGAGAAGAACCCAGTTCTTCCTGGAAAGGAAACCGATCTTCACAGAAGACGACGTCGCGAGAAACCTGGAACTTCCGTGTTTCCAGGTTAAAAACTTTCCATCCTTTCGTTCCCGATGGGTAACCAATAAAAACTGATTTATGGCCTCTTGGAGCAAACTTATCTCCAATTCGATTTTGGTTGTGTACATAACACAAGCTTCCAAAAATACGAAGATGATCGTAAAGCGGTGCATGGCCGTGAATCAGTTCGTACGGGGTCCGACCATCAAGAACTGATGATGGAGTCCGATTGATTAGATATCCCGCCGTTAACACACTGTCCCCCCAATATTCGATAGGTAAATTTGCTTGAAACATCAATGCTCTTGCAACATTTAATATATGACGGTGTTTCCGTTCAACTCGTCCATTCTGTTGAGGTGTCCCGACGCATGACGTTTCGTGAAGAATTCCCTTTTCAGCAAAGTGATGTCGGAGACACATAAATTCTGAGCCGTTGTCCGATCTGATTTTCTTAACATTGCTGTTAAATTGACGTTCTACGAGAGCAAGAAAATGTCGAAGTTGTATTGATGCCTCAGCTTTGTTCTTTAGCAAATAGATCCATGTGCCACGTGAGAAATCATCAACTATTGTCAAGAAATATCGTGCTCCGGAGAACGAGGGTGTTCGGTACGGCCCCCATAAATCACAATGAATCAACTCAAAAACCTCCGAGCTTTTATTGATACTCAACGGGAAAGAATCTCGTGTCTGTTTTGCACGCAAGCATACATCGCATTGCTTATTAACGAAAGAACTAGCAGCAGAAAATTCAAAACTCGGAATCTTTGCAAGCACACTCGGTGAAGGATGACCCAAACGCTTGTGCCAGACTTCAAGAGAAGGAGAATCCAACGTCCGAGTAGCTGCAAGATTCGCTGTACTGCGAAAATAATAGAGACCTCCTTTCATATCACCCGCTCCAATCGGCGTCTTGGAAATGCGGTCCTGGATGAGACAGAATCGTGGAGCAAATGTGACGAAGCAATCAGAAGCAGCCAATAGTTGAGAGACGGATATCAAGTTAGCATGAAGACCAGGAACGTATAAGACATTCGAAATTCTGAGATGGTGGCCGAGTGTAACAAGACCCGATTCAATCGATAATGTCTGTCGACCATCAGGAAGAACAACCGAACAAGGCAAAGTCGAATGGAGATATGTGAAGGCAGATTTATCCCCTGTCATATGCTGAGAACATCCAGTGTCTAAAATCCAAGATAGAGTTGTAAGCTTACCAGTCATGTTCTCTGAGCATTCGGTTTTCCCGGCATTGAGCATTGTCAACAGGGCCTTCCACTGATCTTCGGTAATGCCAGGAACGAATCCTTTATCAGCATCTGTCACAGTCGCGGAAACTTGAGCAGCATTTGCGCGAGCTATCGGTGTTCGGCTTCGATCTCCCTGATTGGCTGGAGCAGAGATTCCTCTGCCTCTTCCGGCTCTGTTTCGGGGTCTTTCTCCCCACCAGTCGGGGAAACCAATGATTTTGAAACAACCTTCTGCAACATGGCCAGCTCTTCCGCAATTCGAACACACAAGCGAAGCATCCTTCTCGGTTGGTTTGTGACGGGATTTCAGCATAGGGTTCGGTACAGAGCGTACCGTGAATGCTACAGCATCGTGTCTGTCATCGGTATAGCTGGTGACATGCTGGGTTTCCTCGTCCTGAATCACCATGTTATAGGCTTCCTCGAGGCTTGGTAGAGGTTGTCGCGAAAGGAGATTAGATCTCACAGTGCCGTATCTCGTCTCATCAAGGCCAAGAAGAAATTCATATAACCGATCTTCATTCCTCTCTTTTTCGAGTGTAGCTGCAATGTCGCACGAGCAGCGACCACATTTGCAAACTTTCAAGGATCTAAAGTTTGCTAGATCGTCCCATAATTTGGTCAGCTTTCCGAAGTATGATTCAACTGTCATTCCGTGTTGCCTACAATTGGCAAGATCACTTCGAAGTTTAAGAAGACGAGGAGCGGTAGTCTTCCCAAACCGACGCTTCAAATATTCCCACAAATCTGTAGCAAATTCACGATGAACCACATCGGAACGAAGGTGCGGTTCCAGAGTGTTCTTTATCCACGAAACAATGAGTGCATTGTTCGTATCCCAATCTTCGAAGTCCGTTGAATCAGTTGCAGGTTGTAGAATGGATCCATCCACGAATCCAAACTTCTTTCTGGATTTGAGTGCTTGACGGATGTTGATTGCCCATTCATCATAGTTGTCTCCACGAAGCAACGGCTGAGAGAGGATCAATCCGGGATTGTCACTTGGGGTCAGGTCGTACGGCGATATTGTTCGTCGGGGAATCGCTGTGTTGTCTCGCCCATTCATCGTCGATGTTGAGTTCGAAGGGTTGGTCGTGTCGGGGTTCGAGTGAGGAGTCGGGATCGGTTCGGCAGATGTGTTTCCGGTATCGGTGGCCATTGATTCGAAAGTTAAAGCGGATGTTGTGGTGGTCGGAGCTCTGATACCATGATACGTACCAAGCTCGGGGGTTTCAAAGAGAACGGCTTGCCTTTACTTATTCTGATACATTAGATTATATACAACTTTAAGAAGGTTAACCTAGGAGATAATTAAGGAAACCCAAATCTCGAGCTATTAACAACCTCCCGTAATACATGATATACGATATATCACATTAAAAAACTTTGAAACATATTATTTGATGTAAGTACATTCATATCCTTGTCTACCCACTTGACTCTTGTGCATAACTCTCACCCTTTATATAAAAGAAAACGTGTATATATATAGAAATAGAAGCATATGATATTCAACTAGGGTTGTAAATTAAAGGAGTACACGAATTATAGAGACCAGGGAAACTAATTAGGAACAACATTCATCAAACTATATATATATATATATATATATATGCCGGAGTACATTAATTGGATACAACATATATATATATATATGTACATTAACATGCATTAATTAGGCTAAGTTATCGTCTCCGACAACATCGTTGTTGGTCTTGGAAGACTTGACGTACCATCGAGACCAAAAGAGATAGTTAACAAAGTTCAAGAGGCTAAGAACGGCGAGAAGCCAATAGAACAAATCAAGCCTGTCTTTGTTGAGATCATTCTCCGACAGCCAGCCCTCTGCGTTGCGTGAGGACGAAGTAACCTTATTCACAACAGAAACGAGAACCGAACTCAAGTAAAACCCGAACGAATATGAACAATACGTCAAGGCCATCAAGAAAGCTTCCATGCCCTTCACTGATTGCTTGTAGAAGAATTCGATCAGCCCTACGGCCGTAAACATCTCCGACAACCCGAAGATCAAGAACTGAGGAGTGATCCAAAAGATACTCAGCGTTTTGCCATCAAAAATGGCGGTATCCCGACGTTTCTTCTCGAGCAAGGCAGCTGAAACCATCGAGAACGTCGAGAGGAAGAGGCCGATACCGATTCTTGCCAAAGGGGGAAGTCCCGAGTCGTGGCCCGTGATTTTTCGGGCGAAGGGGACGAAGAAAGAGTCGTAGATCGGGACGAGGAAGATGAGCATAATGTAAGGAATGGATTGGAGAGAGGCGGGAGGGATGCGGAAGGAATTTGTGAGATGAGTGTCCATGGAACTTCCTTGTTGGACTGAGAATGTCTGAAGCTGAGCCAAGATTGTGTTGAAGATGATTGTACATGCAAAGATCGGGACAAGTGAGATTAGGGTTTTCACTTGTTCCACTTGTGTTACCGTACATAGCCTCCATGAGCTCTCCTTTGTGTTCCCGTCTTGTGTTCTTATGCATGCCTTGTCCAAGAACCTGGATTAATATCAATCATATGTCGTTTAATAATTAGAAATATATATATATATATAAAGATAAAGAGAGAAAGGATAACCTGAAACGAGGAGTGTAAGGGAAAGTGGGAGAGGGAACGACGCCGTTTGAGAGATGAAGGCTTCCGTGAAGCATCCTTGGGTCAGAGGGACAAACTAGCTTCCTTTTCAACATTGCAGCCACTATTACCTTTATTTTTTTATACACCACCACATCGTTATTATTTTTATAATTATATATACAAATATATATTGTGTGTGTGATATGTATGAATTAGAAAAGCTGAATATGCGGAATCTTCCATCATGCTTTTAGAAAACTCGAGTAGGGTATTCACACATTCCATTAACATATAAATTCAATACGGTATATAATATAATATTTATATATATGTGTGTGTAACACGTGTATGTAAGTAGATATCGGATTGATTAAGAAGAAGGGCCAATAAGAGAAAAAAAAATATTAATAATAATTTGTAATGATTATAAGGAAACAAAGTTGGACAACCGATTGAGGAGCAAAATCCAATAATCAAATCCATTTAGAAAAGAGTCGTGATTAGCTTAGCCACCAAATGCGATTTGTTTATTTTATCCAATTTGTAATAAAACAATCATATATATATATATATATATAATCAACCTTTTAATTTTTTTTAGTGAATTAATTAACTAATTACCCAGCAAGAGGCATGAGTCAACTATGCTTATTTGGAGGGTCCAATTTAGATCTGAATACATGTATATATGTATATATAGAAACTTGCAAGAATACGATAGTGTTTATATACTAAAACATTGTTAGAAAAAAAATAATCTTACAAATCTCATGCCATGAAACCGTGAACCGACAGCTCAAGAAACATTTCAAATCACGTGCCTTTGTTTTATATGAAAAAGTAAATCCTGTATCCAAAAGGATTGCTTGCACCCACTAGAACCACATATATCTTAAACCAAATATATGTGTTATCAATTATATTGTATCAGTTTAATTCGGTTAGATTATTTTTTTATGTGAATTTTTGCTCCAGACACGGAATAATTAAGGATATAATAAGGATTATATATAACCAACAGATCACCGAAAATAAATCGAAATCAAATTAAATTACCAATCACACACACACACACACACATGTATATATATGTTCACACAAAGAAAAGATCGGAACTTACTTGAGCAATGGGAGTGAAGGTGCTTCGGCTCGGACGTTTGTTGCGATAATACATAGTGCCCGCAACCAAACTGACGAGACCCATCGCCATGACGGCAGCAGAGACTCCGAACCCGACGTCCATTCCCGAATGCGTTTGGACCCAGACGAGAAGCGTGAGGGCGACGAGCTCGCCGATCGAGAATGCGAGATAAGCGAAATTGAAGTAAGAAGAGAGGCGTTTCGATTGTTTAGGGTGGGCCCGAGGGAATTGATCGGCGCCATGAGCTATCATGTTCGGTTTCACGCAGCCGCTCCCTAACGCCACCAGGTAGATCGCCACGAAGAATATCATCGCCTTGAACCCTTTTGCCTCTTCGCACGAGTTTTGTTCTGCCGCCATCATCGGGTTGCACTTTGGTGGTTTTAGCTGTGGCAGATGCGCTTGTACGGACAGTAGTATGAATCCCTGTTGATATATATATATGTATATGTCAATCCCCAATTGTTCAGTACATCGTTCGTATCGTATGCATAAGATATTTTCTGTATATACGCGTGTGTACGTGCATATATGCGTAAAATTGTACAAGAGAGACGTATATGAGAGCATTCCATGCATGATATTTGTCATCATTTCGTATGCATGCACAGTACATAGGATATTTTTCTTTATATACGTACCGGCGTGCACATACATATATGAGCATACCATGACATATGCATGAACAAAAGCACTCATATACTTGTTACAAGAGACGTATATACAAGCTCACCCCCACACATATTCATGATTATATACGCACATGCACATGCATAGATATAGATGTATATATAGATCAGATATCAAAGGAATAAGAAGATATATATGAATTGTGAATATATATATATATATATATATATATATACCGAGAGTTCGACGAAGCCGAAGATGAGAATAGTCCAGAAGCTTCCGAGGAAGGTGTCGGCGAGATAGCCGCCGAGGAGGGCCAATATGAATATGGTACCGACAAAATTGGTGACAATATTTGCGGCTTCAGACAGCGGGAAATGCATCTCATTTATCACATACGTTATGAGGTTGTTCCCTACGGCCGCGATCCCCATTATCTCGAACGCTTGCAGTCCTGATCCATCGAATCGTGTATTTTCCACAAAATTAAATTAAATTTACAGAAATCGTATATAAAGTATGGAATATATATCTATATATATATATATATATAGCAGCATGACGTAACAACAACAAAGCATCAAAAAGCCGGCAAACCAAACAACGTGAAAAAGCTGTCCTCATGTTCAGACCTGATAACAGTGATTCTAAGGACATGGTTTTTCTTCATAGTACGGTAAAAACTATCTGGTTTTTCTTACATCTGATCAGCATCAAACCCTAGAGACCCATGTGTCGATTCAGATGCTAAATCTAGTGCCTTCATCCAACATATAATCCGATTTCATACTTAGCCGAAATATTTTCATGAATTATGAGTAGATCGCCACGAAGAATATCATCGCCTTGAACCCTTTTGCCTCTTCGCACGAGTTTTGTTCTGCCGCCATCATCGGGTTGCACTTTGGTGGTTTTAGCTGTGGCAGATGCGCTTGTACGGACAGTAGTATGAATCCCTGTTGATATATATATATGTATATGTCAATCCCCAATTGTTCAGTACATCGTTCGTATCGTATGCATAAGATATTTTCTGTATATACGCGTGTGTACGTGCATATATGCGTAAAATTGTACAAGAGAGACGTATATGAGAGCATTCCATGCATGATATTTGTCATCATTTCGTATGCATGCACAGTACATAGGATATTTTTCTTTATATACGTACCGGCGTGCACATACATATATGAGCATACCATGACATATGCATGAACAAAAGCACTCATATACTTGTTACAAGAGACGTATATACAAGCTCACCCCCACACATATTCATGATTATATACGCACATGCACATGCATAGATATAGATGTATATATAGATCAGATATCAAAGGAATAAGAAGATATATATGAATTGTGAATATATATATATATATATATATATATATACCGAGAGTTCGACGAAGCCGAAGATGAGAATAGTCCAGAAGCTTCCGAGGAAGGTGTCGGCGAGATAGCCGCCGAGGAGGGCCAATATGAATATGGTACCGACAAAATTGGTGACAATATTTGCGGCTTCAGACAGCGGGAAATGCATCTCATTTATCACATACGTTATGAGGTTGTTCCCTACGGCCGCGATCCCCATTATCTCGAACGCTTGCAGTCCTGATCCATCGAATCGTGTATTTTCCACAAAATTAAATTAAATTTACAGAAATCGTATATAAAGTATGGAATATATATCTATATATATATATATATATAGCAGCATGACGTAACAACAACAAAGCATCAAAAAGCCGGCAAACCAAACAACGTGAAAAAGCTGTCCTCATGTTCAGACCTGATAACAGTGATTCTAAGGACATGGTTTTTCTTCATAGTACGGTAAAAACTATCTGGTTTTTCTTACATCTGATCAGCATCAAACCCTAGAGACCCATGTGTCGATTCAGATGCTAAATCTAGTGCCTTCATCCAACATATAATCCGATTTCATACTTAGCCGAAATATTTTCATGAATTATGAGAGAGAGAGAGAGAGAGAGAGAGAGAGAGTACCAAGAACAAAGAAAGCAGCTCTCATGCCACCATGCTTGTCAGGGTCAGAAGGTTTTCCTCTCCAATCGACGCAGTCTTCTTCAACCACACTCCAATTCACTTCACCACCACTAATCTCTTCATCGAATTTGTTGCTTTGCCTTGATGATCTCTCTCCCATCTCCGCACAGACCCACTGAACCAAATCCTCTGTGAAGAAACCGAGAGACAGAGAGAGAGAGAGAGAGAGAGAAAAGAGAGATCGAGGGGACAAGAACGATAGATGTGCTTAGTCTCTGAGTTTGGGACAACAAGTGGGTTATTGTCCCAAATTTATAAAGAGACAGAGAAGGCAAAAACCCGCTGACTTTGCCATACGTATAGCGCCTTCACAAGATTCTACGCAAAAACGAAACCTCCGTGTCAATTTCGTAATTAAACCCCACACGCACTTTCTATGCTTTCCGATAAACCATTTTACTGTGTCTATTTCGCTTCCACCATTAAATTAAAAAATGTCTTGAATAAATTTTCTGATGTTATAACAAATGGGTTAAATTTTTTAGTGTTAGAAAATATCAATGAAAATTGTATTAAAGTGGACTTTAACGATATCATTTGGATTTCGAATAACAAAATCATTCTCGTGTTTTGTGAATTTAAATGATGCGGAGTCGGAATACAAGTATCAAATATTAAAAAAAAAAACATTCTAGGAATATTCACGACGGACCATCTAAAAATAAATTGAGGGACCACGTTTGCCTTCTTGTCTTTTTTTTTTTTGGTATGAAACTCCATAAAATTGACAATCGGAGTGATATATTATTAATTAAAACCCGGTGTATTTATTTATTTTTAGCACTAAATTTTAATTTGTACATTACTTTATTGTTGGCAATAAATGTTGATTAGTTGTATGTTTAACCATCATTTAAGTCTTCTGTCATGTAGATCAATTATATAATTATTGTTTTTTTATGATATAAGATTCGAATTCTATTTTGATTAATAGGTGAAAAAGATTAAAAAAAACGTCAATATTTATACACCAATGAAATTTCGATGGAAATAGTATGATATTGATTTTTTTTTTTAACTTCCTGCAATTTTGATATTTTAGTCTCTCTTTCTAAATTCAGAAATTTCATGTCACTATATGATAGGAAGACAAAAAAATTTTTTGTTAATTTAGTTTTTTTTTTTTTTTTACTTTCGCCTCGTTCCACATTCTCCCAAAAAAAAACACTCGTGGATTGCGTCTTTGTTGGTAAGCTTTCGACATTCGAGTGTTGTAATTTGGCTCCACAATCTACATTAATTTCTCTCCTAACAAATATTATATATCTTACTTTAATTTATATATGTATATGTATGTATATATGTATGCAATATATCCACACGCGATTATCTGGATAAGGACAAATTTATGCTTTATAATTTATGGGAAAAAACATGTTTGGTTATACAAATTTCTGTTTAGAGAAAAAGTTATACCTTTTGACAGAAGTGAAAGATGACAACATTAATTATTCCCCACGATTTCTTATGAAATTTGCTGATATCCTTTCGAATGATACAGAAAAAAAAAACAGACAGAATATAAAATCGAATTTTCTTTCGTTTAATTAAAGATAAATTTTATATATTATCCAATCCGAAATAGAACTAATCGGCAGTCCAAATTTGTCATATATACATATCCATCCCTTATTATTATCCAATCCGAAATAGAACTAATCGGCAGTCCAAATTTGTCATATATATATCCATCCCTTATTATTATTAGCGAGACTCTCGGAATAATTTGTGCTGGAAGCCCTTAGAATATTCGAAGAATTGTTAATTAATTAGTTTATATATACTGTAAGGAAGAAATAATCTCGTGGAGAATTAGGTATGGTGTTTGCTGCACTGAACCGATGCAATGATGAGGTTTCATGAAATCAATTTAGGCGTTTTAAATTAAAATATAAATAAATAAATGCAAGAGAGAGAACAATATCATGTTTGATTTTGAGAATGGGTGAAAACAAAGCGGAAGCAGTAAAGAAAAAGCATGTCGGTGTGAATACAATAAAGGGAGACGACATGTTTATGACATTGTCGTAAAAACATTAATCATGCTTACTTTCTTAATTAAATTTTATTTAAATACGAGTAATATTAAGAGTGAATGATAATTTCAACTGCCGCCGAAGCATTCCTGGATTTTATTTTTCATATCCCAGCAGTAATTATTCGTCTTTTACATTTTCGTATATGAAATTTCAGTTTTGTTTAGGTTTATATATATAGTAGGAAGTTGATGACTAACCTTAATATAATTATTATTTAAACGGTCCACAATATATGCAATAAAAAAAACAATTATTTGAATTACTTTTCGTGGCAAAGATGACGGAAATTGCAGCTATTTATGTATTTTTGGCCGTTGGAAGTCCAAAATACATTATTTTTTATTTATAAAGGCACGCACTCAAGTAAGACTCGCTTCTGTCTTTCCTTTTTGTTTATTGTATCTTTGTGGGCTTGGGAAATGTCCTCGTATGAGACTCTTTTATAAGCAATACGTGTGGATGCATATTGTGATTTATGGGAATATTTAATTTTAGACATTTATAAAAATCTATTTATTTTTAAATTACGAAATCTATATATCCAACTCGATATATCTTCAATGAAGAAATTATAAAATCCATTATTACCCGCACGTACATATATCCTTCAAACACCCCCGCAAGGGCAAATCCCCAAATCTTTATTTTTCAAACCTTGGTCAACTCCTCGTGAGCTATTCAAGATTGTCAACATTCTTTACTAAAGTAAGGCGGCAATATAAAAAAATTAAGAAAATAATTTTATTAGGGAATTTTTATTATTTATTAAAATTATTTGCTTTGGTTTATTGGAGCTTTTAAAAGAGATTAAGTGAAACACAAAAGGTATTAATAAAACATGGCACAAATCCTAGGGAAATATATATATATATATAGCATGATATGTAACAAAAAATAATATGTAGGTAGATGGAAGTATATATAAGAGCTTGACATGATTTGCACTTTGGTCATATACCCTCACCATTACAAAAACATAAACCCTAACAATTTTAAACGAGCATATACTAAATCTATGAAAGCCTATATCTAATTAATTAAAAATAAATGTTCGAATATAGACCAAGAGAGATATAGGGTATATCTATATTTCCATTTTATAGATTTGACCAATGGATATGTGTGACAAGTGGCTATTGCTAATTGGTTGGTCGGTGAAAAAGCTAGAGAGAAGTGATCCATTTCCAAGTTCAATGCATCGGAAAAGGCTCTTGCATAATGTTTTTGTTTAGAGAGAGAGAGAGAGAGAGAGAGAGAGAATTGGCGAGGGTTGGATTCACAAGTACAAGGAAAAGGATGTTTGCTTTAATGAGGGCGAGAGGCAATGACGCATAGTGGTTGTAGACTTTTGCCCTAACCCTATTTACATTCTTCATGGGACCCATCGTGCATGTCACAAAGATACCAAATAAAAAAAAAAAAGTATATACATGTGTACTCGCATAATTTTATTTTAAGAAAATATATTGAAATAAAAAAATAAGTTCCGATTACGTTTATTTACCTGTAAGATGTAATATCGAATCTGATATAGCATCATTTGTGGTATAAAATAATAACAGGTCAAATATGGCAGAATGTGAGCCACTACCAAAAGTAAAAAAAAAAATTTGAAAATTCACAAAGTAAGTCCAAAGAGTATCTCCATACATTATTATAATATTTATTGGCATTGATTTATTAAATTCTAAATGGAACTGTTGGATGTACTAGTGCTATACCAAAGGCATGTAATTTACTTTTTGGTATTCAAAATCAAATAACCCCAAATTGAATACTACATAACAAGGATTCAAATCGAAATCCTATCTAAAATCAATTGAATATTACTTTTCTAAATTCAAATTGATAGAATCCGAATCAAATATATTACAAATTCTAAAATATAGATGAAACTTGAAATATGTATGTAAATATTGTTGAAATATAAACAAAATATGGAGATTTGATATGATTGATAATAATTAAAGACATAACATCAATCAAGAATAAAATATATATCGTGTCAATTATATTTTTTCTTATTTGTTTATTTCGTACATTTATTTCCTTGTTTCTTTCAATAAATTTTCCTATAATTATATGAATTATTTTCATTATAATGTAACAAGAAGAAGAGATATAGCAATAAAAGTAATTTTGTTCCTTTTTATTTGTCTTTCTTTCTTATTTAATTTCCATAATTTTATATTTCTACAAATATGATATATTTATCAAAATAGTGATATTTGATATTTACATGAAAATGTGAGTTATTGGTTTAGATAGCTCTACATGCACATATTCATATTCTCACTAAGTCACAATCATATGGTATTTTTTTTGGGTCATACTGTTTATATTTTAGAAAGCAATCATTTCATATACCTTACAACTTTTCCGCGATATATATCTAGAATTTTATTATTGTGGTTGTGGAATGTAATTTACATCAATATTACAACATTGAAATCAATTTTATATATATATATATATATATGAGACTCACAATCAATCACCTTTTTCTTTGAGATGAGGGGACCTTTCAGAATCGATGCATCTGAGTTTATCGATACACCATATTTTTTTCTCATTTTTTTATTTAAATGTTTGGTAGGTTTGTGTTATGTGGGTAAAGAAAAATCCACGTCACAAAACTCAAACAAGGGTTGTCGCGATTTTGATTTTTCTAAGTAACTCTCACATGATTTATTATATCAAAACATGAATATATGTGTGTGGATAAGATACATATATGTACCATGTTGTTTGCACTTTTTTAGGTTATTAATATAAAATTCTAACGATTAGATAATATTCCAATTTCGATTGGACATACGATCTACTTTAAACTTTCTCAAACAATAAAATTTAAAAAAAAAACAATTATCATATGGAAAGGGAGTATATCTCTAGTACTCCAATGGTCATGTAACCTCTCTCCGGATATAAAACGCCTTGAATTTTTATTTTTTTGTTAAGTTAAAAACTATAAAACATATATACAGAGATAATTTTTTCCATGAAAATTAAATATATATATATATATATATATAGCTACCTCTATCTTAAAAATCTCAAGTTAAAACCAGTAAAAAATAATATGATAACTGAATAAACATATAATTTTAATTCATTGATATTTCAAAACCCTAATTCCCCAATTCAAAATCTGCGTACCAATGTTCCCCTATATTCGTTTTGGGCGATTTTAGTTCGTCGGTATTTTGATCGAAGGAAAGTGGTGAAGCGATCCATATGTGTGTGTGTGCTGTAAAAAGCCAAAATTCGCTCTCGCATTTGAATGGCTACAATTCGCTGCACAAAATTCTTCAAAAGGCGATTATGATGATGATGATGATGTTGATGACGATGACGAGTTAGTTGTGTGAGTGCCAAAATAGAAATTAAATGCCTTTTTTTATGTTATATTATTACAATTTTTATTTGTCAAAAAAATTTATGGACAATTTCTTAATAATTACTAGTAGATAAAGAAAGGATGACGTGTGATGCAGCAGGTCCAAAGCCTATAATGTCCTAAATGGAGAAAAACCTAAGTTTTGATGGGATGGGAGAAACATTTATTATTAATCCATTGTTATTATTACATGACTTCTTGTCCCAAGAATATACTTCTTCTGCAGGCTTTTTAAATTATTTATTTCTGTAATAAAAAGACATTTATTTCTTTCGTAGAATATACAATTATTTTTGTTTAAAACATAAGTATATAATAAAACCAGCAACCTAATCCGCAGGTCTGGTTCGTCTAAAAATATATTTTATTTAATAAATATTCTATTAGGTATAAGAAAAATTCTGCATATTTAATAAAGTTTGCATCTTTGGCTGAGTGAGAAATTCTGCATATTTTGATTATTAATGTAAAATAAATTTTGCATCCGAAAGTATTGTTCTTTGCAATTGAATATGATATAAAAAAAACCAATAATAAAGAGAGAAAAATAAAAATAAAAATAAAAATAAAAAACTGGAATGACATTGGGGAGAATTTCCTCCGTCGGCACATGTAAGTGTTCGATGCTTTCGACGTAAGTGCCCCATTTGACTTCAGTTTTTTCCCTTTTGACTTTTTTAACATATACATACATACATACATACATACATACATACATACATACATATATATATGATCTTTTAGAAACTCTGGATTAAAAAAATTGATCTTTTTTATATGGTAGTTCTTCTGTTTTTTAGATGTAATTTTCAGTATATAAATGGAATTTTCTTCCCAATTTTTTTAATAGAAGTTATTGACTGAAATCCTAATTTATGAACTTTTAAATTTTAAATATTTTATATGAAGATAAAAACTAGTCCAAACTTAAAGATAAATATCTACTAATCTACATCAATGATCATGCATGCATATAAAAAAAATTCAGTTGTTTGAGTTAATTACACAAATATATCTTATAATGTTGTAGTTTTGTTGTGTGAATCAAACGTTAAAAGGAGTTGGATAGTTTGAATATCTTGGCACTATAATTTAGAGATTTTTACATTAATAATCAATGGTGGGGGTTTTTCGGGTATTATATATATTTATATATATAAATTATATATATATATATATGGTTTTATTTTTCATTACTTAATTTTTTTGATTGATTCATTTAAGGATTTCGACTTTTTTCTTCTTGGGCAATTCACTTCTAGAGAAAACTATAGAAACATATAAAAAAAAGTCAAAGCCGTTGACCTTTTTTTATATGAGCTATCACAAAAAAGAGAGGTCAATCAAGTAATAAAGCTGACGTCCACTAATTACTCGAAATCTACTATTGAAATCATCATAGATTATATATATATATATATATATATATATATATGTATAGGCCTTACATATATAGACAGTGAAAATTCCAATGCAATTAAATTAACCCAATAGGGTGGGAATTTAGGGGAAAAAACTTACATGTTTGAATGGTTAGGAGTTTTGTTAAATGACGTGAATTTATTTAATATAAAAAATACAAAGTAATTTTATTATTCACAAATTATTAAAACTAGAAAACCGATTGTTGTTTTTACCAAAGGATCATACTTTAATTTTTTTTTTTTTTTTTTTTGTGTGGAGAATTGGATCCGATAGGAACAAGTGGACAGCGTGAAAAAATGGACATGACATAGTGGATGCTGGATTCTTGGGATTCCGATTTTGAAAAAAGTTGCAAAGGTAAAATCTTATTGCCTCGATTTTTTTTGTACCTTTATTGTTGTGGATTTCATCCCTATTCCAACATACAAAAGGCTTAATTTCAATATCTAGAAAATAAAATCAATGAAATTTACAAAAAAAAAAAGAATGATGCATAAAATGACTTTCTTGAAATTGTCTATTAGTTTTTTTTTCAAGAATTTTTAGGGGATTTTAAAGTATATATTAATGATACGTTTTTTTGTTTAATTGAAAATAAATGTCGGAATTGTTATATCGAAATCTGGATAATTCATCCGAGAGTGCTTAACGTTTGTCCCACCCAGAGTTCGAACCCTATAATTTGGAGATGTATATTTACATAAACTTTGACGATTTTTATGATTAGTTTTGATTTCCGTCTAAGATATTCGATTAAAAAAAATCCATGATTAGCCATGACTCCACTATCATAAGTAATATTTGGAAAGAATTTTGAACGATGTTTACCTGCTGTGTCAATGTTGTGAGAAAAGACTGCTAAAATATCTACCTTTGCCAAAACCAGAATCTTGTATAGCTATTGATATTTCGGGTTTTTCAACCGTTAGTTTCAGTCATTTTTAGATTTAAAATTTTCGATTTGTATTTTTTTTTCGGATTTGATTTTCAATAAAAAATTCATTATAATTTTTTTTCATTGTATATCTTAGACATACGTATCCAAATACATAATTACATATTCTTGTGACTCTACACACACACACACGTGTTAAAAATTAAAATTGTCAAGATGCATGCATACTCACACACGTGTGTAAATTAATAAATAGATTGACAGGTTCAACGAACATAAAAAATTTAAAACCCGTGATGCAATGGATCTTTGAATTAATGGAAGACAATAAAATCTTTCAAATATATATATATATATATATATATATATATATATATGATAATAACAAGATTATAGTATTATTTTCATTAAAAAAAAAAGGATTGTAGTATTATACAAACAAATTGTAAAGACCAAATTGAATGGAACGACAGCCAATGGGCCGAACTTCTTAGAGTTTTGAGCGTTGGCCCAAACTCAGCCCAAGCTGCAAATTCCGGATTTTGCAACTCAAGTTTAATTTGTCCAATTAATTTTCCTGTATTTTGTGGTTAAGTGGCAAATCCTCTTAACCGGATCATATTGGATTATAACCATAACCATAATCTCATATTGTATTATATATATATATGCAAGCAATCAAATACACGTGTTGACCATACATTGGTGAAGCCTATAGGATGTGATCATGTGGATTAAAATGTAACCAATTACATATAAGACAATTTTTAATTACCTAATAAGAACTTTTCTTTTGATAATACTCCTATGTTTTTTAAGCTCTATTTTCGACTGGGATGTCCAAAAAAAAAAAAAGAGGAAATAAAATCAATTCTCGTGGGCAAAAAATGAAAACACTTGAATAATAACCATTACAGAAACATAAATTTAATTTGAATCTTTATTATAAACTATAATTGAATAGTCGTGTATATTTTAATTATGTAATAAAAATGGGTTTAAAGTTGCATGGAACAGTATTCTCTTGTTTGCGGGCAAAACTAAGAATCAATGCCAGTTGGCCTAGGAATAATTTCATTCTGCGGCCAGCATTAAGCATTCTTTTGCCAAAGAGAGAAATCATAATATATATGTAGTTAACACCGAATATATTCTTATACCATATATATTGGATCATATCTTCTATGATCGGTTTTTGATAGCATTCTAAGTAGTAGGTAGAAGAGTTACAAGATGAATCGAACGAATCGAAATGAAATAGATCTAAGAATTGTGTATATATATATATATATGAGACTATATAGACAATGATAACTTAAAAGAATTGATTGAATTATTCGTAAGATGTATCTAACTTTTCGATTATATATTTTGAAAAAAATTCCAAGTTAAATATGATCGTTTGAGTGATCTTTTAGAAAGTATTTTTTCGAAAAACATGTTAAAAGATATGGTGAGGTGACGTTACAAAGAAGATAATTTATAATGATATTAATTATGGCCATGGATTATTAAATATATGATCCCATTATCTCTAATTACAATACGATTAATTAGTTTATCCCAAATTAGAAGAAAAAAATGATTATTTATTTACATACCCAATATGTGAATATAAAAATTGTACTCGAACCGAAAAATGTGATTTAATACATAGAATGTCTATATCATCCAATATATACACTCCGAACAAAATAGAATTTGTGTTTGAATTAAAATACAAGAGTTCAACTTCAAAACAAAGTGTTTACGCGTCTAATATGAAAAAAAAAGGACCGACGAAAGCTAATATATTCTTTATGATGTGTACGTAGTGAAAAGAATATGGAATAATTTATAATAAAAACAAATTAATAAAATTGAAGTGGTATTTTTCGTTTGAGTATGATTAGCAATTTAGCAGCGGCAAATGGTTTTTTCTTCGCATCAATGTTCATCTTCTTGAAGAATAATATTAAAATATACATCAATCTAAATTCTCTAATTTTTATTTATTTTTATCTTTATCAATCATTTCGATAACTAAATTAAATTAAAGTAAGTTATTATTATTATTCAGCGAAACAATTTTGATTCGATATAGATAAAGGATAATAAATGTTCATTATTTAGAGAGTGGCCAGTAAATTGTTTTTCCTTTTTCAATTTTTTTTTTTTGTAAAAAATATTATTTTGTTATTGCAATAGTGGCGAATATCGAAATGATTTTTCTTTCAACAAGAGGGATTAAAATAAAATAATAAATGGACAAAATTCTTTTATTCTTGGAATTACAGCCGCGGCCTCTAGTTCTATAAAGGGCTTCAGGCTGAATCGTATTCCATTTCAAATGAAATCTATTTAAGCCCCCCCTCTTCCTCCTCCACCATCAAACCATAGATTTCCTTTCATCTCTCTCTCTATATGTACATTAGGAAGAGAAACTTCTCTGCATTCAGAATCTTCCAAGAGAGCAACGACGCTGCAATGGGTGCTAATGCATCGTACGTGCATCATGATGTTCATACACCAATGGAGGCTAAGAGATCTTCGGTTACAGAGATCCAATCCAGAAGGCAATGGAGATCTCTCTTTGATTCCGTGAAAATCACCGATAAATTGGTATTGTTTTTTTGGCCAAATGAAATCTCTCTTTCAATAGATGAATGATTTTGTTCATACATATACATATACATATACATATACATATACATATATATGGATGTGTTTTGCTGATTATTTGTTTGGCTTGTTTGGGTTTGGGAACAAAGCTGGTGATTGATTTCACTGCTGCATGGTGCGGACCTTGCAAAGCTATGGACCCAAAAGTCCAGGAGCTTGCGGCTAAGTACGCAGAGAAAGTTGTGTTTTTGAAGGTTGACGTGGACAGATTAATGGTAAAAATCCATTCCAAGTACTCCACATCTCTCTATGACACGAAGTCATCATTAATTATTTACATACAGTTTTGTAAATTGTTATGTAGGATGTGGCAGGAGCATACAATGCCAATGTGCTGCCGGCGTTTGTGTTTGTCAAGAGAGGTGAGGAGATTGATAGAGTTGTCGGAGCCAAACCAGACGAACTCGTGAACAAGATTGACAAACACTCTGTCTGAATCATCATCATCATCATCATCATCATCAGCTTCTATTTTTTTCCCCTCAAATGTTCTTTTTGGTGTATTTTTGTTTTGTTGGTGATTATCAATGGGTTATGAATACTTTAATCATATTGTGTAAACATTTATAAAAAAAAAATCCATAATACAACATATAGTTGGAAGCATCCATAGTACAACACATCGAAAGGGGGCTGCTCTTTTCCACTTTCTGTCTTTGCCTTGAGACACAAGTTTTCTCCTTATTCGAAAGAATACGTACACGAATCCAAAAGTCCAAACTTTCTTCATTTGTTCTTGGCAGCAGCCCCTTCGATAAACAAGAAGTGAATCTCGATGTATGTATGTATATATAGATGTATGTACACTGACCCGAATCGAGCTGTCTGTGTCAAATGCTGAATCTGGAGAGACTTTTGCCTGGAGAAGCTTAGTTGTCATCCTTCCCACCGAGCACTCTCTTCAGATCTGACTTCTGTTCTGCCGTTAGCCTCGACGGAAACACGATCTCGAAGTTGATCTTGAGGTCTCCTTTCTTGGAGGGGTCTTTGGAGATGGGCATTCCTTCGTTAGGGATGACGATCTCTCGACCTGGTTTCACGATATCAAGAACCGGGATGGTCAGGTTTCTCCCGTCCAGTGTTGTTAGGGTAAGGGTGAAACCGGTTAGTGCTTCCAGGAGAGTGACGTTTCTTTCCACGATCAGATCGTTCCCATCTCTTTTGTATACCGAGTGGGGTTTCTCATCTATCACGAATATGAGATCAG
This sequence comes from Tarenaya hassleriana, assembly GCF_000463585.1. Taxonomy (NCBI): domain Eukaryota; kingdom Viridiplantae; phylum Streptophyta; class Magnoliopsida; order Brassicales; family Cleomaceae; genus Tarenaya; species Tarenaya hassleriana. The sequence continues at coordinate 8,550,840 of NW_010960187.1, read as the reverse complement.
CTGGAGTGAATCCGGGTTCGTGATTGCCTTTCTCCGGGAAAGTTATCTTCGTGCCCTTTTTCCAGCCCGGCTTTATGTCTATCTTCAAGATCTCCTCCACAGTCTTTGGCTTTCTGCAAGAAAGACATGATCAGGTGATAGAATCTCAGTTCATGTATATCTACCACAACATCAGTCACTGAAAACTTCATTCAGCTCAGCAAGTTTGACTTGCTTGGTTTTGTCATGAGGGTATAGACTCACAGCATAAACAAGAACAGATACAGAGGCTAATCTCAAGTCGATAATTCTACATTTGTGACATTGGATCATGAATTGAATCATAGAGATGAGCCATGAGCTATGTTCTGAAAACCCACAGTACCATCTGGTTATTTGTTTCTGACCACAGGCATTTCAAGAATTTCCCCCCAGAAATTCTCTCTAAGAGTGATGAATATCTACCAAACTAATGGAAGCTACTGCCAGGAATTAGTCAATGGTGTTCAAAGTGATCAAGAGAAATCGAAGAAATACTCACCCAAAATCATCGGGAACAACGCGAGAAATCCGCATCTTTCTCTTCCCACCCTTGTACAACTCCTCCAAGGTACAAGCCAATTTGCTCTCGATGGCCGGAGCTTTCCTGTTCGCCTGACTCCCAGCCTCCGCACTTCTGAATCCGCCGCCGCCGCCTCCTCCTCCGCGGGTCCTCCCGCTTCCCCCTCCTCCTCCGCCGCTGCCGACACTGCCCACTCCGCCGAACGCAGCTCCCGAAGCGCCGAAAAACTCCGTGAAGATATCCTCCGCGTCCCGCGGATAATACCGGAACCCGGCATTACCAGACGAGTAACTCCGATGTTGCGCCGCCGTCTCAGCTGCGGTGGGGAGCTCGGCGGTCTTAAGCCCCTCCTCGCCGTATCGATCGTAGATCTGGCGCTTCTGAGGGTCGCTGAGCACGTCGTAAGCCTCGGAGATCTGCTTGAATTTGGTCTCCGCTTCTTTCTTGCTGTTGGGGTTTTTGTCTGGGTGCCATTTCATCGCCAATCTCCGGTACGATTTCTTCAGATCATCGTCGCTCGCATTGCGATTCACCTTCAGGACATTGTAGTAATCGACCCCCATCGAATCTTCCTCTTCCGGCGAAACAGTCCAAAAAAAAAAATCCCGACCCGAATGTTCCCGGAAAAATTAAAAACAAACAAACAAATGCACCAACTTGAAATCGGCAGAAAAATCGAATCGGATTCGAAGATTTTCCGAGAAAATTTCTTCGACAGAAAAGGCGAAGGAGAAGAGAGAAGGCGTGATGAGAAGGAAGAGAGTGGAGTGCGTGTAAGGTAGAACATGACAAGCAGAACGCGCTAAAGTCCAACGGAACAAAAATTAGACGTCAGTGCCACGTGGCATCTTAACCTGCAATTAATAACTATGGTTGTACTATAATTTTGTCAGAGATTAACTCCGTTAATTGCTTCGTCAGATTTGCTGTTTATAAAAGTCAAACAAGATATAACTGTTAACTACAACCGCTATGTTCTAATTTTGAAAAGATCATTTTCGTTAACATTAAGCACAAATATTAGCATAGAAAGCATAAGATAATAATATTCTAGAGTTTATGATATTATAGGAAATATTCCCAATAATAATAATAATAATAATAATAATAATAATGGAATTCAATTCATTGTAGTAACACCGTTTTTTTAATTAGGAATTAGTGGGAATATCTCAAATTTTCTGTATATAGTCATTTTTCTTGGTTTAAATATTTAAACTTTAATCTAATGGTTAATTTGTAATTTAATAATTAAATTTTTTGTTTTTTGCACCAAATAAAAAAGATTGAATTTAGAAATATTTTTATAATATAAGCTTTTTGGAAAAAAAAATCCTCTTATTCAACTTTCGATAATTTTATAAATAGAGAACATTTGTAAAAATATCATAAAAATATCTCATATATATATATTGGAAAAATTAAATATATTTAAAAAATATATGATTTTTTATGAACTCTAATTAAAACTTTTATCAGATATTGTTTTCCTTAAATTAGACGGAAATCTAAAAATATCTAAGGACCTCATCCTCCCCACCAGAGTTTCTTCGAAGCATAACCATGTCCATGGCTCTCGCGCCAACACTAACTTCTCCCCATCTCCGACCAACCTCCTCCGCCGCCGGCGTCCACCACCACGGCCGAATTCTCAGTCTCTTGGAACAGTGTACTGACATTTCCTGTCTGAAGCAACTACATGCCTTCACTCTCCGCACCACTTTCCCTCGCAACCACGCTACTCTCTTCCTCTACGGAAAAATCCTCCACCTCTCTTCTTTCTCATTCTCCGATCTCAATTACGCTTTTAGGGTCTTCAACACGATCGAAAAACCTAGTTCCTTCATGTGGAACACTCTCATCAGAGCTTGTGCTCACGATGTCGCGAGGAAGGAAGAAGCTTTGCTACTCTACAAGACCATGTTGGAGACAGGGGATACAGGACCGGATAAGCATACTTTCCCGTTTGTGTTGAAGGCTTGCGCTTATGTTTTCGGTTTGCCGGAAGGGAAACAGGTGCATTGTCAGATTCTGAAACATGGGTTGAGCTCGGATGTGTACGTGAACAACGGTTTGATTCATTTGTACGGGTCATGTGGATGCTTGGATTTAGCGCGGAAGGTGTTTGATGAAATGCCGGAGAGAAGTGCTGTTACGTGGAATGCGATGATCGATGCGTTGGTTCGGGTCGGGGAATACGATTCTGCGTTGGAACTGTTCAGACAGATGCAGAGAACTTTCGAACCTGATGGTTATACTATGCAAAGTGTTCTTAGTGCTTGCGCTGGTCTCGGTTCTTTACCACTCGGTATCTGGGCACACGCCTTTCTGTTGCGAAAATGTGATGTCGATGCTGGAATGGATGTTCTGATCAAGAACTCGTTGATAGATATGTACTGCAAATGCGGGTCAGCGAAAATGGCTGAGCAGGTTTTCCAGGGGATGCTGAAATGTGATGTAGCTACATGGAACTCGATGATTTTAGGGTTTGCTATGCACGGAAAAGCTGAGGAAGCTCTGGATTGTTTCACTCGCATGGTGAAAGGCGGGGACTTGAGACCGAATGCAGTAACATTTGTCGGGGTTCTGAGCGCGTGCAATCACAGAGGCATGGTGAAAGAAGGACGAGAGTATTTCGACGCGATGGTCAGAGATTACAACATTAAACCTGTGTTGGAGCATTACGGTTGTATCGTAGATCTTTCTGCTCGTGCAGGCTTTATTACCGAGGCTCTTGACCTGGTGAAGAATATGCCCATGAAACCCGATGCCGTGGTCTGGAGAAGCCTTCTTGATGCTTGTAGCAAAAAGGGTGGAACTGTTGAGCTAAGCGAAAAAATTGCCAGACGAATCATCGGAACAGGGGAAGAGAATGAAAGCATCAATAGTGGATACAGTGGCGGATACGTTCTGTTGTCTAGAGTCTATGCGTCGGCTAGCAGGTGGAACGAAGTTGGAATTGTCCGGAAACTAATGACTGATCAGGGAATCACGAAAGAACCCGGATGCAGTTCCATAGAGATAAACGGCATTTCCCATGAATTTTTCGCGGGAGACACATCCCATCCTGAAACAGAGCAGATATATAAACAGTTGAATGTGATCGAGGAGAAGCTGAAATCTGTTGGGTATTCACCAGATCAGTCACAAGCTCCATTGGTAGATGTGTGTAATGATGATGATGATGATAGCAAGGAGAATTCCCTCAGGCTCCACAGTGAGAGGCTTGCCATAGCATTTGGTCTGATAAACTCGAAACCCGGTGCTCCAATCCGTGTCTTCAAGAATCTACGGGTATGCAGCGATTGCCACGAGGTGACTAAACTGATCTCAGGAGTCTTCGAGACTGAAATCATAGTGAGAGATCGTGTTCGATTCCACCATTTCAAAGATGGGTCCTGCTCTTGTTCAGATTACTGGTGATGCTGCAGACTGGCAAGGTACCTTTGTTGCAGAAACAGAGGAATCTGAAGAATATCAGCACTGGATTCAGCAGATAAACTATAATACATTTTCATTCCACAACTCAGCTTATTAGATAATTCAGCTACATTCTCTGCAGAACAGAGGACACCATTATCAGAGGCAGGACAGGGTTAGATATAACACAGAAAAATGGCGAGAGATGCAGAGAAAGGAGTCACGTTTTTTGAGGATACCAACTGGTAGCAGAATCAGAGCTTCAAGACGCAAAACAACAGGAGCACAGGTCGGAAATTAGAGGTACCATGCCAGTGATTATAGTTTCCAACCTCTAAATTCGATTTGATTGGATACGATTACCTGATATGGGTACGTACTTTGGTATGAACAGACACATACCTTTTTACAGCTAATTAACGCGCGAGCTCTTCTTCAGCCTCGCAGAACCACACAGTAACAGTTGTTGTGGCTGATGCAATCTATGTCAAGCCATTCGAGACCGACACCATTATAACCAAATAAAGATTCGGTTCAATTCGGTTTCGGTTCGCTTATAATATTTAAAAAATCAATTCATTAATAATTAAAAATATTCAAATAAAATATAATATAAAATATTATCATAATTATTTAAACATATAAAATAATAATATCTAAATTTTATATTTTGATATAAAACTATTAAATAAATAAAGATCGTTTTTTTTCTAATGTTTATATCACACAAACTTTAAAAACAATAATAACAATGATAAAATGCGTTTAAAATATAATAAAACAATGATTAAATCAAGAATATAAACATTCATATATGTATATAAATATATATAAATGAAGATATATAAACGGTTCGTTTCGGATTCGGTTAATTCGGTTTATAAAAATTTATAACCAAACGGTTAATAATTTTTAATCGGTTCGGTTCGGGTTCGGTTATTTCGGATTTTAAAAAATCATAACCAAACGGTTATTTAATTTTATTCGGTTCGGTTCGGTTCGGGTATATATCGGGCGGTTCGGTTAATAACCGAAATACCCGAACCGAATGCCCACCCCTACTATCTATGACATATCCCGAAATATAATGACACATCTGTATTCTCAAATGAGATGCAAATATAGGGTTTGTTCCATTGGGAATGATGGCTAAATGGACAGTGGAATGGGAACGTTATTTGTTAAATGTCCGGAAACATAATGCAAAAGTATGTTTTCTCAAATGAGATGATCTGTTAATTGGGAATAATGGTGAAACTGACATGGAATGAGAATGCTATCTTCTTGCAGGTCCTGAAACATAATGCAAAAAATCTGCATTCGCAAGTGAGATGCAAGCAGATAGTCTGTGCTATTAGGAATAATAGCTAAATAGACCATGGAATGAGAAGGCTATTTGTTACATGTACCAGAACATAATTGAAAATGGTCTGTTCTATTGGGAATTTGGGAATAATGGGTAAAGAGACCCTGGAATGGGAATGCTATGTGTTACATGTTCTGAAACATCTGCATTTCCAAATGAGATGCAAAATAGAGGGTTCTGTTATTTTTTGAAGTCGATATTACCTCAGTGGTTTTGTTTTCTTATTTGCTCCATGAGACGCAGTGCCATTAGCTCTCGTTATTGTTATAGTGTGATGGAATTGGTTATGTGTTTTATGTATTAGCTTTTAACAAGAACTAGCAGAAATCATCTGACATCATCGATCAAATGTGGTGAGGTACGTACGCATTCATATTGCACCTGACAATAGTTGTCAGTTTTGTTCGTCCAAGGAATGTCTGGTTTCCATATCTTCCGTTTTCTATCTCTTGTCTTTGTCGGTTCAAGAACTGGATGAGAGTTGTGATTTCTAATGCAAGAGTTCACCCTTTCAAACTTTTTGATGAATCAATATGCTTCAAATTCATCTGGCGATGGTAATGTTTTTCAGATTAAGCTCTCTTGTGCTTGAAATATATATTGATTTTTTTTTAGGTTGGTGTTTTGCCTGTGTATCTTAAAGATTCATATCTTGTAAGTGCTCTTCCCTGTTTGAATCTCTCTGTCTGAATGGGAAATTATGATCTTGGTAAGAGATGTCTGATATGTCTCAAGTCCTAACAGATGGTACGGGGAAAGCTATCTTATTACATGTCCCAAAATCTGCATTCTTCTCAGATGAGGGCGAGGGCTGTTTTATACCAAAATAAGAACTGAAATCTTTACTCTTTTCTATGCGTAGCTAAATAATCAATGGTGGTACGTCATTAGCATCTGGTAAAAATTTTGTACGTCATAATTTTTTTATTTAAAAAATAAGTATTTCTAAAATTTAATAAATGTTTGAAATAAATTAAGACATAGATATCAAATATACATATACATATATACATAAATATATGTATATATACAAATGTACATATTTTATTGTTGGATATTTTTAAAATTGGATGGAGTTTTTTTTTTTTTTTTGTCAAAACCTGGTATTTCTATTCTTATAACTTGTACAACAGCTTTCCACATGATCATCATCCACTTTTTTCAATTAAATGATGAATGTGTTTATTATTCACTTTCTCCACTAACTCTTTATGACCTTTTTTTGAACCTTTCATTAGGGTATCAATTTTGACCCGAAACCTGGTTCGGTCCTAAAAAAAGGGGTTTTGGGTTGAGGTATTTAGGTTCAAAAAATTTTGAACTTGGTTTTGGTGCAGTCTTAAAATCCCAAAAAAAAAATTCTAAAAAAATTAATAAAAAATAAGAAAATGGATTTGAAAGAACAAATTTAACGGTCAAATCCAAGCACCAAGTATATAGGATTAGGCTTTGGGTCCGAGTCCGAACCCAAAACCTTTGGGCCAAGTATGGATTCGGACTCGGCCAGATTGACACCCGTATCTTTCATATGATTTTTGAAATCTATAAATAGAAAATCTTGTTTTCATTTTTAACACATCAAAATCAAAGCAAAATAAAGTTTTCTACCCAAAAAAAAATATTTTTTAAATTTTATGATTCAAGACGATCTTTGAATTCGTTAAGGTGTCAGAGTTTGAAATATTGTTATTTCGATGAGGTAGGTCTATACTGTCTTGTGAGATTATATTCCATTCAACCGTAGATATCGATGAGGAAATAATTTCTTTAAAGAGATACGGTTTGTCATGAATTATGATTTAAAGTTTTGTTTTTAATTCCAGTTTATGTTGACTGTTTTGTTAAAAGTACCGTTATCGTAATTGTATTGTATAGGTATATATTATATTTGTTTTAAATATTTATTATTTTTTAAAATAATTAATTTTTAAAATAATTAATTTTTTAAATAAAAATAATTATGTGTAAATTTTTATTAGGTGTCATTGGTGTAGCACCATTGGTCGGAAAAAAATTTGATTAGTAAAAAAAGACGGTTTTAAAATTTTCGGATTTTATTTTGAAATAGAAAGAGTTCAACTAGAACGCTCAAAATAAAATTACATGTTTTTTTTCCTAATTTCCTTTTGAATCGAAAAAACGACCCCTTTTGACTCTTTTTTGGAGCAAAAAGTATTACTCTAAAACCACATTTATATGAAAATCCAGCACCTCAAGTTAAGCTGGCAACAGCTTGGGGAACACCTTCTTCGCGTACTCGACCAGCTTCTCGGTCTCGGGCATGGCCGATCTGACGACAGGATCGCTGCGGAACCTCTCTGCCCATTTGGACAGGACCGGAGTTTTGGTCTCGTCCACGAGCGTACGGCCGAACACCAGTTCTATGACACTCACCCACGCCAGTATAGATCCGAGGGCGATGTCGACATACCCGATATGACCACCATTGAAGAACGGATTTCCGTTGCTGCTCTCTGCAAACGCCTTATCCAGAAGGGCTAACTGTTCTTCTGCTTTAGCCATGGCTGCCCTCTTCGCCTCTTCTCCCTCCGCCCTTAGGATCTCCCTCAAAGTGGCGAAAAACTTGGGGTGTTTAACACAAAAACCAAACATTGGAAAGGCATAAGCTTGGTGAAAGTGTGAAACGGATTTTTTTTCACTAGTGCTTCTTCTTCCGTCGATTATAGAAGTGGGACAAGAAGAATAAGAGACCTAAAGGATCTTTAGTCATGGTCTAATTCAACTGCTCAATCTGAATCAACACCATTCCTGTTTGATTTCATCTTACAAGACAACAAACGAGCAATGTAGACGTTACCACAAAGACCCAAAAAAAGGTGAACTTTTAGTTCATCCTAAGACAAAAAAAAAACAAAGAGAACAGTGTGCCGAAGGCTTAAAGAGTCGAGTTTTTGATGATTCTCAACGATTGTCAATGAAAACAGAGGCTTAAACAGGTTGAAACCAAAGGACCAAATCGGTCAAAAACCTCATGAACCCAATCAATGTCGTCATCCCGCAAAATCTCTTGAAAAGCTCAACAAAATCCCAAATCAAGCAACAATCACACAAATAGAACAAAAACATAGAAGAAATCAACAGATGCGATACCTTTTCGTCGATATAAGCACCCCAAAACCTAGCGACGGCTCGGTCGTACGGATCTGAGGGGAGAAAGGACGGGCCAGATGAGCTCCAAACCTCGTCGATGTACTCAACGATGATGAGAGACTCACAAACCGGTTTATTTTTGTGGATCAGAACTGGGACCTTCTTGTGAACAGGGTTGGATCGGAGAAGAAGCTCGCTCTTGGACGCGAGAATCTCCTCTTGGAGCTCGTAGCTAACGGATTTTAATCCTAGAGCGATCATTGCTCGCATCGCGTACGGACTCGACCACAAGCTCAGGAGTTTTACATCGCCGGAGATCGCCATTGTTGCCGGAGATGAAGAAGAAGAAGAAGAAGAAGAGAAAATGTCGGTCGCGATGTTTGAAATTATCGGGTTCCGGTTAAGACCGGTTTATATAAGGAGAAGCGGGTAGGCTTGACTGACTGATTGAGTGACGTGAATTTCATCAACCAATGGTTGCTTGACACGTATATTTAACAAGAAAAAGTAAAATAGATAAAAAAAAATTAGACCAGAAATTGACGTGTTTGCTTACGTTAGTTACGTATTCGAGTGCCGGATAGAGTTTAACGAATTTGAATACCAACTAATGGTTGCTTGACACGTACGTTTCTTTAAAAATTAAAAAAAAAACAAAAAAATACTGGGCAGAAATTGACGTGTTTGCTTACGTAATCGAGTCTTTCAAAAATATGTTATGGTTTTGAATGACATTAACTAATAAAATAGAGTAGACATTCCCTCGACTCGTTTTATAGTTTATACTTTTTCTATATTACCTCTAATAAGGCAAAGAATTCAAAAGTTAAATGTATTTAATGTTATTGGAGAATTAAATTATTCCTCTGATTTTTGGGCTTCACAATCTTTTTTTATTATTTTTTCGCAATTTGATTAAACTATCCATTTAATAGAATAATTTTTATTTTTTTGAAAATTTAAAACTACCCTAGTTTCCTCTTTCTAATTCTCTAGTTAAAAGAATATTCAGTCCACAATTTCATCATTGGTATAATTTCGATAGTATTCTTACTTGTGTAATAACAAAGTATTCATATCCTCAATTGTATTTAAAAATATATATATGATTTTATTAAATTGTATGTTTTAGAATCCATTAAAGTGAAGTTCATATGCTCAACACTATCTTATATTTATATTAAAAAAAAATAGACTTCCAATATATATTTGGTTTATCTAGACCTACCAAGCAAATTAAAACCTTTCGAATTTTAGCTTAAATTCTTGAATTTCGGACGACTCGTGTCAACTCCTCACACTAACATTAACATACAGTTTTTTTAAATAAAAAAATATTTGTTGGACCACTAATCTACTACACCCAAAATAAAAGATGTAGAATAAAAAAAATAACATTTGGACCGCCCAAAAAAAAAACTAGTGAAAAACCCAATTTTAAGGACATATATTATATATACCCCTCGAGGAAGATCCAATTTTATTAGATTATAATTTAGTTTTAAAATAAAACCAATATCAGTACTAGCCGAAAACGACGTCGTCTTAAGCAAGTGAGGCCGGCTTGGGAAACAGTATCTCGGCAAACTCCGAGAGTTTGTCGACATCGGGCATGACGGGCTTCACGACAGGATCGTCGCAAAATCTTTCTGCCCATTCGCACAGAACCGGAGTCTTGATCTCGTCCAGAAGTTTCTGTCCGATCCTCTGCTCCACCACTTTCATCCACGCCAGCAAGCAGCCGAGGGCAATGTCTGTGTATCCGATACGGTCGCCATTGAAGAAAGCTTTTCCTTTGCTGCATTCCATTAACGCCTTCTCCAAAAGCTTTATCCCTTCTTCTGCTTTACATATTGCTTCTTTCCTCGCTTGTTCTTCCTTCGCTTCTATTATCTCTCTCAGTGAGGCGTAACACTTGATGGACGTGACCGGTTTGCGAGATGGATCAAATTGATCAAAGCCATGAAACCCATTTCAAGAACCTCAGTAAAAAAAAACCCTAAATTCGAAAACCCAGAAGAAATCGAGCGAGACGATACCTTGTCGTCGACATAAGCGCCCCAGAACCGAGCGAGGGCTCGATCGTACGGATCGGAGGGGAGAATAGGATGCCCAGATGAGCTCCAGGTTTCGTCGATGTACTGAACGATGACGAGCGACTCGCTAACCGGTTTACCTGCGTGGATCAGAACCGGAAGCTTCTTGTGAACCGGGTTCGATTCGAGGAGAAGATCGCTCTTCGATGTGAGAATCTCCTCGTGGAGCTCGTATTCGACGGATTTTATGTTGAGAGCTATCATCGCTCGCACCGCGAAGGGGCTTGCCCACATGCTCAGAAGTTTCACATCGCCGGAGACCGCCATTTTTCCCGGTGACGAAGATGAACGGCGGAAATGCCGGTTATTGAAATTATCGGCGAAATAAACCGGTTTTATAGAAGGGGGGAAGAGGGTAGGTTTTCGGATAAAGTATTACGTGGCAGCATAAAGGCCAATAATGATTGGTCAAGTGATAATTATTAAACAGAAATTTAGTAATATAATATTAAATGGAAAAAAACAGACATTTGTTCACTTATGTCAAGATTTAAATTTTAGTATTTAATAATGAATTTTTTTTTCTCGTGTTACATGTTACAATAAATAACGAATCTACAATTAAGTTGTACAAAAGAATTTAATGTCACATATGTTTTGTGAGGAACCAACCAATGGAAAATCATTATTATCTTGCAAATGACAATTTTGTCATTTCATATATAAATTTGGACCTCATCAAAGACCCATGAGAAAGGTGTGTGATTCAGTGCAAATGACTCTTATTTAAATGTATGCACTAGCTGATGTATCACACCATAATATTATTGATATAAAAATAAATAAATTTCGGTTTTTTTCTGTTCTTTTTTTTTTTAATTCTTTATCAATTTTATTCGAATTTCGTTAAATTGATTTAAAATGTTATACACAAACGTTACCTATTTTATTCGATAGGACTGGATTCAATTTTCAATATCGAAAGAAAAATAATCTCCCCTATCTATTTTCTACGAAACTCAAAATTAGATATAACCTGATTTCCACCATACATTGATAGTCGTTAAGAGCAGCAGATAATTTCGACCACTACATAAGCATGATGTTTATTTGTCAACATATACGATTTTTTTTATCTTTAATTCAATCTTGAAATATGTATCAGAAAGTTAGATTAATATATACAAAATACATATATATACCTATGAATCTCTCACAAAATACATATATATACCATTTTATTTCACCGATGCTACCGTTTCTTTAAACTTTTGAATAATTCCGATTCGATCGATTTGTATAAGAAGCTAAAAAGGATAGTTTCTGGGTTTATAAAATTCAATTTCATAATTTTTTTTTTTTTTTAAAAATGACATTTACTTCTTTTCGTCTGGTCAACAATGTGTGTGTGTATATATATTATTATTATTATTATTTAAAAAAAAAGATGATTTGGATATTGTTTTGAGGGGGAAATGGAGGGTCAAAGGTGGTGTTGATGAATGGATAACTGGTGATAGTTGATGTAATCTATGCCGTTCAGCCTGATGCAGCACAGCATCTGCTCCGGCAGCTCCTCCGCCTTGTTCCCCTGAATGGTGAGGCCGACGTCGAGGACACAGAGTTTAAGCCTGTCTAAGAATGCCTCGAACCCTTTCCTCGATATGTAACTAAATCTGTGCATATCGATGTCAATCTCCAAGTAATTCTCCCCCTGCATACACACGACACATTTTTTGCGGGGAAAGGCGACGGAAAGAAGGAAACTTGATGGGACGGGACGGGGACTTACCAGGAAGAACTCGTGCTGCGGGCGGGAGAGGACGGGCTTTTCGTTGTAAGCATGCATCAGCTTCTTCTCTGCAGTACTCAGGTGAAGATCTTCTACATTCGCCACTCTCCCTAATATCTTCAGCCTTTCTCTGAATCCCGCCGTCGTGTCCATCGGAAAGCCTCTAACTTTCTCCACCTCGTCCTCTATCAGTTTCTGCAACCAAAGAATATTCAAAAACCGAGATCGTAGATTGATATATATATATATGCACGAAAGGATCGAGCTTTACACGAATGCATTCTTGAAAATGAGGTGGAAGTTCCTTTGAGTAATTCTCTGAAAGTTTGAAGTACAGAACAAAACTCATCCCTTCTCCATCAGTTTCTCCCTGAAAGATTGCTGCTGGATACAACGGGATCTGTTCACAGATCGAAGAACGAAATCAGACCGTAAAAACCCAGAAAACATGGATAAGGACACGTTAACAGGGACACGAGGTTTTATCGGGAAAAACCTGAACATTTACAACGAGAATGGGAGGTAGCTTTCCCGAGGGGATGGTAACAATGGGAAGCTCAACGTGTTGAGCTATATGGTTTATTTTATGTTGTGTTAAGAATACATCGACCCCGAAAGGATTATAAGCAGCACAGTTTGGTGCAAGCTCCTTCTTCTTATCCCTGCAATATCGCCAAGGTCATTCATTTTTTGGAAAATCTCGATGAACTGATACCAGTGCAAGTTAATACCGAAGGGGATTGCTACTGGAATACCTGAGATAAGTTTTGCCCCGAACCCGGAAGCTACTTGGCTCAATGGCTGACCAACAATCAAACATGTTCTTTTCGATTGGACAGAATGGAACCTGAGAACCCGCAATAGGTCTCTGAAGCTGCATTTTTGAAGAAACTGAAGCGATATATACCCATGTAAGTATAGACCCGATTATCAAATGAAAATGACAGTCTATACCCTGAGAATTGTAGTGATGGGGTCAATACTTACACAAAGGACCAGTTCCCTGCCCTTCTTTCCACTTGAAAGAAAGTTTCAGGGCGGCTTTCTTTCTTGTGTTCGGAGGGCTAGAACTCAAGGACCTTCTCTTTTCGACAGAAGGAACTGTCGGGTTCAGACAAGGCAAACAGTTGCTCGGGAGAATCCCGCAGTTCTCCAATATTCCTTCATCCTTCCTCGAACTTTCATCCCCAGCCGAAGATATATCTTCGTCGATGAAAACAGTCAGCTTTGCCTCGTTCAAGACACTATCCGATTTGGATTGGGACATGGCATCATCCAGGCTCGAGGAATGGCGGTTGGAAGTCCTGGGAATGTCGCTAAGAGAACGCCGAGCAGAATTCCCGGCATCGGAATCTCTGGTGGACGACATACTTGAGACTGATACTCTCTCCGCTCCGTTTAAGGACAATGCATCTGAAAAGGGGACAAGAGAGATGAGTGTAGTGCATTAACCGGAGAGAAACGTAATAGCTTCAAAGATTATTTCTATACGAGTTTATGGAATTCACCTCCCTGAATGCTGTGAAAATCATCCTCACTGTCGGTTTCGAAGGCGAGATTGCAATCGAACCATTCATCGAGGCTATCTGGTGAAAGAATAGTGAACAAGGATCAAGATTATACACAAGGAAACCAAAAAAGAACTCAGCTTGATAATGAGAATTCACATGGAGATTTCTCACTTGTTGGAAATTTAAGTGCTCATATCATTGAGGGAGTTTCACTCGTGAAATAACAAAAAGCCTTTAGGGGAAGTATCAAACGGAATAGAACATACACTGTTTTTTGCTGATCACTTTCCATCAATGATAGACAACTTAGGTAAGAAGAATCCACTTTTTAACATTCAAATACTTAAATGCCCAACAAATCAGAATTGGATAAAGATTGGAGCCGAAATATGCAGAAACGTCGAGAAAATAACGAGGAAAGGAAGAACCGACAGAACCCATCAAAACACAGCAACAGAGCCGCAATCAAAGACGAAGAACTCCGATAAAAGCCAGAGGAAAAGTACATGAACCAAGATCTATCCTTTGCATTGACAATGAAAAGGGCAACATTAAAATGCACGAAAAAGGAAAACCCACAAGCAAATCTATCATAAGAAGTAACCCAGAGATCGAATTCCAGCAAATCAATCAAATGCAGGAAAATGTCAAACAAACCCAGAGGAAAAAAATCAAAGCTTTAGAACAGAATGGCAGGGAGAAACAGGGATAGACCTCCGAAAGTGGGATTGGAGAAGGAAGAATAGAAGTGAGGATGATGATGATGGTGAGGATGATGGTGATGGTGATGGTGATGATCGGAAGGACAAGAAGGATCGGTGTTGTTGTTGTTGTTATCGAAGGATCCGTCAGAGAAGCGAGAGGAGGACACAACTTTCTTCTTCTGAATCTTCCTTCTTTTTCGGATCCTTCTTCTCTTACTTCCCCTCGATTTCACTTTCCCTCCCACGCAGCTCTTTGGCGTCGACACGCATCCTCCCATCTCTCTCTCTCTCTCTCTCTCTCTCTCTCTCTCTCTCTCTCTCTCTCTCTCTGTGATTAAAACTCAGCCAGATTTTGCCATTCACGACCTCCACATCCACCCGAATAGAAAAACCCAGAAATCAATCTCTCCCTCTCTCAAAATCAGCTAGAATTTGCGACACGCGATCGCCACATCCACTGGAAAGAAAAACCCAAAAAAAAATTAGAGAGAGAAAGCTGCTTGCTTTTTTCCACAGAGAGACACTGAAAGAGGATTTAGCCACAGACAAACAATTCTGGTGAAGAACTTCTTCGCCTTTACAGAGAAAAACAAAAACAAAAGAACCGTGAAATAATTGTGGAAGAAAAAAAAAGTTCTCTTCTTTTTTTTTCCGGAATGAATTTGTTTTTGATGTTTTGAGATTTGGAAGTCAAAATCATGGAAAAATAAAAAAAGACATGTAGATTTTCTCCGGCGTTAACGGATCTGCCAAGCAATCAATAGTACTTCCCAATCTATTAAACAATATCTCCTTCAAATTTGATATAATTTTAAACAAAAAACTATTAGTTATTTAATTTTCTAAGACAATCTTTCATTTTAAAATTATAATATAAATCTATAAACTTAAAAAATATTTTATTTTTATTTTACTTCAAAAGTATATATTATCTTTTAATTAATTCGTATTCAAATTATACATTATATAATATTTTATTTACTAAAATTCTATAAAATTTTAAATTAATAGTTTGAACCATTAAATTACAAATATTATCAAATTTTTTATATAATTATAACTTCAATAACTAAAATATATTGAATTTTAATATAGTATATATACACAATTTATTTTATAAAAGACGCATTTATTTTATAAAAGATAATGTATATACATTATACAATACTAAATATTATAATAAAACTAAATATGTATATAAATTCTAAATATTATAATATAATAAATTTCTATATAAATTCTATAGTTTATATATTTTCAAAATTAAGATGTTCAGAAACTCTCTTTACCTTTACAATACTAAATATTATAATAAAACTAAATATGTATATAAATTCTAAATATTATAATATAATAAATTTCTATATAAATTCTATAGTTTATATATTTTCAAAATTAATAAAATGTTTTGAAAAAATTTAAAATAGAATATTCTTTTAATTTTAAATAGTCAATGATTTTTTTCTATATAAAATAATAGATTTTATAACAAATTTAAAATAAATTATTTTTTGAGTAAATTATCTATATATATATATGATTTTTTAAAAAATTAACAATTGATAATTTTTTTAATAAATTTAAAATATTATATTTTTTTAGTGAAATATATATTTAGGTAATTTTGATTTTATCTTTATATTTTAGTTTTGAATTATAATTAATCATTCATTCTTGATAAAAAAAATCTAACTATAATTAACAAGCGTTTACATAAATATTGTAACTAGATACGAGATTATATATAAACTATTTTAATCTAGAAATTATATCCTTTTCTATCAGTGGATTTGGAACAGTATAAACTTATCAAAATACAAATCGTTACAGTAGAAAGAGAAATACAATACTTATCGATTTAACCTAAACTCGGTGATCAAATTTGTAATCGAAATTGTTTTGGGATTGCAGAAAGAGAAATCCTGAAACAGAATTATCTAAAATCCTAAAAAATGGCCAAAACAGTTGTATTCATTATTACGTTTTTATCACAAAATTCTATTTTTTTACACTAAAAACTATGCATTATTATTCTGTTTACCTATATCTCACGTAGATAATTATAGTTGATATTATAATCAATTTCTATTGGTGTTGGTGCATAGGTTCGAGTTTTTATTTGAAAAGAGATATTTATATGGTCTTTCGTTGGATCAAAATTTTGATCAATTTTGGTGAGTTGGTGGACGCGGATAGGAAGCGCGTGGGATTTCTTAACGCTGCTTCCACACGTAAGATATTTTATTTCAAAAAATCGCATCCAATTATTAACATTTATTATTTAGGCTAATTTAACGATTTTCATAATATATTATTATTTTATATTTCTTAAAGCGCACAGAAATTAATAAAACAAAAAAAAAGGAGAATGCAATATGAAATTCCGATATCAGACGAAAGAAATAGACAATCACTTTTGAATCCTACGCAAAATTCAAATCATAATTTTTTATTGGATATCATAATAATTTTATTAGTATCATGGGTTTCCATATATTTTACGTGTCAAAATATATATCATCTGCAAATAAATTACAAAAATTTGAAACTAAACACTGAAAAGAAAATAAGGGTTATTTTAATGTTGATGGTAGGAAAATGAAAAAGAAATATATGATTTGACATTATAAAAGTTGGAATTTTGGTGGGGTTAATGATTGTGAAGGTTAGGTTGGTAGGAAAATGAACGATAAAATACAAAAGGGAAGTCGGTCCATCTCATTTTCATTTCATTTTCGCTAAAAACAAATACAAAAACATATTTCATTTGACCCTGACATCTTTACACTCTCATATGTATGCGTGTGTATATATATATATAATGGTCATTCATAGCCTGTTAAGATCAATTCGATTTGGTTTGCATCAATTTCACCCGGAATCTATGCATCTCTATCGTTTCTATTACGTATAATTTGATTTTATGATTATAATTTGATTAAGCAAAGGTTCGAATTATTTAGTTTTCAACTCAATTGAAGTTTTAATCGTTTTTATTATGTACGATTGTATTTTATGGATTACAATTTCATTATATAAATTTTGTGAAAAAAGTCGTTAGTAAATAGAAAAAAAAATATATGTCAATACTCAAATTATTTTGTATTGTTTGTTTTTATAACTAAATTGCTTCTTCTTCTTTTTTTTTTTTTTTACGTTTTGAACATATTATAGTACTTAATTTTTTGTATTTGAATATCTAAGTAAGACTTTTAATAGCACAAATTAATTAAAACCGATTCAAATCATAATTAATGGACTTTTACATGATCATCATTGTTTTAGTTCATTATTCAATCTTATGTTGCTTTAAAGTCAATATATTTTTTTGGACTTTTTGTCACAAATAAGAAAATTTATGTAAATACAACCTATTTGACAAAATTAATATCTTAAAAAATCTACATATTCAAATAAACTATTATTTATCTAAAAAATAAAAAAAATATCAAATTTAAATTGTTAAGATTTAAGGTTTTAGGATTCATCATTTATGATGTATGGATACATCAAATATTCGAGTATACAAAAATAAAAATAAACAATAAATGGTGAAAATGGCTGAACAGCAACACGTGTCGTTGTCTTGAAGTGTTTTCCAGATGTTCAGAAACTCTCTTTACCTTTCACTTCTAGTTCTCTCTCATTCGCACAATTCCAAATATATTAATTATTGCAAATATATGTACGTATTAGGTTGAACTAGAAAAATATATAATTGGAGTAAAGTTAATTTTATGCAAATTTAATTTATAGGGGCATTTAATAGTTTTGTTCAATTTTTTACAAAATTTATAAAAATAAAATAAAATTTTTTAATTGGGTGAACAGAATATGTGGTCCCACATAGATATATGTAGGTCCACCCAGGTGTGTATATATGTATATATATATATATATATATCATTAGTCTGTATAGGCGTGTGAAAGAGCCTTGACATTACTAGCTAAATTAATTTTCAAATGATTTTATTTATAAACAAAAAAAAAACAAAGGGTCCACGAGCAAAATAAGGATTTCGAAAACGACAAGGTGTCATACTCCATTTATGTAAAACGGGCCACACTCTGCAGCTGTCTTCGTTTAGCGTTTGTGAAACGCCTAAAAGCATATGCTCTTTTAATAATACTCTCGGACCCAGAAGACGGTCCACTGGTATTATTAAATATCTCGTTTCCCTTGGTTACAATTATTTAAATGATTATTTAGAGAAGATTTTCTTGGATAAATGCTGTGCATCCATATATATATATATATATACCTATATATATGGATCATGTTGAATAACTGCGGAAAAGATAGTCTGAAATCTGAATAAACCATGCAGACATCTCTGAAAAAAACGCGCAAACCTAAACTATATATTATATATATATACCGATATTCAAATGGCATAAATTTTCTAATTTAAAATACGTCCGAATTGAAATAAACAATTTTTTAACAACAAATAAATCCATTTTTTTTTTGTAATCGGGTATCCTAAACTAAGGCTCGTACTAATCCTTGAACGGAACCAGTCAAGGTGATTTGGAATATACACTTATTTTCAAAATTTGAGATTCGAATTGGGGATGAGACAGATGTTTTGTGACCTTATTCCACCGGTTGAACTACTAAATTTTCAAATAACTCCAATTTGACTAATCATAATGATTATATCGTATATTTAATAACGCAAATATTGAAGTCAATGAGTTTCTTGCTCTTTCTTTTTTTACTCGTACTGAGGCCATAAAGGAAACTGCAACGTTACATGATAAGGATTCTGCATTCATTTGTATGAACTCCCATGCCCTTGAAAGTTATCGAAGACACCAGACCATTGACCAACCCCACTCCCTTGAAATAAATATACCATTGACTAACGCCATAATTTTTTTATTTTATTTTATTTAATCATATAACCGATTTTCAAATCTCTTACTCATTAATTCTAATGGAAAAAAATATCATCATAATGTTAATCATAATCGACTTTCAATACCAATATATGTACAGATCTAAATTAGTAGTCATATATTGGTCTCTTACTGTTATTTTTTTTATATAAAATATTTTAAAATAGTATTGATTCTATGTATGTGTGTGTACTCTATAAAATCAAATTAATGCATTCTATATAAGATTCTACTTCTAACGATTTTTTTTTCAAAATATGGTTATTTTATTTTTAAATTAATAATTTTACATCAAAAACTGGAAAAATATATGTTTATGTGAAAAGCATTATGCATCCACTATTAACCTCTATTGAATACTATATGCAAACAAGATATAACTGTTAACTACAACCGCTATGTTCTAATTTTGAAAAGATCATTTAATATATATATATATATATATATATATATATATATATATTGTCCATAAGGTTAAAACAATATCCTATATCCAATTTGAAAATAAACATTGAACTTTACGTAGGGATAGAATCTATAACTTTCAAAAGCATGTAGAGGAGAGGTGGGTTATTATAGGACTAAAATTATATAATTTAAGTCTAAAAATATAATTTTTTAAGCTTGGTGAAAATAAAGAACATGATTTTAAATCAGAAGACCGTTGAATTGATTTGGACAATGCGAGAAGACCATTTGAACAATGTTGGAGTGACGCGATTTAATTAGGAGCTTGATCATCTCTAATTAATACCGCCCCATCCAAAAGATGGGTATTTAATGTACATTAATGTATAATTAATTATGTATTAATGTTGTGATTAAAGTGGCATATGATTTAATAATCTACGAGAAGAGACAGCTTTTATGAAGGGAGTGGGATTAACAACCTTCCCGTCATTAATCCAACTTGTGAAAGGATGCTTTTCCTAAATCCCAAAATTAATGAACCTACATGCAACATCAAATAAATAATTACCATTCTAATGATTGTCTTATTATTCTCCCGTTGTTTCAAATTTTTGTATATTCACCATATTTTTTTTTTCTATATTTTTTAAGATTTGAATAAAATATTTTTAACCCGATATAGATATATAATCCTAACTGAATTGAATTTAATAAAATATAATTATATCCAAATCGAATTTCACCCGTAAATTACGATTTCTTTAATTAAATTAACTGAATTCAATTTGAAAATAAAAACAATATAGAAAAATGAAGGAAAATACTATTTGATAAATATTTTTAAAAGACAATAGAATCAAATTAAACCTAAACCTAAAACTATATAAAACCAAATGGATACAACTAGTTACAATATGGGCCTCGTCCCTTATGGGCCTTATTGGTATGACGTCAACACCGTCAAATCAATTCTTGATTAATAATAGGAATTACGTGTCTTCAATACCATTAAGGATAATTTATTTATAAAATTAAATTAATGTTTCTTGAATTATTTATTGTATTATTAATATTCTCATAATAATATTTTCTAGATTATATGGATACGTGAATCAAATGTGAGGCAACGAGAGACATTGCCCTTTCAAAGCAATTAAGCACGTGACGATTGTGTGTGGTTTTTGTACATACTCGTGATGTAACAGTAATTTCACCGAATGTTACATAATTTTCTCGTGCCCTAATTTTTTTCCCCTAGGGTTTTGAATTAATAAATAATGTATACACATATATCTGTTACGAGTGGACAACTAAATAAATGTGTCGAATGCTGTCTGTTTTTTTTTGGTCATAAAATGTATTATTTACCATTTTATAACCCACATCTTTTACAAAAATGAATATGTAACGATCCGCGATCGCGATCGCTACAAAATATTAAAATTACCTTCACACAATAACTAGACCTTCTAACGTATTTTTTCCTCACTTACATTTGTACCGTGACACTTCCAAGTAGGTCACATATTATGATATTGCTTCATACTTATCAGTATATTTAATTTTGGAGTTCTCTCGCGATAGTACCACCTGAAAAGTTAGGTGGACCTTATTGTTATAAATAGCCCAAATAATCCTTTTGTGTTATCTCAGACCATATAGTCTCATTCCTATATAGTCATCGGATCTCTCTCATTCGGGTTCATTCGATTTATTCCTATATCCCTTTGGTTTTTGTGGTATTCGAGAAGTCATTCCTTGATCGTGCCATCGTACCGACGAACATTCTCAATACTCATCGTAATTCGGGATATCACAAAATATATAGATAGCCATTAGGGTTACAAATATAATCTCATATATTTTTATTGTGAAGTGTATACCGCATCCGAATAAAAATAATAGCAATTTAAAACATTTGGTGAGATCTCTTAATTACGACATACATCTGTATACATGTTTAGAAAATAAATGCGAATAAACACATCATCGGTGGTACTATTAGAGGCATTACCCTTTAAAAAAAAATAAAAATCAAATACATCATTTGAAAAAAAAAACTATTTTTTTTTAAAAATCCAGTATATATGTATTCCTCTTTAAATACATTTGTACCAGCCCATGTCGTCTACATATGTTTGTGTTGTAAATGTATAATGATGAACCCAAAAAACTATAAATGATCATAATTCACTCATAGTTGTATTATCTGCTCACGTTATTATACAACACAACATTATTAACATTTAAAAAAAATCATTGATAGAGAATAATCCGAATATTAAGGAAATAAAAAAAATGTAATAAACAAGGTGATGTAACGTCGTGTTGTACCTTTTCTTCGTAATTCTTACATCATTATATAAATTAGGGTTAAATCCATAAAAATACCCCAATTTACAAATTTTTTCTAAGATAATATCCCAATTTAAAATTTAGCAAATTAATATCTCAATTTGTAAAAAATTTCTAAATTGATACCCAAAGGTGACGAAGTTAATTTTTTCGTCTTGTATGCCACATCAGCACCACGTCACTGCCATGTTAGATTCTGTTATTTCCAGAAAAATACTCCAATTTGTATTTTTTCTATATATATACCCAAATTATAAATTTAACATAAATATATCCAAATTTGTAAAATCTTTCCAAATTGATACTCGCATTTGTAAAAGTTTCCCAAGTCTAATCTGACCCTGCACTCGATCAAGAATTTCGGATCGAGGTATCATTCGGGCTGGACTGACCCGAACTCTCATTCGGCCTGGAGGTTTCGGGCTCAGGCTCGGACCGACCTGATTTTTTTGGGTCTATATAATTAAGCCCAATGCCCGACCCTATGCATTTTGGGGTTGAGTCGGGTTAGGTCGGGCCGGCCCGCGTAAATTTCGGGCTTTCGGACCCGTCCGACTCGAGTCCAAAGCCCGATATTTGAGTCCGACTCGAGATTCCGATTTTTTTCGGGTCGGTCCGACTTGAGTCCGAATATTTATATTTCTGTTGATATTTTTGGGTATAAACAATAGAAATATTGTTTATACCGAAGTTTCTTGGCCCGGAAAAAATCAAAATTTCGGGTCGGACTCAAATATCAGGCTTCGGACTCGAGTCGGACCGGCTGGTCTGAAAGCCCAAAATTTTAAAAAAATAATATTTACAAAGAGAGGCATCGCGGACCGGCCCGAAACAGATTGGTCTGAGTCCAAGCCCGAAACCTCCGGGCCGAGTGCGAGCTCGGGCCATACCAGTCCGATTGATACCTCGACCCGAAATTCTCGATTGAGTGCGGGGTCAGATTAGACTTGGAAAACGTTTACAAATGCGGGTATCAATTTGAAAATATTTTTACAAATTTGAGTATAAATTTGGAAAGATTTTACAAATTGGGGTATATTTATGTTAGATTCATAATTTGGGTATATATTTGGAAAAAAAATACAAATTGGGGCATTTTTCTGAAAATAATAGAATCTGACATGGCAGTGAGGTGGCGCTGATGTATCCGGTGACGTTGCATACAAGACGGAAAAATTATCTTCGACACCTTTGGTTATCAATTTAGAAATTTTTTGCAAATTGAGGTATTAATTTTCTAAATTTTAAATTGGGGTATTATTGTGGAAAAAATTTGCAAATTGGGATATTTTTCTGGAAATAAGACAAATAACCCTATAAATTATTTAAATATATTTTTATATAAAATAAAATCGAGTGAAACCACGAAAATGATAGCCACAGACATTACGACGGACATCATTACTGCGATGTCCCATCAAGAAGTTAGGCAAGAACAAGTACGGCGACGGGACACGTGTCTACATATGATTGGAAGGATGGTTGAAGGACCATTGTCCAATCGAGGAAGGAAGAACAAGGGGCTTTATAGGAGAGAGGTAATGCCTAACGATTCTTATGCATAAAAAATGGAAAGAAAAAAAAAAAAAAGAGTTTGGCACAAAGCCCTCTTCGTATTCCATTTTCCTTTCCCTATTTTATTAAATAAATAAAAAACATTTGCCTAATATTTTAAATTTAAAAATTATGTTGGATGTGAAATCCTATTTTCGAATACGAGATAGAATGAATTTGATATGAACATAACATAATGATGATCAGCAAGTGGCATACATTAATCCGTATGTCCTGTGTTCGATTTGTGCTGTAATGGAAGTCGTAACAACTACTACTGACGCATATCAAATTAATAAATCTCTTTAATCGTAAAATTAGTTTGGATATTCATAATTTAGGTCAATTTATTTCCCTAGTTGAAATTAAATTGCGTTTAGATATTCATATTAATTTATTATAAAAATCGTGCCATAACCAACCGTATTTCTTTGTTATATGACATTTGCGTTTAGTAGTAGTTGGTGTTTGCGACTTTTATTCAAACACGAGCTTGAAAAAATGAAATATTATTATGGCACCTAACAAAGCATAAATATGTTGGTAAGATGTTAAAAAGCAAAAAGATATAATAACATCTATTTAAATCAATTTTTTTAATCACAGAGAATATAAATCGATTTATATGATCGATATATGTAGAGATTACATTCTTTTTTTTTAAATAATAATATAGAAATATGGGACTCTCTGTGTGATAAATGCACAGGTGGTGCCTTCAAATCTCATCACCGTCATTTCAATATAATTCCATTTATTCCGTATATTAATGAGCAGACGACAAAAAAATTTCAATGGATTTTTTGTTGATATATATATATATATATATATATATGCGTGTGTGTTGGATGAGCTCGTGTGTCCAAGACAAATCAGAATAATCTTAAATCTTAATTTATATAAAACTAATAAAAATTCTATTTTAATATCCTTATCTGTAAATTAATATTTATTTTTATCATCCTAATTTATTACTTTTTCTCGATATATATAAATATAGTCGGAGGAACACATGTCTCATCAACTAAATTAATTTCAATTATTTAAATTTAATTTATATAGAATCAATAAAAATTAATACTAATTTATGTGTATCAAATAATAAAACTAAACTAATATATCTATTTGTCTTATCATATAATTATGTTTTGCATTTTTCTAACGATTCACGTGTATATATATATATATATCATGACCTTTATTGATCACAAAAAATTCGGTGCAATATTATGGGAAATCTCGAATAACAACCACTAATTAAATCTCTAATCTCTTTCTCTTCTGTTTATCACATAAATCCCCCCAATAATTAGAGACCCCACCCCACTAATCTCTTAACTCGTAAAAAAAAGGCTTCCGTTCTCCGCACGTGGAGTTGCGCTTGCGTGGCATTATAACCACCGTGAATATCGACACCTAAGATCGGACGGTGGATAATAGAGGAGTGTAGGTGGATTTGCGGAGCAGAGGGTAAAAGTTGATACGATGTCCGAGAAAACCTCGCTTCAAAGTGACGTAACACACGTCAGCATCTGTACTGCCACATAGTCTTCGACGTGGCATTTTAAGTTGTTATTTTAATTATTTTAAAATTAGGATTTAATTAGAATTCGTAGTGATTTGTGTTCTGAAGTTTCCACATAGAATAACCTAGATTTTGTTATTTGTCTACATGAATGATTTGTTTTTCGATTCCTGACATCGAATATCTCATTTCTTTATGAAATTAAACGCTGTTCTCAATCCCAGATCACAAGATTTGAATGGTTTATTCTTCTCAACTTTGAGAAGAATAAACTTGGGTTTTTGGTTCATTTTGTTGATTTTCTTCGACTAAATCGGTATAATCTTTAAAACCCATTTGAGATTCTGGGTTTGAATAGTGTATCCATCTCATCATTCTGTTCATGTCGCCGGAGATTTTACACGAAAGTGTTGGCATTTCCTATGGTTCATGTATTTCGCTCGCCACGTGTTTGATGAAATGCCTGAATAGCCACGCCGGTGTTAATCTAATTTCCTGTCCCTGAAATATATAATGTTTATATTCGTATGGTTTACAGAGGTTGGTTCTTTTTACACCGTTTTGATCAGAACCTGTATCAAGGTTTTTATTTAGTTCAGTTCCGAGACTGCTGGAACTGTTTTCAATCGATTTGACTTTGGTTTAGTGGTGATAAAGAAACAGTAGTGTCTGGAAAGCGTGCTTCTTTGTAACTCGGGGGTAATATGTCGTGGACCTTTTACTTGGTTCATCAAACCTTGGAATTAGGCTTTTGATATTTGAATTTGACATTTTTGTTAATTGCCATATAAATTTGTGAGTTTATTTATAAATAATTTAAATAAAATACCACATTCTTTATCAAGGTGGAATTCATTGATGGTCGTATTATTCATTACTGGATTTGTTGCCAGAATTTTTTTGTGGGTTTTTTACCCAGTAAAAATTTTAAATTAAAAATTTAGAAATTTTTATATTGGAAAAGGATTTCGCTGAAAGTGGAGATCGCATACTCTCGAAGAAACAGTAATCTCTCTCCCTCTCTCTCTCCTGGAAGCTACTGAGTTGGAATCGGCGGCAACTGAGTCGAAACCCCGGCGACTGTTTGTTTTGTTAGAATTTTGATGTGAAAGTGATAAGGCGTTTTCGGCTTCATGGATCCGGGTGGGATGATGAACGGAGGAGGACCGTGCAACACGTCGGAGATCTGGCAGTTTCCGAGAAACGGAGCTCCGCCGATGAATTCGTCGATAAGAGGAGATGGTGTTCCGTTCGATGGACCCAATCTGGCGCAGCAGTTCGCCGGCTCGAATCCTAACGGCACCACCACATGCGGCGGCGGTCCGGCGCGTTTGAGAAACGCGCTTCCGCCTCAGGCGAGGGTCGCGAGAAAGCGGCGGGAGGCGACGGAGGACGAGGCGGCTAAGGTCGTCTCCACCAGCAACGGCAATGGCGCGGTCGGAGTTTGTTGGGTATTTCAGTTTTGGTTCATGGGATTCGTTTTCTCCATTTCTGGGTTTGCTGGATCTGTGATTTGAATTTGTTTCAACTTAACAATCTCAGTTGTTCACGTATATTCATTTCTTCACGTATTGGAATTTTCCGAGGAATTAGCATTTTCTCGGTTTGAATTGTTCGGGTAGTTAGCTCTGGAATTTGTTATTATCATATCGGAGAAGACAATTTCAGTGGCATTAGCTGCCATTGCTGAGATTGAAATCATTAAGTTGCTCTCTTTGTCTTGGTCACTTCATGTTCTAGTACGAGGTTTCTGCATGCGCTCGGATTCTTGTTTGGCCAAGGTTTATGTATGTCTGCATTAGGAAATCAAAGTTTATGTCTTTACTCAGATTCTAATGTTAGCTTTATCGGGGTTTAGCAGAAGGATGATGATAGTAAGAGGCAGAAGACGGGACGATGTGGAGATGTAGGGCATGGCTGGAAAACTGAAGAAGAAACAGCAGGTAAAGGCGTGGAGGAAAAGAAGCAGACTGCTGAATCCCCGAAAGATTATATTCACGTGCGAGCCAGGAGAGGTCAAGCTACCGATAGCCACAGTCTAGCTGAGAGGGTATCGACGATATCGTTTTCTTAAGCTCGTTTAAATAGTAGCCAGATGTCAAAATTTGTCAGGGGTGATGCCAGATCAGTAACAGAGTCTTCTTTCTTGGCAGGCAAGAAGAGAAAAAATAAGCGAGAGGATGAAAATCTTGCAAGATCTTGTTCCGGGTTGTAACAAGGTGCAGTGGATTCTCTAGATCTATGTTTTGCTCGTAGTTTTCTCAACTGCTTATGTCGGTATAGCCAGTGATTTGAGCTTATATATTCAGGTTTTTGGAAAAGCACTCGTTCTTGATGAGATTATCAATTATATACAATCGTTGCAACGTCAAGTTGAGGTGAATCGGAGTCTCCTTCTGTCCATTTGGTTGCTATATAACATCGATGTAAAGTCCTCTTTGTTTTTAATTTTACTTGTGGACATGCATTTCAGTTCTTATCAATGAAGCTCGAAGCAGTTAACTCGAGAATAGCCCCTGGTTTAGACGTACTCCCACCAAAAGAGGTAAAGCCAATTTTGGGTACTCGGCTTTAAGTCATTGTTCTGGGGTTCGTTTCTTTACTCCCTTCCCTATCATATACAATTCAAGACCCCGGTATCGTTTAGATGGTCGATTACACCATTCATATATGCATCGAAAACACCGATACGCATCATTCATGGGTGACCGATATGAATGCAGTTGATTTGCCTGCCAGGTCACCAGTAAACTTCGACAGAAATACGAGAAAAGTTATCTTAAGATTGCAAGTTACTTGGTTGAACTCATAGTTTCCACTGTGTTTTCGATTGAATTATCTAGTTTGTTTTTCCCGTTATCACCTCGCCCGACATGTATGTACGCGCTGACCAGTAACTTTTCCATGTATTCGTATTCCTCGTGTAATTCAAATCGTCTGTGTAATTCCAGTTAGCTCAGCAACAGTTTGAAAGCTCGGGATTGCGGTCTGGCTTGCAACCTCCAAGAGATTACAGCAGGGGAGAATCACCGGAGTGGTTGCACTTGCACATGCAGTTAGGAGGAGGTTTCGAAAGAACATCTTAAGGAGGAAGAAGAAGAAGAACACGTCGCAGGTAAAGAAAGGCTTCCATCTTCGACGAAAAGAAGCATACGTATATGTATCGATATAATAGATAAATATTAGTATACAGGTCTATTGCTACAACAAAAGGAACAAAAAACCCAAAGATTGTGTTCATAGTTTGGAACTCAAGCAAAGAGAACTGAACTGAACTGAAGCTGTCTGAAAGGATTTGGTGAACGAAAGCTGAAACTTGGGGGGAAAATAAGAGATTCTCTTATTCTTACAAGGAATAAAATATGGCAACCACTTTTGTCAAACTCTCCGTGTGTATATATATATATATATAATACACATTATTAAGTAATTTTTATCACAAAAAGTTGTCTGAGAGAATCTTTAGTGTATCTTGATCTACCTATACCTACCGAACTTGGGTTTCATATATATATATATATATATATATGTGTGTGTGTGTATGTGACAAGTAGATTACCGTTCGAACCCAAGAATGAGGATGAGCAGAAATCCCTTGACTTTGCTAGTATTCTAATAAAATTGGAGAAACACAAATTGATTTTTTTTTTTTTTTTTTTTGTAATTGTATTCTAAATATAAGAATAATATTGGAATCGTATATTATTATCATATTTTCATACCCGAAATAAATGGAAAAATGGACCCAAAATATTAAATATTTACGAAGCCTAGCCCAACAATTCGATTTGGTCCAAGAGAGTTTGTGGATCTATTTCAAATGAAAAGCCCAATTAGTTTTTCAAGTGACTAAAGGTGTAGATATTTGGGGGTTGGGCTTGCTTATTTTTGGGTTTGGTTATTTATAAAAATTAATGAGTTTTTTTAAAACAAAAAATACTGTTTTTATGGGTTTTTTTTTCTTTTATTATTTGGTTCATATTCATTAATTTAGTTTTAGAAGAGTCATACCAATATATTTCAAATCAAGTTCACAATTCCGTGCAATTTGCATACCATACTGTTAACCTAATTTAAGTTTTTTTTTATGATTCAAAGAGTCAAAATATAAAATTTAAGTTTTTTTTTTAAATATTCTTGGTTTTGGTTCAACTACATCTATTTGGAATACAATCTTATTGCAATTACATTGCATCATTTCTCTCCGATCCGTTGTTTAAATTTGGAATTTCTAAAATAGGTGACACCCCAACCATATTGTATAACAAAAAATACAACCATTTGGCCTAGACTTTTTTGGGTATAAAATATAATATAGATGCATGATTCATAATCAATAATTCTAACAAAATAAAATTATAATAAATAAAAATAACATCTTTTGACCTCATGCGCCAAACAAACCCGATTTATAAAGTTTATGGCTTGATCAACCATATATATATATATATATATATATATATTTGCAAGTTCCTCTCTCCATAGCTATTTTTATTTAAATTTCAGGTTTATTATATTCAAATAAATTAAAAACTTTTAGATTGTATGATACTTTTGAAGTGTTTGTGAATGCCATTAAAGAAACTGTAGCTGGAAATTGCTAGGCGTTCTCCAAAATTGCTCACCAGAGTCATCAGTTGGTGGTCGAGTGGCGAAAGAATGTTGCTCTCTGGGTTCCGGTCGCCAGTT
The DNA here is from genome assembly GCF_000463585.1 of Tarenaya hassleriana. Taxonomy (NCBI): domain Eukaryota; kingdom Viridiplantae; phylum Streptophyta; class Magnoliopsida; order Brassicales; family Cleomaceae; genus Tarenaya; species Tarenaya hassleriana. The sequence continues at coordinate 8,520,923 of NW_010960187.1, read as the reverse complement.
CGAAACGAACTGATGGGAAGGGAGGGGTGCATTTAAGGTGTTGCTCTCTGAACCCTTAGATGTATTCTAAAGACTGCTTTCGGATCTAGGGAGATGTAGGTTGGGTCGAAGGCTCAGGTGAACTTTCCGGTTTCCAAAAAAAAAAAATATTGCTCAGCAGCCCAGACTGCCACGTCAGCAAAAAAATCACACGACCCACGTCACCACATCCACGTAACACCCGAACGACGATATCTCTGCAAACCTCCCCTCTACTTTTCTTCCTTTTCAGTTTTCCCCCAATATTTTGTTTTGTTCAAAATTTAGTCCACCATTTCGCTTTTATTACTAATTAATTAAAAAACTATTGATCTTCTTGTGATTCTCACGCGCTGAGCCACCGTGCGTGTCGATCAAACGAGGATACTATTTTTTTTTCTTTAGTTACGAATCAAATAACGGGAATCGGAACAAGTTATATACAGATTATAATATGGAAAATTTCTAATTTCAATTACAGAAAAAAATGTTTTTTCTCGTAATTAGCCAAATCACAATATTTCAAGTGGGTTGTGAGATGGACACGTGGACACCACGCGTGGAAATCACGCGTGGAATTTCCATTTGCGACAACACGGATTTTAAATATTTTTCCTGTCTAATTGGGTAAACAATAAACATAACGAGAAAAAGATTTCAGAATGCGTAGTTGAAACTCATCGGACATCGGAGAAATCTTCGAAGCGAATCCAGATAAATAGTGAAGTTGAATTCGATTTCAATCGCTAGAGTTCGTTGGGTCGGGTGATTCATCCGAATGGTTAGGTCAGGGAGATTAAGCGTAGATTCGTCGTCGACGTCGAGTCATCGCCGGACGCCGTCGCATACGGTGACGTTGGGCCGTATTCAGCCTCAGGCTCCGACGTATCGTACGGTCTATTGCAACGATCGTGAGGCTAATGCCCCCGTCCGGTTTAAGGTACACCGGAGAAATATTTGGTGAAATGATATCTTGGATTGTTAATTTCCTGGTTTGGTTAACGGAAGATGATTTTGATTCATTGAGGAAATGGGGTTTGGATTTTTGTTTTCTGGGTTTCCTGATAATTTGTCCCGGATTTGGATGAGGGGAATTTCTGTTGTTGGGTTTTGTCGATTTATGACTTTTTTTTTTTTCTGAAGAATGTGTGTTTCTTTCAGGGCAATTCTATATCTACAACAAAGTACAATGTTTTAACCTTTCTTCCCAAAGGACTGTTTGAACAGGTAGGTTTCTGCTGCTCTTCTTATAAAGAAGGAAGATCATTAACTGAGCTTTAGCATATAAAGATGTCTTGAAAAAGGTTTGGCTAAATCTTAGGAGTCAGAATCAGACCCAGGGACATTGTGGGAATCAGTTAAATAGATATTAAACTTAGATCAGTTTGGAACCTTTTACGATCGTGTCATGGGCAGTTAATCTATATAGTAACAGTTGGTTGTAGTCCTACTTTGTCTTCCGTGCATTTATGCTATTTAACGAAAGAATTTCCGGCTTCTGAGAATCTGTGACCCTTTTTATTGGTCTATTAGTTTTGATTTTGAAAGAGAGGTTGGGATATGTTCGAATTCCTGTTGAATGTACCTTTGGTTTTTGACTGATGATAGGAAATTGTATTGCTTCTGATAGATCTTTGGGCCCTAATTGTCTGAGCTTCTGCTGGAATGTTTTGGGCATTGTTGTCTACAATTCGCTTGTGTATGGAGACAAGTGATAAAAGTATAAACTTACGATCAAAATTTTAAATGCAGTGGTGGCTTACATTTATTTTTATTGATGCTTTTCTGTCGAAAATTTTATGTTGTTTTAACAGATCTGAGAAATAATGTGTTTTTTTGACAGTTCAGGCGCATAGCAAATATATACTTTCTTGCCATCTCATGTCTATCAATGACACCGATAAGGTATGTGAACTCTAGGTAGTTTAATAATTTTGAATATATGTGAAAGCTATAGTCTTTAGTTTATGGTTTTGTGATTATGTCATATATTGATTTTAGTTGATCATTCGCCCTTGACGAGTTTTCTTTTCATTGATCTGTTAAATTGGGAAGATCAGCATTATCTCCATTGCCTGCGGTTAGTATTTTTTTGAAAGGTTAATATTGAAGAGGAGTAGTATCCAACCGTGTGTGACTGTCAATATTAATGTCATCGATTCATTGTTACATCATCCTTTTCGCCCATGCCCAATGAAATCTAGAATTGTTATATTCATCAGATGATATGTTTTATTCGTGAAATTATGTTGGCGTGTCATACCAATTTTTGGTGTAAATTGTCTGTGAATCTTCTTAATGCCATCCTATTCCTTGAATGCCTATTGGTCTGATTGGTAATTATGCATGATATAATTAGTTATTATCCTGTCTTGGAATCAGTAAGTCTAAACTGGAGAGAATTTTTGATCTGCAGCCCTGTAAGCCCAATAACCAACGTCGCTCCGCTGTCATTGGTGCTTCTTGTCTCTCTTATTAAAGAGGCGTTTGAAGACTGGGTGAGGCCTGGACTTTCTGTTCATCTTTTCTTTTGCATTGCTGAAATACATAACCTTCTACTGAAGTGGGAATTATTCAAATTACCCAGCTTCTAAATCTTTATGTGAATAATCTGCTGCAGAAACGCTTTCAAAATGATATGGCCATAAATAATAGCTTAGTAGAGGTCTTACAAGATCAAAGTTGGGTATGTATTCCCTGGAGAAAGTTGCAGGCTGGAGATGTTGTCAGGGTGAGTACTTGCTCTTGCAGAGGTCAAATTTTATCTTTGTTTTCACGGCATTCCGTTGGAATGCCTTTTCTGGATTGTATTTGAATTTTGAACTTCAAACCTATAAGTTTATTATATACTTTTTGATGAGTTATGCAGATAAACCAGGATGCTTTTTTTCCAGCTGATATTCTTTTCCTGTCCAGTACAAACCCTGATGGTATCTGCTATGTTGAGGTGCCTCTTCCGAATCGGCCCTTTTGATATCTTTGATACTGCTGAATTAGAATATCGTTCTTAGTTTATTCACCTTTGTTGTGCTTTCACTTTATGAGTGCAGACCGCAAACTTAGATGGAGAAACAAACTTAAAGATCAGAAAAGCACTGGAAAGGACATGGGATTACTTGACGCCAGAAAAAGCCTCTGAATTCAAGGGTTAGCTTTTTCCCCCTATCTGTCCTTAGATGTAAAGAGTTGATTTATATGAAGACTAAACCTCCTTTTTTCGTACAACCTCGGACATACAAATTTAAGATATACCTATGTGGTTCCTAAAAGTCATTTATCATATCGTCCTATGGGAGCCTACCCTGTTATTAGATCAAATGGGGAAATGATGCTGTAATGTGGTCGAGTGGAGAAGGCTTTAAGATATTATCTTGCATATATTTTCTTAGATGGCTCTTGACCTACAAAGTGGCATAGGACATCTTATTTCATAGAGTACTAGATTGGAACTAAATTTGATGTTTTCAGGTAGTATGGTCTATAATTACAATCATAGATTGGGGTATTCTTAGAAAAAGCAAAAGAAAAAAAATACTGACTGCAAGTCTGCACCTGGGTTAGTATGTGATGTTTTTTATACTCTTATCCTGTATTATCTGCCTTGTGTTACTCATCTACACAGCTAACCATCAGCAACACTAAAGGAATTCAGGAGTCTAAGTAGTTCTCTCTCATTTGCTTTAGATGTATTTCTGACTCTCGCAAGGGCCAGAGGTTACAGCTGTATGTTGTATTAGAACAGAAAATATTGGAAAGTAATTTGATTACCATGGGTTAAATTCTTGTACGGTAGTTGATTGGAGGCTGGCATTGTATCATCCCTAATCCAATTTTTTCTGTAAATATATCTAGAAGCATTTTTTTAATATATGGCCTTTGAAGTCAACATAAGTATTTTTCAGCTAGTTAAAGGTTTGCATCATCTCTCTCCAATATTTCTATTTTTACTGCAGGTGAAGTTCAGTGTGAGCAACCAAATAATTCTCTGTACACTTTCACTGGGAACCTTATGGTGCAAAAGCAGACATTACCTCTCACTCCAAATCAGCTTTTATTGCGAGTATGATTGGCTGTTTCTGCCATGCTTCTTTTCTGCTTTATGGTTTTAGCATTTCCTTGTGTGAATTTTCACTGCATTCTGAACTTTCTTCATTCCACAAAGTGCAAGACTTATTTCCTTCTCTAATTTGTTTTTACTCGAGTATTTTCCACTTCATCTTATCTTTTTGTCTCTGTTGAACTTTTCTGCATTCTTTATCTATTTAGCTAAAACCTTTTTCTTTCAGGGATGTAGTCTTAGGAACACAGAATACATTGTTGGGGCTGTAATCTTCACTGGTCATGAGACGAAGGTAAGTTGTGAAGCTTGTTGTAATAGAAATTAGCTCTGCAAACATTTACTGGAACTGGCTAGCAGGATTCATGACTTCCATTCCCTTCTAATCGTGTTTTCTCGTGTCTACTTCCTTGTATTGCTGCAACATACACAATCTGATGCTATCTCATGGTGAATGCAATGCATGTAGGTGATGATGAATACCATGAATCCTCCTTCCAAAAGAAGTACACTGGAAAAGAAGCTTGATAAACTCATTATTACAATCTTCTGTGCCCTTGTCACGATGTGCCTGATTGGAGCTTTAGGCTGGTGGGTTTTCAGTCAATTTGTTGTTTAAATTCTGCTGTTTCTTATTGTTTTTATTTCAATCTAATTCTGCTTCCTGCTTCGATAAAGTTACATACTTTTTTTTTCCTCGTAATTTTGCAGTGCAATTGTGACAGATCGTGAACACTCTTATTTGGGTCTTCATGAAAAGGATTGGGAATACCGTAACGCATTGATGGTAAATAGCCTTGCATTGTTGAAGTTGATTTACTTCATGCTGTATTGCTACTTCTCACTGTACCGCTTCTATTGGTGTTACAGATAGCATTCTTCACCTTTTTCACTCTAGTCACTTTATTCTCATCAATTATACCGATCTCCCTTTATGTTTCTATTGAGGTATGCCGTCCTGGTATCATTGTTTAACGTTATTTATCGTGCATAGTAAGTATGAATGTTTTGAATGGTTCCTAAGTTTCCTTCTCAAATGAATTCAGATGATCAAGTTTATTCAGTGTACTCAGTTTATCAATCAAGATCTGCATATGTATCATTCTGAGACAAATACCCCTGCTTTGGCCAGGACCTCCAATTTAAACGAAGAGCTTGGACAGGTAAACTACTGATCCATGCCCAGCGTTGCCACTTGTATGTTATAGCTGTCGGTATGGTGTTAATAATCAAGGATCATATTTCCATGTTGAGGCACTTTTGTTGCAATCCCACAGCATGAGGTTAAAAATACTATTTTATGCTTGTTTCAGGTGGAATACATATTCTCTGACAAAACTGGGACACTGACAAGAAATTTGATGGAATTCTTTAAATGTTCGATTGGACGAATAAGTTATGGCTCTGGAGTCACTGAAATAGAAAGAGAAATCGCTCAGCGAAATGGCGTAAAAGTTCAAGAGGTATACTTTCTTTTCAGATGGGTATGTCATGCAATTCAGTATAATGCAGGTGATTCTTATGTTGCATTGCAAAAACATTTCTCAGGAGCAAAGGTCGACTGGTGCAATAAGAGAAAGGGGATTTGATTTCGATGATACAAGGCTTATGCGGGGAGCTTGGAGAAACGAACCGGATCCTGATCTTTGCAAGGTATCTTACTTTCATATCTGATAGACTTGACTCACCATCTGTATCAGAATTGCAATATTTGACAAATTGTAAGCTGCAGGAGTCAAAATAAATGATCTTAACTTAATAGTTTTTGTATCTTCGATCGATTAGGAATTTTTTAGATGCCTGGCCATCTGTCACACGGTACTTCCTGAAGGTGACGAGTCCCCTGAGAAGATCGTTTATCAAGCTGCATCCCCAGATGAAGCTGCTTTAGTTACTTCTGCCAAGAATTTTGGATTCTTTTTCTACAGGTAATCTCGTTTACCTTTCAGTTTAGAAAGTAAAGATGAAAATGCAGACAACCTGACAAAGAATCTCTCAGTTAGTCAACTGGCTTCATGAGCATTAGGTTTATTATGGCTTTATATAATTTCTGGCGGTGCAATGATAAATGTTTTCACTGTTTCTTAAGTCTGTTGGATTGTCTGAGACTAGTTTTGGTTTTTTTTTCAGGCGTACTCCAACTATGGTGTATGTTCGCGAGTCTCACGTGGAGAAGATGGGAAAGATCCAAGATGTAGCTTATGAGATTCTGAACGTTCTTGAGTTCAACAGGTGTATATTGCTGTTAAATGTTATTTAAGTTTTATCTTTTTGGCGTGGTTAAGGAAGTTAACGAGATTCTGAACCTTTCATTAACAGTACAAGGAAGCGCCAGTCTGTTGTATGTCGTTTTCCAGATGGGAGGCTTGTGCTCTACTGTAAGGTAATGGTTCTTTAGGTTCCTGGTTGCGACATATATGTCTTCCAGATCAGATACTAACCATTGCTTTGGACAATGTTTAGGGTGCTGATACTGTAATCTTTGAGAGATTGGTTCATGGCATGGATGATGTAAAGAAAGTAACAAGAGAACACTTGGAACAATTTGGAGCTTCTGGCTTGCGTACCCTTTGCTTGGCCTACAAAGATTTAGATCTGGATGCTTATGAAAATTGGAATGAAAAATTCATCCAGGCCAAATCTGCTTTACAAGATCGTGAGAAGAAGTTAGATGAGGTATAATTTTTTATATGCAACTCTTTTGTTTACAAGGCTTTGTGGTTACATACTTGGGAGTAAATGACTAATGAAATTTGCAAAAGTAAAAAGTGACTTGCAAGAGTAATAAAATTTCAGAGTTAGCTATATTCATTGTAGAGCAGTGGTGATGGTTGCATTTCTAAGTATCGATTTTGAGCTGCCGGGCGGGATGTCATTGTTATTAGCTGGATAAAACTAAGAAATCGTGATCCATGCAGGTGGCAGAACTTATTGAGAAGGATCTTATTTTGATCGGATCAACTGCAATAGAAGACAAGCTTCAGGAAGGGGTACCTAGCTGCATCGAGACCTTATCTAGAGCTGGAATTAAGATTTGGGTTCTAACGGGAGACAAGATGGAAACTGCAATTAATATAGCATATGGTGAGTATGTCCCCAAAGACGCCAGCTTTTGCTCTTGAATTTTCTTTCATCCTCTCTCATTTTAATGTCTGGCCATTGTTATTTGTATGCTGCAGCATGCAACTTGATAAATAATGAGATGAAACAGTTTATAGTCAGTTCAGAAACTGATGCAATCAGAGAAGCTGAAGAAAGGGTAAATGCTTTACTCTGAATTTATCTTATTGTAGAACATTATCATGGATATAATCTTGCTAGGTGCTTATACATATCTAAAACTAGGGAGACCAAGTTGAGATCGCACGTGTTATCAAGGAGGAAGTAAAGAAGGAGCTGAAGAAGAGCCTGGAAGAAGCTCAACACTATATGCATACTGTAGCTGGACCGAAAATGGCTCTCATTATTGATGGAAAGTGTTTGATGCATGCACTCGACTCAAGTTTACGTGTAACACTGCTCAATTTAAGCTTGAACTGTTCTTCAGTTGTATGCTGCCGTGTGTCTCCTTTACAGAAGGCGCAGGTACTTTTAGATGACCTTTTTCTCTTCTCGGCCCGGCAAGCAGCCCCCATACACACTTTGTCAATTGTCATATAAATGAGTTCCTTTAGATATCTTGTTTCTAACTGGGGCTTTTGGTACAAACAATTGATCTTCATTATTTATTTTGTCCTGCCTGATCATGGGCCTTGCAGTAGAACGTGTCTCTGTGCTTGGCTGGTTGAAATATAATTCAGAGCTGAGTGACTTGGTTCTATCATATTCTTTGAACTGACTTCTAGATTCTAATATCCATTCATGTTATTTCCTCAGGTGACTAGCTTGGTGAGAAAAGGCGCAAGAAAGATTACTCTTAGTATTGGTGATGGTGCCAATGATGTTAGCATGATTCAAGCTGCTCATGTCGGTGTAGGAATAAGTGGGTTGGAGGGAATGCAAGCTGTGATGGCTAGTGATTTTGCCATTGCTCAGTTTAGATTTCTTACAGATTTGCTTCTTGTCCATGGGCGGTGGTCATATCTTAGAATCTGCAAGGTTGCTTTTCTCTCTTTCACCTCTACATGTTCTCCTTTTCCTTTTTTCTTTTCTTTTTTGTTTTGTTTTCTAGAACTAATGATCTTTTGTATGGCAGGTTGTCATGTATTTCTTCTACAAGAATCTGACCTTCACTTTGACTCAGTTTTGGTTCACATTTCGAACTGGATTTTCTGGCCAAAGGTTCTATGATGATTGGTTCCAGTCATTGTATAACGTCGTATTTACAGCTCTTCCCGTGATTGTTCTCGGGCTCTTTGAGAAGGTACTCTCAGTTTGTCTAATAATACCTTTCTTGCATATTTTAGTTTACAGAAAAAAGAATATACATATTCAGAAAACCTTGATCATTCAAATATTGAATTGTGCTTTTGCTAGGATGTGAGTGCATCACTTTCGAAAAGGTACCCTGAACTCTATAGGGAGGGAATACGTAATTCCTTTTTCAAATGGAGGGTCGTAGCAATATGGGCTGCTTCGGCTGTGTATCAATCTCTGGTATGCTATCTCTTTGTAACCGCGTCGGCTTTCGGTGGTAAGAATTGGTCGGGCCGAGTCTTTGGTCTTTGGGACGTAAGCACGATGGTCTTCACATGTCTGGTGATAGCCGTAAATCTCCGCATTCTTCTGATGAGCAACTCCATTACAAGATGGCACTATATCAGTGTTGGAGGGAGCATTTTGGCATGGCTCGTTTTCGCTTTTGTATATTGCGGAATTATGACACCACGGGATAGGAATGTAAGCTATTTGTTTCCTCTTTTTCCATCGAATACATTTTGATGTATGATCTTTTTCGCCTCGGAATCTGATTTTCATTTCCTTTTCCTTGCAGGATAATGTATACTTCGTCATATATGTCTTGATGAGTACATTCTATTTCTACTTCACTCTGCTTCTTGTTCCTGTTTTTGCTCTTCTTGCAGATTTCATCTTCCAAGGGTAAGTAATCAAATCTTTGATATGGTTTTTGGTTCAAGTTCTGTTGCTCCATCCATGTTTTTGGCATCCAAACCAAGATCTTGATCTACCCTTTAGTTCGACCTAAACGTCACGGATGTAATCCTATCCTTGTCACCTGACCTTTCGACTAAATTCTCGTTTTCTTTTCAGTAGGTCATCGGGTTTTAACCGTTAGCTATAAACACTAAACAGTTTTGAAATGAGTGCAGATCAATGATATGGGAATATCCGTCCTTTTTTTTAATCGATGTAGGGTGGAGAGATGGTTCATCCCGTATGATTATCAAATCGTTCAAGAGATCCACAGGCACGAGATCGACGATAGTAGCAAGGCAGATCAACTGGAGATAGGAAACGAGCTCACTACCGAGGAGGCGAGAAGCTACGCCATATCGCAATTGCCTCGGGAGTTATCAAAGCACACAGGTTTCACGTTCGATTCTCCCGGGTACGAGTCCTTCTTCGCCTCTCAGTTAGGTATTTACGCACCTCAGAAGGCGTGGGACGTGGCTCGGAGAGCCAGCATGAGGTCGAGGCCGAAGATACTAAAGAAGAATTGAGTTTCGAGAAGGGTAACTATAAGGCATTGTTGTACAATTTTTTTTAGGGTTTCAATTCCGTGTACTGTGCAAATTTTTTGGTTAGGCCTTTTTAATTGAAATAGGGTTTAGAACCTGTTTAGGTGTTTTTTTTTGTTATACGTAAGTTTTGGTTCAATGTTTACTTTTTGGCCTTTTTTTTTTTGCCATCTCCATTTTATAATTGATTGTTGGAGAGGCAAAGACAAATATTAGGGAGGCATAATATCAAATATACCTTTGTTTTGCTACATGAATTTCAAACCATACTTTTTTTTAACATATTTTATTTTTACAAATGTTTCCAATAAATGATGATCACATTGGTTATATAATTTTAATATTGTACCTAGTGTAATTAGTGTAACCATCATATAATTTTAACTGTGTGATCAAATAGGTCACAGATCACATGAAAAAAATGGTATGATATGAATTACATGTAGCAAAATAAAGGTATTTTTGATAACAGAAAAACTCCTAAAAATTTTCAAACTTGCAATTCAGTGGAAAACTAATTCCTGGACTTGAAAAATTGAACACGATAATTCTTAAACTTGTTTAAAAGTGTCATAATCATCCTAACAATAATTTTGACCAAAATAATATATTTGTTGAACAATCCTACGTGACGTGTGAATTATCAAGACACATCAGACTTTTAAATTATATATGCAGAACTGGATTTAATAGATACAATTTAACAAAACCGGTTCGTAATAGTAAAAATTTCGATTCACCGGAAGCTTTGGGATAACGACGGAGATCAGAATAATTACCATCACTGTCGGTTCTCGAGTTCTAGATCCAGATCGACGGCGTCTCCGCCGGAACAGGAGCGTTGAAGTAACCGTCATCAGGACTAGATCTCTTTCATCCCAGATTTTCTGGTGAAAACGATATCGTTCACTATTACGAACCGATTTTGTTAAACCATGTCTATTAAATCCAATTCTGCATACATGATATAAAAGTCTGATGTGTATTAATAATTCACGTGCAACATAGGATTGTTCAACACATTATTTTGGTCAAAATTATTGTTAGAATATTTATAACACTTTCAAATAAATTTAGAAATTATCGTATCTAATTTTTGAAGTTTGAAAATAAATAAGAATACTTGTAAATTGAGGAATTAGTTTTCCACCGAATTGCAAGTTTGAGAATTTTTAGGAGTTTTTCTCTTTTGATAGTACCCTATTTAAAGTGCATGAAATTCGGATACCTGAAACTAACATCTTGAAAGATTCGGGTATTCAATCTTTATGTATCCACCATGACTAGTACACATGATTCAATACAAAGAGCTTAGGAAACAAAATGTACAATAGAGCTCTCAGTTGTATCTATAGAGTATAGACCATATTTAAATAAAAAAAAAAAACAAATTTCACAACTTTGTCACACATTTTCATTGACACAACAACGTCCAGTTTTCTTTTTTACAACGAAACACGTGGGAAATTCTCCTATGGTAGGAGAATGTTCAAGTTACCAGTCTTATACCAGAACCCACCTTTGAAGGAAAACAAAAAAACAGGACAAAAGGGGACACATCTAATGATCTACAATGATACAGCAACATCAACAACCAGAAAATCTCTCCACCAAAAAAAAAAAAACAACGAGAGGTCGGAAGAAGGCGATGAATATTTATCACAAAAAATAATCGGGGGTCTTACGTGTGGAATCAGGTTCTACCTGCCGTGGGGCTGGATCGAACTGGAGGAAGTTCTGTTCCATGTTCTCCCCAATCTCTAGAATCGCAGCCATGTTCCCACATCGGTAGCAATAGTTTGGAGCACTGAATACCGTCACCACGTTCTTATCCTGAAAAGCAATAAGAAGAAACATATTTCCAAACAGAGAATAAGCCGAGGCCAACCTAGAAGATTCTGATTCCTACCTGTATGCTAAATATATACCAAGTGTAAGGCTTTATGCAATAATTAGATGCTATACATATATACATACACACACACCTGGCACCAATTGTATCCCTCCATTACGAGTTGATGAGCCCTTGATATCAGACTGAGTCCATTGTTATGATTAAACTGAGTTGCGATGTCTTGTCCGAACGTGTAACCAGCACCACGGGGGGATATTCCCCATCCACAACGATCGTCTGGATCAGACCATAATAGATCACACATCGGTCCTTCGTGTGGAACCTACATTCCCCAACGTCGGATTATAGTTTAGAACACATGTGACGACATGATCTATATTTAGTTCATGATGCAATATTTTTAGAGAACTCTAGAGGTTGTAGTTCTCAACAATCTTATTCTTAAGTTGGTAGTAATTCTCTCTTCCTCTTGCAGGAGCTACAAGATACAGAACAGAATACAACCAATCCTACTGTGCATTTCATTTTAGAAAGTCTATCTCAAGGATCTAAAATAGTAATATCGGCTGGTTAACATCTAGATTTCAACGAGAAGGGAATAGGCAGTCCAATAAACAGCTAAGAACTCTTGAAAGTAGTACGAAAAATAAGGCTTCAAAGTAAACAAGATTGCAGTACCTCCTGTATGCGATCCAAGCTTCGGATATTGTCAAGAGTGTCCAGAGAAGGTGAAAGCCCTCCATGCAAACAGAAAACCTGTAATGGGTAACAGTTGATAAAGTCAAACGCTGAAAGCGAGATGGATATGTGGCTAAAGAACTCGCTGAAGAGGAAAGTTCAAACCTGACTCTCAATTAGGGCCGTAAGAGGTAGATAATCAAAAAGGTCAGTAAAATACTTCCAGACATTTGCATTTCCGTATTTCCTTAAGCATTCATCATAAAAACCATAGCTGAAAAACACAACGTGAAAAACAAACATGAAACAGAATCCGGAAAAGGAAAATGTTTTCTTTGGTGGTGTAAGGAAGTTAAAGGAGAAAAGTACATTTAGTTGATTCAAAAGGAACAAAAAGGATTAGCTTATAGGAAGAAAATCTTACACTTGGGTAATCTGCCGACTCTCATGATTCCCTCGGAGGATCGTAAGTCTATCCCTGTAACGCACCTTCAGTGCCACCAACAGTGTGACTGTCTCTACTGAATAGTACCCACGATCTACATAGATGTAACCAAGATAATGAGAAACTGAGTCCATTCCCTGTCCACTCAAACTTCGAAGTTTGAACTTCAATCATAAAACAAACATAGATCGAAGTTTGAACTTCAATCATGAAACAAACATAGATCGATAAAACAGGTGAAAAACTACCACTACAGATTAGACCCATCGAGATGTTAGAAGTTCAAGAAAAGGCAATCATGAAAGTGATCTTCAGGCCTTCTAAAACAACCTGATAACCGGCATACCACCACAATACTAAAAGCTAATACGTGGAACGCATTCGTGGAAACAAAATCTGATTTATTTTGATAAAAAAAAATAGGATGTCGTAAAATTCTCTACTAATCAAGCCCATTCTGGGCATATAGCAAAGCTGCAAACTTTCCCAAGGAAAATGCTCGATAACAGACACATCAAAGATTATATTTACATCTAAAGCTGTATCAACGCTGCCGTATCACCGTAGGCGTAAACATAAACCACGATACTAAAAGTAACAACATCGGGCAAATCAATCCGGGAAGAGAACGAACGAACACGCCCAGAAATCGAAATCCCTAGGAAAAATAAACGATAGAGAGAGACAGACCGACCTACATAATCTCCCATGAAGAGGTAATTGGTGTCCGGAGCATTCCCGCCGATGCGGAAGAGCTCGATGAGGTCGTAGAACTGACCATGGATGTCGCCGCAGACGGTGACAGGACACTTCACCGGCTGCACATTCCATTCCTCCACCAGAATCGCCCTCGCCTGATCGCAGAGCGTCTTCACCTCCGCCTCCGACAACGGCTTACACTCCATCAGCTGCTCGATCTGACGGTCCAGATCCCCGTTCGCCGACATCTCTCCCCAATCGAACGGTCAACGATCTCTCGACCAAAATCTATACGGCCACGCTAAGGTGTCGGAATCGGAGAGAAAATCAAGGTTTTGGCACTCGATTCGGCTTATTTCTCATCAACGCATCGTCTCTCTCTCCGTCGAGATGTTCTTTCTATGTGGTGTTTGGATGGATGCCGAGAAAATCTTCCTTGGCATTACAATTAGGCTTTATATTTTAGTTCTGAAATTCCGTTTTTTTCTAATTAATATAAATATAAATTTAAAAGTGGGTCCAATAATCTCTTAGCGGACTTTTTCATGGTTGTTTTTTTTTTTATAATTGTCGATTATCTCGTTAAATAAATTTCGGTTTTTAAATATGCAATCTAATCCGAAAATAAATTATATACTCGGATTCATATCGGATACTTGACACGTGTCACGTTTGTTCCGAAACGACGTCGTATGAAGATAAAATTCTATCTCCAACGGCCAAATTTGCTTTGCAAGAGAGAACAAGAGATTCTTCTTCCCTTAGCAAAACTTTTTCACTTCTCTTTATGGAAGCGGGAATCATCCTCCGATTTCGAATCCCATGGAACCCTAATCGTAGATTCTCTCCTCCTTCCCCCAGTCTCCCGGTCTTCATCAGAGCTTCCTCGACATCACAGGTTTCATTCTTTCGTTCTCTCTCTCTCTTTTTTGTTGGATTTTTTTTCCTGAATTTTTGGGGGATTTTCCGTTTCTGGATGAGAGAAGCAGAGCGGTAGCAGTTACAGAGGTCCGAAACCTACGAAGAACTTGGTGGCGGATTTTGTTTCCAGAAACGACGATGGTGTCCGGAGCTTGCCAATCTACGTCGGAGGCGCTTCTCTGTTGGCCGTTCTCTTCAATCGCGCCGTTTCCGGCATCGCTCCCGTCGCCGATGCAAGCAGGTAATGATTCTATCTCCTTTCAGTGTCTGATTTAGCAATTAGAGATCAAAGTCTTTGGAGATGCGACATTATGTATATTGGTTGACTGGTTTGCTGGGACTGAAGTGGTCCGAACGGGCGATTATTATTAGACTTAAGTAAGATCATTTAGTTAGTTAACCAATTAGGGTTATCAAAAATGGGGTTCGAAATTTTGAATTGGGTTTTGTATTAGTTCCGATTTCGGGATGTTCTACTGAATTGGAATGAAAGCTGAACTATGTTTGGTGTGGTTGCTAAAATGAGTTTTCTCTTTTATTCAAAGCAAATTCTGGGTTTGGCTGATTCGGTTGTGAATGAATGCTATTCAAAATGTAACTTCGGTTTGGTTTTTTTTATAATCTGGAAGTTCACCAGGCTTTTAAGGCGACTACATCTCACAGAGGAACGAGAAAGCTCATGTGAATGGATCTAGACTCGAACCCGGGTTGGGAAGGAGCTTTGCTCCCTTTCTCACTGGTTGAGTGACTTGAGTCACCCAATCTTGGGTCGGTTTGGTTATTTTGAGTTTAGCTAATTTGGTTTTCAAAGAACGATATCCTAAATGTAACTTCAGTTGGGTTTTATCCACTCATCCTCTCTAATTTAGAGCTTCATCTGGGTGCATTGGATTCGAGAATTGGATAGATCAGGCTCTTTATATCTGTAATACTCGAACCTATATGATTGTGCAAATACAATGTGATTGATTCTTTTATTTGTATCTTGCTTTACGTGTGGATGATTTCAGGAAAACATGTTAAGATTTCATGTCTTACTGATATGAAAATTTCGTGGTGGTTCAGAAAGCTTTGCTGATTTTCATTTACTTGGTAGTTCGCAGTCAAGAGCAGATCTATTGGCGCTTGGCTTGGCTGTGACCAATATATTGACTGGTCTTGTTTGGTTATCGATCCGGCCAAAGACTATAACACCCGTAAGGCTTTCATATTATCGCTTTCTTCTCATAAACTATTCCACAGGCTTACTTATATGTACTAGCTGACACTGGAATGGCCATTTTGTTCATTTATGTGATGTTTGGTTTCAGGTACAGCCTCAAGGTGTGGAGTGCGAAGTGGTAAATTCTGATCTTCCTGCACCTATCGTCTCTGAGTTCATATGGTAAGTTTCAGTTTCGTCCTCTTGTGATTTCGAGAATTGAATCTCCAATGTACGGCTACTAAGATCTCTAGTTAAAGTTTTGTACAAGAATGTTTTTCCTTCCGTGTAGTGTTATATCATCTAACCTGAGTTTCAGAGCTTATACATATTAGACATTAATCTGGTTATGCCTTTTGCACATTCTCAGGGCTTGGGATTCTCTTTCGACTTCGACATGTTGCAGGTCTCTAGTTATCATCTACGACGGAATTTGCCTTCTTCAGATCGGAATGGCTGCTGAATCCCCGGAAGATAGGAGACTGGTCACTGTAAATACTGACAAATTGATGAAAGGATCGGTTTACAAAGGCGTAATGAAATCTGGAGCTCGTAAGTTAATAAACAATCACGTTAGCTGATTTCGTACTGTTTCTCTTGCGAAATGCATTGGCTAAGAATCAGAACTATCGGTACCTGTACTGACAGAGAACTACTTGGCCAATCTCTCTCTGTATCCCGGGAGATCCGAGCTGCCATTTCTGCCCTCGAATACACAGGTCGGAAGAGGAAAAAGAGAACAATTTCTATACATTTTAGACCGACGAAATGAAGAATTATAACCAAATGGATGTTATGTTTTCTCTGATAGGCAGTGATTCTGCAGCCTCTCGGGGATAAAGGAATTGCGGTCATTGGCGGAAACACGGTCAGAGGCTTCACTTCTTCGGACCAGGTTGGTGGTTTTTATTGCTTCTTGCCTGTCCATCGAACATATTTTTTGCAGTTTTTTTTAGCTTTATGAGGGGTCAGGCATCCAAGCTTCGGGTATCCACGAGATATGTGCGTGAGGTCAAGTGCGAGGAGGAGTCAAGGACGATGTAAGAGGGGGAGAGAGAGAAGATATATCTATTATCTGGGAACGAGTGATGAGACACGGTAAGGACAAGCGCGAACTGGCGGCGAGGCAAGGCGAAATCGCCTCTGCTCGCAGCCTCCCTCAAACTCAAAACCCTAATTGCCCCTCGCCTCGCCCAGTTGCCGTCACTCACTCCACCTCCCTGGCCGATTCGGCCTCTCCCTCCTCTTCCCCTCGGCTTGGGTTACCGTTGGTGGGCTAGTACCTGAGATTTTGGATGCCTGACTCGCGGATCCACCCCTATCTAGAATGTTGGAGGATCAACATATGCTTGATGAAGTTGCTCTGTTTTATGTTTCACCAGGCATGGATTTCATCCATTGGGGAGAAGCTAGATGCCACACTCGGAAGAGTGAATCTCCCGAGATATCTCTGAGAAGCAAATTGAAATGAACGACAGAGGGATTATAGGACTAAAGAGGTTTGAGATATGTACAATTGAGTTTTTCAGAATAATATTTTACATAAAACAAATGTAAATCGTTTTGGAAATCTCAAGCTAATGCAGACTGCACAGAACCCTGAATCCTAACGAGCTTAAACTTGAAATGTGAAAACTTACTAGAGGGCTGAGTTAAGTTGAGTTTGAGCCTGTCGACTTTTGAAACTTTGTTAGGCTTTGCAGGTTCGGCATTGATGAAGAAGGAAGCCGGCTTTCTGATTTTTTTTTGTACCTCGAGAGCTTGGAGAATCCAAGGATTCTATGCCCCGGTTTCCTTTGTGGTCTCTCTTCGCGTTTTCAGGCACGAAACTGTAAGATTGCGGGATATTACATCGAGGGCTGTTTCTAGACTACGCACTCGTGATTCTAGGGACTGCATTTCGCTCTGTGAGCTCCCGGCAAATCTCTGGATTCAAAGTGCAAAAGAAAGATTCAAAGGTCAGCACTCTTGGTTCTATACACAAGGAAGGTATGATTGCCATGTGATCATGTTCTCAGAAGCTAACCTGGAGGAGATCTAACATATTGGACTGTTGTTTCTCAATCTGAGCAATTTGGATTTGTATCTGAGACAATTCTTCCTTCACCTCCCCGGTCCTCACTGTATCGGTTTCAGGGTTTTCCTCATCGTTGCATGGGACAATCCGGGATGCAAATCTCGAATCGATGCATCCCTGTGTCTTATCAAAGAGCTTGCGTCTAACTCTCAGCTTAGGATGATGCTTCTCATTTGGATCCGGGGCTTCTTGGTCGAGATTATCGATGTCCTGGTCTTGCAGAGTATCCGAAACTGAGCTTGATGGTGTGTTTGGAAGCCTATGTTTGGTCTTCAAGGAATGGTAGCCACTAGAGACTGCAGAAACACATACATCCGCTGTCAATAAGTCTCCATGAAATGAAGACTGTGATCTGATTGAAGAAAACATATGTTAGGGTTTTACCGTTGGATGATTTTGGCTGAGATGGTGATACTGAGACCTCTTCGACATCGCCTTGAACTCGTCTCCATATTTCCAATGTACGATTCATCGTCTCTCTAACGAGTTTTACCTGCGGAAACAAGAACTGATCAGAGATCAGACAGAAAGTAGGAGACTAATGTCTATACTCTTCCGGTCCATTTTCTGTCGCTTTCTTGACAGCCAAACAACCCCCGAGAAAACCAATCAACCGATTCAGACATTTCAAATGTCACCAAAAAATTTGTAAAAAGATTCACCTTATCGAATCTCCTGCTCTCAAGTACAGCCAAACAGGCCTCTTTGTACACCGGAGCTAAGTCCTCCTCCACTGTGGCTAGTGCCTCGGCCGCTGCTTTTCTCGCGCGCCAATCCTCGTTGCTCAGAAACTCCGTCACGCACGGGACCAACCAATCAGTCACACCCTTGCATCCGCCGCCGCCGGCGACCATCACGCCTCTGATGGCTCCCAATAGCTCCGGCTTAGCCTTGAAGCCCTCGGATTTCAGCAGCTTCGCCATCTTAGGCAGTGTTCTCGTCAGCTGCTCCATGTCGGGCTCAGCCGCGGCGTCCACCACTGCCGCGAGGCACATAGCGGCACCGGTCTGCGCGTTGGGATCTCGATCGTGGAGGAGCTTCTCAATAATCGGCCCGGAGAGGAGAGAGAACGGCGTCGCTGTGATGCTGCTCGACATGTCGGCAACCGCGGCGGCGCAGGCGGCTCGGACGGCTGACTCGGGGTCGCGGAGGCGGCTGAGAACGGTGGACACCATCTTGGAGAGGTGAGGAGCGAGGCAATCGCCCATGGGAACGAGAGAGAAGCGAGAGGAGCGAGACGCAGTGCTTTCTCACCGGAAGTCTCGCCGACGTGTCAGTGTTGTGGAGACAGCTGATGAACGGAGAGAAATTCTCCGGCGAGAGGCCGCGAGCTATTGAATCGAGCTCGGCGGCGGCGAGAGCGAGAGTGTCACGGTCGGCGAGCCTGTTGAGGCATGCAATCACGCGCTGCTTGAGCTCGTGACCCATCGCCGGCGACGGAGACGGAGGAGAACGGTGTCGAAGAGAAGGCATGAATCAGAAACCCTAGAGATGGTTTCGGAGAAGGTTTATTCCTACAATGGGGGGAGAGAGAGAGAGAAGAAAGCTTTATATACATAAAGCGTTAGATTTGGCGGCAGAAAGAGGAAAAGGAAATTAGCCGTAGGGTCTGGTTTGACGAAGAAGAAGAAGAAGAAGAAGAAGACCGTGTTTTTTGTTTTTTTTAATTTTTTTTTAATTGCCTTATAAATTAGAGGAAATTTGCTAGATTATAAATTATGAGAAAAAGGAAACGAATTTGTTTGGTTTTAAATAAATATTTAATATATTAGAGATAGTTCCAAAACTACACATTGAAAAGCAAAAAAGGTAGATCGTATGGGGGGAATTGCAAAAATAACCTCAATTATCGATTTGACTTCAAGGGATAACCCTGACTTTTTTAAAAAAAAAGACAATATCATCGCATAACCTTATAATTGTATCTTTCCAAAAATACCCTTTGTTTTTAATTTATTATTAAATTAAAAAAATATATATTATAAATCTTTTTTCTCTCTCTTCTCTCTCTCCTCTCTCACCTCTGTCGAATTACCGTTCTTCTATGGTTTGGAGGCTTCATCTCCATTTCTTTTTCAGCTAATTTATTGTGTAAAAATAACATTAAGTTTGAGCATTTCATCGATTAAACACTGATCTGAATAAATCTGAATAAAGGAAAGTATTGTTTATAAATTTCGTTATTAAATTTGAGCATTTGTAAGTATTTTTGCTTTGTTGTTTTCTCATCTTTATATTTGATCCATATGAATATGGGTTGAATAAAAAATGATATATTTATCAGAAATACCACGATTCAAGTTATTTAAACTGGTCGAAATCATTAAATTTGTGAAATTCATCAAAACGGAAGAATTCAGGAAACTGGTCATACATACGTATCGGAATGGTCAGACTGGTCATACTCCTAACTGGTCATAATTCTCAAACTCGTCAAACTGGTCATACTTGCAAAACTGATCATAAATTAAATCTAAACGATTCGAAAAGTTGTATAGGGGTTATAAGAATACTTTTGCATCGTTTTGGAGTTCTAATTTCACGTGAAAAAAAAAATCTCTCAACATAAGCCAATTGTACTCAATGTGTTACATAAACACTACTATTACTTTATGTCTTCTTTGGAAGGAGTTATATTGACAAACAAAAAATGTGTTCAATCCATATTGGTACGACCGATTTGAACTTGAAATATCTAAACGATTCGAAAAGTTGTATAGGGGTTATAAGAATACTTTTGCATCGTTTTGGAGTTCTAATTTCATGTGGAAAAAAAAATCTCTCAACATAAGCCAATTATACCCAATGTGTTACATAAACACTACTATTACTTTATGTCTTCTTTGGAAGGAGTTATATTGACAAACAAAAAATGTGTTCAATCCATATTGCTACGACCGATTTGAACTTGAAATATTTGTGATATGATGTGATTATTACAATGTTAACACTTTTAAAACGATGAATTATGCAATTTCGAACAAGTCTGACCGTCTAACCAAGGTATGACTGTATGACCGTATGACCGTCTGACCGTTTGGGTACGGAAAAAAATGCTTAAATTACATCTAAACGATTCAAAAAGTTGTATAGGGGTTATAAGATTATTTTGCATCGTTTTGGAGTTCTAATTTCATGTGGAAAAAAAAATCTCTCAACATAAGCCAATTGTACCCAATGTGTTACATAAACACTACTATTACTTTATGTCTTCTTTGGAAGGAGTTATATTGACAAACAAAAAATGTGTTCAATCCATATTGGTACGACCGATTTGAACTTGAAATATTTGTGATATGATGTGATTATTACAATGTTAACACTTTTAAAATGATGAATTATGCAATTTCGAACAAGTCTGGCCGTCTGACCAAGGTATGACTGTATGACCGTATGACCGTCTCACCATTCGGGTACGAAAAAAAAGACCTAAATTAAATTCAAACGATTAGAAAAGTTGTATAAGGGTCACAAGAATACTTTTTTATCGTTTTGGAGTTCTAATTTCACGTAGAAAAAAAAATCTCTCGACATAAGTCAATTGTACTCAATGTGTTATATAAACACTACTATTCCCTTTCTGGAAGGAATGAAAGAGTTACATTGACAAACAAAAAATGTACTCAATCCATATTGATACTACCGATTTGAACTTGAAATATTTGTGATATGATGTGATTATTACAATGTTAACACTTTTAAAATGATGAATTATGCAATTTCGAACAAGTCTGACCGTCTGACCATTCGGGTACGAAAAAAAGACCTAAATTAAATTCACAATGTTAACACTTTTAAAATGATGAATTATGCAATTTCGAACAAGTCTGACCGTCTGACCATTCGGGTACGAAAAAAAGACCTAAATTAAATTCACACGATTAGAAAAGTTGTATAAGGGTCACAAGAATACTTTTTTATCGTTTTGGAGTTCTAATTTCACGTGGAAAAAAAAATCTCTCGACATAAGTCAATTGTACTCAATGTGTTACATAAACACTACTATTACTTTAGGTCTTCTTTGGAAAGAGTTACATTGACAAACAAAAAATGTACTCAATCTATATTGGTACGATCGATTTGAACTTGAAATATTTGTGATATGATGTGATTATTACAATGTTAACACTTTTAAAATGATGAATTATGCAATTTCGAACAAGTCTGACCGTCTGACCAAGGTATGACTGTATGACCGTATGACCGTCTGACCATTCGGGTACGAAAAAAAAGACCTAAATTAAATTCAAACGATTAGAAAAGTTGTATAAGGGTCACAAGAATATTTTTTTCTCGTTTTGGAGTTCTAATTTCATGTGGAAAAAAAAAATCTACCAACATAAGTCAATTGTATCCAATGTGTTACACAAACACTACTAGTGGTTTAGGTCTTCTTTGAAAAGAGTTACTTTGACATCCAAAAAAGATGTTCAATCCATATTGTTGCGACCGATTTCAACTAGAGAAATCGGTCATACGATATGATTATTACGATGTTAACACTTTTCAACCGATGAATCTTGCAATTTCAAACAAGTCTGACCGTTTGACCAAGGTATGACCGTATGACCGTCTGACCATTTGGGTACGAAAAAAATGCCTAAATTAAATTTAAACGATTCAAAAAGTTGTATAGAGGTTATAAGATTACTTTTGCATCGTTTTGGAGTTCTAATTTCACGTGGAAAAAAAATCTCTCGACATAAATCAATTGTACTCAATTTGTTACGTAAACACTACTATTATTTTAGGTCTTCTTTAGAAGGAGATACATTGACAAACAAAAAATGTAATCAATCCATATTGGTACGAGTTGTTGATGACATCGTTGTTCTTGACACCATAAACAAAATCAGATCGGTTTGACCGATGTGACATTTCAATAGCCAAAATTTCTTTGAGGATTTTCATCAAACACTTTCCATGCATTCTCAAATTCTTCAACTTTGTTGTATCGGATCTCGTTCTAGAGGAGAAGTTTGACGAATGTAAGCTTAAATGATATTGTTCCTTCGAATCGAATCGAAGTGAAACTCTAATAAGCCAAAGTGTGTTTGGTATGAACATTTTTACACGAAAAATAAAGGTCTAAATTAAGTTTAAACGATTCAAAAAGTTGTATAAGGATTACAAAAATACATTTCATCGTTTTGGTGATCTAATTCCATGTATAAAAAAATCTCTTAACATAAGTCATATTCACTCAAAGTGTGACCGACTGACTAAATTGTGAACGTCTAACCAAAATCTAATCGGTATGACCAAAGTCTGACCGATATTACCAGTATGACGTTTTAAGAGCCAAAATTTCTCTTAGGATTTTTATCGAACACTTTTCATGCATTCTCAAATTCTTCAACTTTGAAATGTCAGATCTCGTCATAGTAGAGAAATATGTCGAGTATAAGACGAAAATTGAAAAAATTTGTTGTTAGAATCGCCAACGAAATCTCTTTGGAGAGAAAAAGAAAAAAATGCGTTTTGAATTTTTTTAAAAAAAGTGAGAGAGTAAATTTTCCGAATGTTTTTTTTTTCATTATATAAAGAGTTGCCACGTATTCAATTTTTTAAGGGCAAACTAGTCTTTTCATCATTTTAGCTTTTTTTTTTGAAAACCTAAACCTAGAGGGTCATCCCTTTAAGTCAAGATAAACATTTGAGGTTATTTTTGCAATTTTGCCGATCGTATGAGGTAAGGAATCATGGATTGAGTATATAATGCACATTCTCTCTTTTCTTCTGATTTATTTCCACATATTTCTCATATCATAATAAAATGAATAATAGTTCTCTATCAAAAGTGGATATTATACCAATAATAAATTGGATGCTCCAACAACATGGTAAGTAACAATCCAATGCCCAATATATGTCTTTTATATATATAACATGTCATGTCATGTCATGTCATATTTCCGCATATGCATATAAACTTACATGTAACGGGATTTTACTTAATCATGCAATATATCGTTGTATAAAGTATAAACTAAACTTACTTTTTTTTTAATTTAATTTTTGTTTGGAAATATATGTGTTAAACAACTAGTATCAATTAATTCTTAATGAGTCTGTATAACTTATTAAACTGTTTTGTATCCGTTAATTCGGTATAAATTTGGAAAAACTATTATTTTCATTAATTTGCATATTAGTTCAATTATGATTTATTTAAACTTTTAATTGCGATATCAAACCTACCAAAGAATTTTCAATTGAATAAATAAAGCAACAATAATATTATTTTGCAATTTTACATCTGCAACTTTAATCATGCATCAAAACAACAACGATGACAAAGCCAATAAAAGACTTAATAAATAACTGCAAGTTAAGCAAATAAATTATATTTTAAAACATTGGTCCAGATCATAAAAAAGAAAAGAAAAGAAAATATATTGTTCCAAAACAATGATAATATAATTTCTTTCAAACTAAATCATTTCCGGGTATTATATAATATATACATAGGGAGAGAGGGTTTACCGTAATATTTGAAAAATTCACAATGAATTAACAATATTTAATTTTAAACTATCAAAGGGAGCTTGTTGTGAGTGGACCAGGCCTGAATTTGAGCCTCGGGCCGAGTTATGGGCCGAGTTGATAAGAAAATGCGAAAAAAAAACTAACCCAACGAAATGTAAATTAATTTTTTTTTTAAAGAATAGGAAAAAAAGGGGCATTCCGAGCGTCATAGTAGAGAAATATGTCGAGTATAAGACGAAAATTGAAAAAATTTGTTGTTAGAATCGCCAACGAAATCTCTTTGGAGAGAAAAAGAAAAAAATGCGTTTTGAATTTTTTTAAAAAAAGTGAGAGAGTAAATTTTCCGAATGTTTTTTTTTTCATTATATAAAGAGTTGCCACGTATTCAATTTTTTAAGGGCAAACTAGTCTTTTCATCATTTTAGCTTTTTTTTTTGAAAACCTAAACCTAGAGGGTCATCCCTTTAAGTCAAGATAAACATTTGAGGTTATTTTTGCAATTTTGCCGATCGTATGAGGTAAGGAATCATGGATTGAGTATATAATGCACATTCTCTCTTTTCTTCTGATTTATTTCCACATATTTCTCATATCATAATAAAATGAATAATAGTTCTCTATCAAAAGTGGATATTATACCAATAATAAATTGGATGCTCCAACAACATGGTAAGTAACAATCCAATGCCCAATATATGTCTTTTATATATATAACATGTCATGTCATGTCATGTCATATTTCCGCATATGCATATAAACTTACATGTAACGGGATTTTACTTAATCATGCAATATATCGTTGTATAAAGTATAAACTAAACTTACTTTTTTTTTAATTTAATTTTTGTTTGGAAATATATGTGTTAAACAACTAGTATCAATTAATTCTTAATGAGTCTGTATAACTTATTAAACTGTTTTGTATCCGTTAATTCGGTATAAATTTGGAAAAACTATTATTTTCATTAATTTGCATATTAGTTCAATTATGATTTATTTAAACTTTTAATTGCGATATCAAACCTACCAAAGAATTTTCAATTGAATAAATAAAGCAACAATAATATTATTTTGCAATTTTACATCTGCAACTTTAATCATGCATCAAAACAACAACGATGACAAAGCCAATAAAAGACTTAATAAATAACTGCAAGTTAAGCAAATAAATTATATTTTAAAACATTGGTCCAGATCATAAAAAAGAAAAGAAAAGAAAATATATTGTTCCAAAACAATGATAATATAATTTCTTTCAAACTAAATCATTTCCGGGTATTATATAATATATACATAGGGAGAGAGGGTTTACCGTAATATTTGAAAAATTCACAATGAATTAACAATATTTAATTTTAAACTATCAAAGGGAGCTTGTTGTGAGTGGACCAGGCCTGAATTTGAGCCTCGGGCCGAGTTATGGGCCGAGTTGATAAGAAAATGCGAAAAAAAAACTAACCCAACGAAATGTAAATTAATTTTTTTTTTAAAGAATAGGAAAAAAAGGGGCATTCCGAGAATTGAACTCGGGACCTCTCGCACCCTAAGCGAGAATCATACCACTAGACCAAATGCCCTAGTTACTTTCCAATATCATATAAACTAATCAATCTTAATAAAAATAATTAATATTAATATTAATTATGTCCGAAATTAGATAAAATATATGCATTGTATCCCAAAAGATCTCATCTATTTAATGCTGACATTTATTGTATAAAACTAATGGAATATCAGTTGCACAAAAAATCTAATTAAGGTTAAATCGAGAATAAATCATACAAAAGAATTCGCCACTAACAAACACAACAAAACTTATTTTAAGAACAAAAAAAAAAAACTAATTGTTTGCTAATAAGATCCGGAAATTTCTACTGTAATGCTTCCCTCTCCTGGACTCAGAAGGTTTCCTTTTTAACAGATATATACATAACCACATGCCATGTACATATATGTATACATCTCCGTGTAATATCTATACATGTATCTTCTACATATATGCAACTTCTCTCTCTATCGTCTTCTTCTTGCTCGATCATTGCGTTAACTTCGTCGACTGCCAAACTATTTGCATCAGCGAGAGAGAGAGAGAGATTTATCGCAATTTTTTTTTTTTGTTGGAGTTAGATTTTTTTCTGCTCGGTGGCTACAAGGGCGAACCTGGTTTCCTTTTCTCTGCGGAGATTCCTCCGGCGGTTCTCCGATCTTCTCCTTCGTCATCTCCTCTTCGGCGCGTTTTATTTCCTTCTGAAGAAACAGTGAACTTCTGGTTTGGTATTCGAGTAGCGTGAACCGGTCCACAAGGTTCGAAGATCAAGCTCTCCTTCTCCGTTGTTTTCTCGCCCGTTTCCTTGATTTTTTTCCCCGACTTTCTTGGTGTTGGATCTGGGTTTTGTTTGCTATCAATGGTAAATCGAGTTTGTTTCTGAGTAATTGTTTGAAACATCCATGATTCTCAGGGTTCCGAGCTTGTTTGGCTGCTGAATACAGAAATTTTTCTTGTCCGGGACATGAAGAGGGGTAGAGACGAGGTTTTCATGGCAGCCCAGACACCTAGGCCTGCGGCTTCGTCTCGAGTAGAAACGTAAGCTTCGCTTTGATGCTCTTTGGCTTGTGTTCGATTTCACTTGTGTGCCAGAAACCAAGAAAAGGAACAAAAAAAAACACCTCCTTTAACTATGCTTTGCTTGGTTCATGCTTGACAATATTTAAATCTTCAGCAGTAAGGGTTTTGTTTTCACAACTTTTTCGGTTAATGGTTGAATTTACTTTGATGTGTAGATTGTTTCTGCTGTTTTGAGCTTCGTAGAAAGTAGTGTGCATTTTAGTTGATTGCTTTATAAGGTAAGCCAGAATATACCGTGGTGTTAGATGTGTATAGAATTAGCATAGTGATAGGGAGCCAATAGTTTGATGTTCGGTATCGCTGCATGATAAATGTTGAGAAGAAACTAATGTGTGTTTGGCAAGGCAGCAATGGGCAGCCTCACGTGATGGGAGAAGCGGAAAAAAACACGGGAAAGCTAACAACAACCGATGCTCTAACCTATCTGAATGATGTGAAGGCCAAGTTTCATGACAATAACAAAACATATGACAACTTTCTCAGCGTCATGAAGGACTTCAAAGCACAAAGGTGTGTTTGCACTCTTCCTTCTATTTTCTTCTTTGTCTTTGCTGTGGATGTAACTGTGGAAAGTGAGAATTCATGATATCATATGTTGGTTTTAGGATTGACACTAGTGGTGTTATAGAAAGAGTCAAGGATTTGTTCAAGGGTTATCAGGAACTACTTTTAGGTTTTAATGCCTTCTTGCCCAAGGGGTATGCAATAACCCTTCCGCCTGATGATAAAAGACGTAAGAAACCAGTGGATTTTGGAGAAGCTATTAAACTTGTCACCAAGATTAAGGTAAATATCTTATGTAGTAGATGAAATATTAAGTTAATTTTGATTATACGTTTTAGCATCTCTTAATTTGTACCCCTGCAGGCAAGGCTCCAAGATGATGGACATTCGTATAGATCATTCCTAGACATCTTAGACATGTATAGAATGGAAAGAAAGTCCAAATCCGAGGTCTGTCAAGAGGTTTGTGAAATGTAAATTCAGAGACTTCTGGTTCACTTGGCCTTTCTGCCTCACAAATTCTTTTGTTGGAACCATCTTACAAATAAGTTTCTCTGGTTGTAATATGTTCTGTAGGTTACCCTGTTATTCCAGGGCCATGAAGATCTGCTTGAGGAGTTTAATCATTTTCTGCCTGATTCTTCAGGATCTAATCCTACTCCCCTTTCTGGAAGGAATGCAGCACTACGTGATAGGAATTCTGCAATGCCTGCCACGCATCAAAAGCATTCTGATAAGGTTTCCCATGTTTATCTTTCTAAAAGGCATTGGCAATTTTTTACCATTGAAAGAGAAGAAAAGATGTAGGGAACTGAGTGAATAAAATGTTGAGTGAGATGCTGATATGTTGAGTGAGATGCTGATGCATACTCTAACATGCTGCAGAAAATAAAACCGCTACACAAGGTTCAAGATAATTCAGAACACTCTGACCAAGGTGAAGCAGGTGATGAGAACGCTGTGGCTTGCTCAGGGAATTCTCTGGGAAGTATGTATTAGGATGTCCTGTTACATTTTGTTTGTATTTCTTCTATGATTCAGCTTTGGGAATATCTGTTTTCGGTCCACAAATTATTTTGATGTAAAAGAAAAATTGCTTTGTCTTTTCTAGGCCTACCTCCTCGCCTATCATCGTCAGTCTGGCCTCTGTTTATGTTTTTAAGTGATTAGTAGTTGTTTTTATTTTGGTCTAAGATCAATTCGTTCATTTTTGCAGAATCTCTTGTTAATGAAGGACAATGGTCCAGGTGTTTGAAGGCAGGCGACAACAGAGGGTGCCTTGATTATGAAAATAATGGGCATCAAGAAAGAGATCAGGACAATGATAGAACTGAAAGAAGTGCAGCTTCTGGCAGTAAAGACATTGGAAGTCACAAAATTCCATTATCTACTAACAAGTATTTGGCAAAATCAATAAATGAACTCGACCTTTCTGACTGCGCACAATGCACTCCTAGTTATAGGCTCTTGCCAGAGAATGTGAGTGCCTCTTTCTCTTTTATGATATTTTGCCTTCACATGGCAAATGTGCAGGATTATGTTGCAGTTGGAGTCATATAATATGGTTGGCCCTTTGCCCATGCAGTATCCCATTCAGATCCCAAGCCACAGAAATGAAATCGGTGCTGAGGTACTCAATGGCCGCTGGGTATCCGTCACCTCAGGGAGCGAGGATTACTCATTTAAACATATGCGGAAAAACCAGTATGAAGAAAGCCTCTTTCGGTGTGAGGATGACAGGTACCATCTTCTATTTCAATTACAACTTGCGACATTCATCTGTAGGTTTAAACTATGCAGGATAATAGGTCATATTTTTTTTTCTAGTCCACTATTTTTTATTGGTGCAGGTTCCTAGTCAACTTACTTCAATGTTGTTGAGATTTTTCCTTCTAGTTTCTCTTTGTTTTGGAACGTTTAAAATGTATGTGGAGATTGTGTTTCTTTCATGGTAAAATCATTTTCAGATTTTTTTTTTCTGCTATCATGATTCCATCGGATTTTTGCATTACACGCTTTCAGGTTTGAGCTGGACATGTTGCTGGAGTCTGTAAATTCAGCCATCAAGCGGGTGGCAGAGCTTCTGGAGAAGATCAATGACAACACAATTTCTATGGACACTCCGATATGCATCAGAGAACATCTTACAGGTGAACTGTTAATCTCGAAGAAATCTAGTTATGTGAGATGGTTGGTGATTCTCCTTTTATTACGACTTACGTCTTTACGTGTGACTGTATTTGTTATAGTTCTTAACCTAAGATGCATCGAGCGATTATATGGTGACTATGGGCTTGACGTCATGGACTTTTTGAAGAAGAATCCTCATATTGCTTTGCCAGTGATACTAACTCGCTTGAAGCAGAAGCAAGAAGAATGGGCAAGGTGTCGTTCTGATTTCAGGAAAGTATGGGCTGAAGTGTATGCTAAGAATCACCAGAAATCACTAGATCATCGAAGTTTCTATTTCAAGCAGCAGGATTCTAAGAAGCTGAGCGCAAAAGGTGTATTTTTGTGCGTTTTGAATTTTGGGGGTTTGGGGGGGGGGGGGTTTCCTGAGAGTGCACTAATCAAATTTTCTTATTTCCAAAGCTACATTTATTTTCTCAAATGCAGGTTTTGTGGCAGAGGTAAAAGATATCAATGAGAAGAAGCATAAAGATGATCTGATTCATTCCATCAGGACTAAGCCATCTCTTACACCAGATCTGGAGTACATATATTCTGATCCACAAATTCATGAAGACCTATATCAGCTGATCAAGTATTACTGTGAAGAGATATGTACAACTGAACAGTCAGATAAAGTAATGAAAATATGGGTAACTTTCTTGGAGCCTATGTTTGGGATTTCTTCTAGGACTCGAGGTAATGAGAAAGTCACTGTTGCTGTCAAGTCAAAAGAACACAACCTGGAAAGTTCTTCTGCCTCAGACTCTAAACATTCAACATCTCCAAGGAAATCAAACAAAGAAAATCCAACACTGCAACAGGGCTCTCTTGATCGAGATGTCTTGTCTCGTATGGGAGAATCTGCTCAACAAGATACCATGCAGGGTGATGTGGTTATGGCTAATGAGGTACCTGCATAACCTGCTCGTTCTTAAACTGAGGCTGATCCCCCTTCTTGTTGAGTTAATGTTGTGAATGCGTTTTCTAAATATAAAGTCATGATGGCATAGTGTATTAAAATCTAGTTAAACTTGAGTGTCAAATTTACGCCTTCATGGGGCAATCAAGAGTAGTCAATCAGGATATAGTGATGAAACTTTTAATTATGTTCCTCCTAATCCTTCGGAGTAGTGACTATTATTTGTTTGTGGGTTTTCAGGATGGCCAGTCTTCAAGTTTGGTTTCCTCCAGAGCTGATCCAACAACAGAAGGAGAAGGCCTAATGAATCATAGGCTTAATGAAAGACCAGTGACAGAGCACAAGGCTGAGCGAGAGGAGGGTGAAATATCTCCCGCTGATAGTTTTGAGCAAGAGAGGTTTGAGGCTTATGGAGAGAATGGCCTTGAGCCAGTGCAGAAAGTGATTGACGATGCAAAATGCAATAAGCACCAACAAAGACTTGAAGAAGGACTATTCTGTACCGAAGTTGGAGCAAAGGGCAATTTAGGTGCCAAAGAGAGCAATGATATTACTGACAAGTCTTTGGAAGGTAATAAGAATGACACTGGGATTATTGCTTCAAGAACTAAGTTGATGGGGGAAGATTCTTCCCCTGAAGGGGATGTGGGAGTTATGACCAGTGATGAACATGGTAACGATTGTTATAATGCCCACGAGGTTGAAGATGGCTCATTGTGCACATTTTCAGATTGTGTTCTGCAACTTGTGAAGCCCCTCGCAAAACATGTGCCTGCTGCATCGCGAGATAGTGAAAGCCACTCCCAGAAGGATTCTCGAGTATTTTATGCAAATGATTCCTTGTACGTGCTTTTTAGGTTCCATCAAGTAAGGACCACATGAAACTAACACTATGGAAATCACTAAGATGTAATTGTCTTCAATCCTTGTGACTTTCTGCTGATTTTTTTTTTCAGATGTTGTACAAGAGAATACAATCAGCGAAGATTAATTCGAAAAGCAAATGGAACCCAGTTTGCACAACTCCTGATGATTCTTATGCCAGGTGATTTATCTTTTTTTAAGTAATTCTTTTGGAGTGAGAAAATTCATGACTAATTTTTTGAAGCATAATATTTCTAGGTTCATGGATGCCCTCTATAGTTTACTCGACGGGTCAAGCGATAATACAAAGTTTGAGGATGAATGCCGATCTACTATTGGAGCTCAATCATATGTCCTCTTCACATTGGACAAACTTGTTCAGAAGTTTGTTAAGCATGTAATCTTCTAAATGTTCTTTCTTACCTGCAAATTATTGTCCTCTCTTTACTTTCTCAAGGCTCTTCCCCTTGTGCTTGTCCTTCCTGATCTTCGGGTGATTGGTCTATTGCTCCAGCTTCATGCAGTTGCAATCAACGTGACAGACACCAAGCTTCTGCAGCTATACGCATATGAGAATTATAGAAAGCCCGGAAGATTTTTTGATATGGTTTACCACGAGAATGCCCGTGTTCTCCTCTATGATCAGAACATATACCGAATTGAACACGTAAGGCCTCATTTTGGTCTTGCAGGCACTTGTATATATATAGTTTTATTCGCTATGAATCTCTCATTTCAAATCCGTCACCGTAATGATACTTTTTTCATCGAATGCAGTCATCGACACAGACCTGCCTCTCGATTCAGCTTATGAACAGTGGGCACGAGAGGCCTGAAGTTACTGTTGTAACCCTCGAGCCGGGTTTCGACCATTATTTGCAGAATGACTTGCTCTCACTTGTTTCTGATGAAGGGAAGCCTGGAGTATTCCTGAAGAGGTAAATAAAGCAGTATATGGAACGTAGTTTCATTTCCATTGTCGAATAACATTACAACATTGCTTATCCGTCATTCTCTTTGCAGGAACAAACAGAAATTGTTCGATAATGACGAATCTTCTGGAACATCTCGGGCAATGGAAAGGGTGAAAATTATCAATGGAATGGACTGTAGCATAACTTGCAGTTCTTCCAAGGTTTTGTCTTGTAAATTTGTCTCGTGTTCTATGCTTTGAACTTCAAAAGTTCTGATAAGTACATAGTTTTGTAATACTCGGATTCTTCTTTGCTTACACAGATCAGGTATGTTCCAAACACGGAAGATCTTCTGTATAGGAACAAAAGGCGAAAACTGAACTCAGATGATCCGTGCCTTAGCGAGACGAAGACTTCCAGTAAAATGCGAAGAACTGAGCATTTTCAAGTATTGCTCAACCGCAAAAACCTTGCCTTGCCTTGACGTGTAAGTAACTCGTGCCCTTTTCCGCTGTTTTTCGCAGTTCAAAATCTTTCATCTTACAGTTCCTTCATGAAACCCGAGCCCCAATGATTGTATGCATATTCTAGCGAATACCCATTTGGCACAAGGCGAAAATAACTCGATTTTAGTCTCGGAATTCTCGGCCTTCTCTCTTCCTCTTGTTGCATGAATATATACGAAGGTTATTGTTTTGGCAGGTTGCTTAGTTTCTGGTGATAGAGGTTGAGAGAGAGCTTGCAAGGATTGGTGATCATAGAGAGGAGAGCTCTGTCTTTGAAGTGATTCTTTGATCGTATGGCTCAAAAGAAGAGATTCATAATGATGTAATTCGTTTTTATTATTCTTTTTTTTTTTTTTTTTTGCGTTTGGAGCCGCCAACTCTGGTGTATAGGTTAGGCAAACGCCAAAATCTGGGGATCCGTAATTCATTCTTTCTAATGAAATTCTTTCTTCCTGTCAAGTCTTCTCCTCTGTTATCGATTTCCAAACAGCGAGCTTCAAACGCAACGCAAACGCTTTTTTTTTTTTTTTTTTTTTTTTTTTTTTTGCGTTTGGAGCCGCCAACTCTGGTGTATAGGTTAGGCAAACGCCAAAATCTGGGGATCCGTAATTCATTCTTTCTAATGAAATTCTTTCTTCCTGTCAAGTCTTCTCCTCTGTTATCGATTTCCAAACAGCGAGCTTCAAACGCAACGCAAACGCAGTTTTCTGGCGATGTCTGACTCGTGCAGAGTCTGGACACTTCTCGCAGACCCCAAAGCCTCTCTCTCATTCAGCGGCTCGTACGGAGAGGAAAATTCTTTAAAAGCAATATTAATTTAATTTTTCAGATGGGCTCTGTTTTATTCGCTTATCCTCACCGACGCGTGACAACAGATTCGTTTCTCTCGGAATCAACGGTGGAGATGGCTCTATCGCGCCTGTCATCCCGATCCAACGGTCTCTATCGCCCGCTCTCCTCCGCCGCCGCTGCCGTCGTCCTCCGCCGTCCGATCTCCACGGACACAACGCCGATGACTATTGAGACCTCCCTTCCCTTCACCGCCCACATCTGCGATGCGCCTTCGCGTGCCATCGAGACCTCACCGAAGGAGCTCCTCTCCTTCTTCCGCCAGATGGCTCTTATGCGGCGGATGGAGATCGCCGCCGACTCGCTCTACAAGGCGAAGCTGATCCGAGGGTTTTGCCATCTTTACGACGGTCAGGAAGCTGTCGCCGTCGGCATGGAAGCCGCGATCACGAAGAAGGACGCCATCATCACGGCGTATCGCGACCACTGCATTTTCCTCGGCCGTGGTGGGACTCTCCTCGAGGTTTTCTCCGAGCTCATGGGGAGACAAGCGGGTTGTTCCAAGGGGAAAGGTGGGTCGATGCATTTCTACAAGAAGGACTCATCGTTCTACGGTGGTCATGGAATCGTCGGAGCTCAAATTCCGTTAGGCTGTGGAATCGCGTTTGCTCAGAAGTATTCTAAGGATGAAGCCGTGACTTTCGCGTTGTATGGTGATGGCGCTGCAAACCAGGGACAGCTTTTCGAAGCTCTGAATATGGCTGCGCTTTGGGATTTACCGGCGATTCTGGTCTGCGAGAACAACCATTGTAAGAATTCTAGGAATTCTTGCTTTGTTTGGTTTGAAGTTTCTTCCTGTGTAATGTTGTTGTTTTGGGTTGAATCTGGTTTTGGGCAGATGGAATGGGAACAGCTGAATGGAGAGCTGCTAAGAGTCCATCATACTATAAGCGTGGTGATTACGTTCCCGGGTTGAAGGTTAGACCGATTCTTAGTCGAGTTGAACAAAGCATTAGAGACAAATTTCTGCGCTTCTGAAATATATAATGGTGTCTTCCAACGGTGGTAGATTATGAATTACAATGTGTACATGAAGAATAGAGAAAGAAATGGAGAATTAATGCCTTGAGAAGAGAAGTCTAAGTGAATAACTCCATGATTAGGTTAAGGTCACTGGCTTTCCCTTATATTGTTTTCGCTGGAGATGATGTTCGCCTATTTGTTTGTGTATTTAGCGGGCAATAGAATGTTCATGAGTGCGTGTAAGATTATCGGTTCTCTGATATTCTATATGATCCATTGTTTTGTGTGGTAATCGATTTGTTGGTACAAGTTGTGTGAATGTCCTTAATGGTGTTGGATGTGCTTCTCATGCATTGGCTAGCAACTTTCTGGGATAAAATGCTTTCCATATCTAATTCTGATGCCAATGGGATGTGTCTCTTCCTTCGGATAAACATGTCAGTCTAGGCCGGGTGGAAATGTCAATGGCTTTAGTACAACATCATCATCGTTGACAGACCCATTTCTACATTGTTCTGATTGGATGTACTTGCGGTCTTTACGAGCAGTGAAATTCGCTCATGAGTCCTGCCCCTGATCCTGATTGTTTGGATAAATAGGTAGATGGAATGGATGTACTTGCTGTCAAACAAGCATGTAAGTTTGCAAAGGAGCATTCACTGAAGAATGGACCCATTGTAAGTTTTTTCTCTAAATTATCTTGCTGTTATATGCTCTGGCTTCCACTTTGTCATTGGGCTTCTTCTGTGTACATACTTTGAACAATACTTGGCTATCCAGAGAGCTCCAAATGCCGCATTATTCGATCTGAATCATTCTAACCTTAGAGTTTGGGTACCCGTTTCAATCAGTTGTTGGTAGTTTGTAGAATTTGGGTACAAGTTTTCTTGGTGTGGACTGTTTTACACAGTGGTGCATGGCCCTTTTTTTTGCCTCTTTATGGTATTTCTGCATTGAGATTTATACCATGTGTATGTATCCGTATACATTGAAATAACTTGTATTTTCTACATTACTGATGCAAAAGAACTGTGTTCTACATTTTGTGTGGTATGAATCAGAACAATTGATTCATCTTTTCTATTGTTAACAGATTCTGGAGATGGACACATACAGGTACCACGGTCACTCCATGTCGGATCCCGGTAGCACATACCGCACACGTGATGAGATATCTGGTGTGAGGCAGGTTTGTCCTTCTCTTTTCTTTTCTGGGAATGGATTCTCATTCGAGTCGGAAGTCTTTCGATAACGAATGTGTCATAAATACGGTGAAATTCAGGAACGAGATCCGGTTGAAAGAGTGAGGAAGCTGATACTATCTCACGACCTAGCCACCGAGAAAGAGCTTAAGGTATCCTTTTTATTTTCTTCCGCCCGCCCCATCGACAAATGCTTGATGATCATGGCTCAGTTCAAAGTGGTCATACTTTTCTTCAGGATATGGAGAAGGAAGTAAGGAAAGAAGTAGATGACGCCATTGCTCAAGCAAAGGTTCCAAAACCCTAGGACTTTCAGCTTTGATAAAATTTGATGCCTTAAAGCTTAAAGCTTTGATCTGCATCAGAAGCAGAATGAATGGGATTTTTTTTATTTTTTTTTTTTTGCAGGAAAGCCCGATGCCAGATCCTTCGGAGCTATTCACCAACGTCTACGTAAAGGGGCTTGGCACCGAGGTAATAATATTATATAACTCTTGTCTCATGTCGCTCACACATGCACATGCACATGCACGTGAACGGCGTGCACGTTCACGTTCACGTTCATGACCACCGTGAACGAGCTGACTCGGCTGGGCTCGGTCCGGGCCGTCACTGAACGAGTTCACTGATTTTGAGTTGGACTCGTTTTTTAAACGATTCTAACGACAAATACGATATAAATAACATTTTAAAAAATTTAGGATCTCTTGTTTTTTATAATAAACTTCAGAATCTCACCAAATATATTTTCTATTTATATATGTTTATGATTTATTTCTAAAAACAATTAAAAATAGAATTTTTCAATAAAAAGACGATACTTAACATAAAAAAGTTCTCCGATTGTCAGGCATTTGGAGCTGACAGAAAAGAAATCAGAGCTACTCTTCCTTGAAGCTGAAATCTTCTAAAGCCCTTTGAGGTGTATATACATAATACATACATATATATATTATATATATATATATATATATATAATATTGGGTATAAAACAATGGTTTTAGAGAGTAATCACTCTCCTTGCGCACATAATCCTTGTGTCGTTCCTTGTGTTTATATATTAGGATGGAAAGAAATATTTCAGTTCAATAAATGGTGTGGTTTGTCTTTAGTTTCTCTTATGAATCATTAATATTTTGAGATTCTTAGAGTTAATTTTTTTTATGTTGTATGTTATAGTTTTATTATATCAGTCCATATGGTATTCAACAAATCCATTTATTCGGATTCGAAAACTATATTTATTGTATTCCTAAGTTTATAAATTTTTATAACCAAGTTCATAAAAAAAACAAGATGTCACATTTTTCATTTGAGACAATTTAAAGACACTTGTAGTATTTGTATCATCCGCCAACAAGATTCTTCCGGATTCTCTCTCGTGACATCCTGACCGTTGATCTGAAACACCCTCTTTAAAACTTCCTTGTCAATCGGAGGCTTCGATCGACCTTGATATTGGCATATTTGGTATAAAGGCAAAAGAAACGAATAATATGTTTCATTTCATGAATTTATGTGGCATTTACCAAAATACGTGAAACATACATTACAACACAAGTCTATAAGGACATATAAGTTAGGTACTATATGTAGGGTTAAGCCTTTTCCTTTGGTAATACAAAATGGATTAAACTCAAATGATTTCTTTTTAAAATTAAAAAACGAATCTGAACCAAACATAAAAATAATTGAAAAATGGTAAAAAATTTTAAAAAATCAATATGTTTATCAATAAAAATAATCGAAATGGAATCGATTTGTATCTAATATAAATGAACAATTAGAGTTATAGAGAAATAATTTACAGGTTTAATATAACGAAAACTGAGTATATACATTGCGATTTTAATGGAGGTGTTGTATTGGTGTAGGAGTTAGTTTGCAAGGAGGATCAGTTTCTCAAAACTCGTATTTTAAATATTTTGATTCAATCCTTTAAAATGATGGGGTTGTGATGAAGATGTTAGTCATAGGAGGAAGTGGGATAGATAAAATGGAGACAAGCCACGAGGATTCTTTACTATCGTAAGGTTCCTATACGGTTGAAAGAGAAATTCTATCGTACCGCTATAAAACCCGCATTGATATATGGTAGCGAATGTTGGACGGTGAAAGAACAATATATGTCTAAAATGAGTGTGGTCGAGATGAGGATGTTGAGATCGATGTGCGAGAACACATATGGATGAATAAAATTAAGAACGAAACTATTAGAGAGAAAATAAGACTAATAGATATAGAAGAGAAATTAAAAGAGAGACGTTTAAGATGGTTTGGCCATATATAAAGTAGGGTGATGGATGTGTCGGTTAGAAAAGTGTAAAATATAGGAATGAGTGTAAAGAGAAATGAAAAATGTAGATCTAGCCTTACTTAAAAACGTGTAATTAGGAATGATTTAGAATTGTTGCAAATTCCAAAAGAGTTAACGGAAAACCGAAATGAATGAAAACGGAGAATCCATGCGACCGATCCCAAATAAATTTGGTGTAACGACCCGAGGCCGCTACGGAATGATAGAGCTGTCCCCACACACCAACACAGGACCTTTTTAGCGTGTTTTGTCCTCACTCGCACACATCCTGGAAAGTACTTCCCAGGAGGTCACCCATCCTAAGACTACTCCAGAGCCAGCACGCTTAACTTTGGAGTTCTCTCGAGATGGGCAACCGAAAAGGTAGATGCATCTTGTTGCTATGAGTAGCTCAATTAATTCCTTTAAGTTATCTTAGACTGCGTAGTCCCATACCTACACAGCCCTCGGATCCCTCTCATTCCGGTGCGTCCGCTTCATCCCTGTACCCCCTACCCAGAAGCTCGTCAGGAGCCGCCCATTATCCATGCCTCTCGCACCGGCGATCACTCTCCGCCCTCCTACGGTATCCCGGGCTGTCACATTTGGGACCAAGGAGATGTTGATGATAAAAGTCGAATTATTATAGTTTTTCTAAAATCTAAAAATCAAATCCAAAATCTCAAAATGTCAAATGAGATACTGAATATGTCTATAATCGCTTGAAAATCGAATTAATATAGTTTTTCTTGTATTTAAAATATTAGTATGTATGTATATATGAAACAGGATACGAACCATCGAATTTTAAAATAATAGAAAGAAAAATAAATAGATATAATTTTTATAAAAATTAAAATAATAGAGTTGAAATATAATTGGAACCGATTGGAGTCAACACTAGGGGTCGGGCGTTTCGGAAAACGGTTCGGGTTCGGGACGGAATGAATCGGTTCGGTTCTTTCGGTTTTACAAAAATAGGTACCAATCGGGTTTTTATTGTATTCGGTTCGGTTCAGTTTCAGTATCGGTTCGGTTCTGTTCTGGGTTTTATTAAAAAAATGATAGATTTCCTTTAAAAATATTTTCGGTTTTTCGAGATTTTTAAAGTTCGGTTCGGTTCAATTCGGTTCCGGAAAAATTCAGTTCTCTAAAAGTGGTACCGTTCGAAAAATAACAGCGGTTTCGGGTCGAAAAAAATACCGTTTTAACGGTTCGATTCGGTCTGATTCCGAAGAGTTGAACCGAACCGAAATGTCTAGCCCTAGTCAACACCAATGATCGAAACCAAATCCCAATCATCAAGGATATAGAAAGCACCATAACACGCGATGCTCCAACCAAGAAAATCATGAAACTTTGGCTCAAAATTATGAAAAATATTTTTCACTTAATTTTTCGTCTGTTTATTTCCTAACACTATAATATAACCTTGTTCGAAAATATGAATTTAAAACAATGCTTAAACTATAACCATTTTTGGAAGAATTCTCATGATATGCATATTGTACACACATACATACATACATACATACATACATACACACATACATACATACATACATACATACATACATACACACATACACACATACATACATACATACATACATACATACACACATACATACACACATACATACATACACACATACATACATACATACATACATACATACATACATGCATCATCACATACATACATACATACATACATACATACATACATACATACATACATACATACATACATACATACATACATACATACATACATACATACATACATACATACATACATACATACATACATACATACATACATACATACATACATACATACATACATACATACATACATACATACATACATACATACATACATACATTCATCCAAAAGAATCCATTATC
Organism: Tarenaya hassleriana; assembly: GCF_000463585.1. NCBI lineage: Eukaryota > Viridiplantae > Streptophyta > Magnoliopsida > Brassicales > Cleomaceae > Tarenaya > Tarenaya hassleriana. The sequence continues at coordinate 8,481,118 of NW_010960187.1, read as the reverse complement.
AAAAGGTTAAGTTTCAATTATTATATATATACAAATTTTATTTTAATATTTTTTTTGTAACCGGATTTATTGGGCTGAGGCCCAGACTAATTCCGGGATCGGGAGCTAGCCATGTGATTTAAATTATGCGCTCCTTCTCCAGCCGAGACAGACGTTTTGCGTCTCCATTTCACCGGTTGAACTACCCAGGTTGGGTCTATTTTATTTTATTTTAATGTTATTTCCTTGTTACTTCTATAGTAGGAGAAAAAAATAAATAATGTCTGTAAACTTACGAACTTGTATGAATAGATTAATGGGGGAAAAAAAGAGAAAAGGATAATGTATAAGAAAAAATAACAAATAACATCCAATGTTGTATGCATAAACAAGGTTTGAGATATAAATAAATAAACGTAAATTTTTTTTCAACATGTTATATATATTCTCAATATGTGTAGTGTAGCGTAGCTAATGTTTTTATTCGGATATGCTTATGATTGTTATTCATAACCAAATCTAATAATATATAATTATACATGATGTTTTAAATAGGATAATCATTTCTACTCCAGATTGGTATAGCTAAATCAAATAATATATCTTTATATTATTGTCTATACATATATATATATATATATATAATTTGAGTTGACTTTTTACATGTTTTAAATTTTATTTAATTTTTTAATTAAATCAGATCCAATTAAAAGATTCCATATCATTGTACTTAAAACAAACTAATCAACTCCGAATATAATATAAATACGATATAAAAAAATTGAATTAAATTAAATATATTAAAAAAAAGAAAAAAACAATCCAGAAAACATAACTAAAACTCTAAATTACCAACCTATGTTTGAAAACAAGCACAGATAGACAACAAAAATTTCTGAAAAAAAATGTCTTGAGAATACTTTTTAAGTTCAGTGTTTTACTTTGGTTTTGATTAAGTTGGTGTTATTTTAACAAATTTGAAGATCTAATATTTTTATAATCAATAATCTTACCACCGCTGCTTTTTGAAATACGAATTTAGAATTTGGATCAAAATTATGTAAATTACCGGTAATTTATTTATTTCAAATGGACAAAACCATCATTTTTGGGTCAACATCAGGGGCGGATCCACTTGAAAATGAATGGGGCACTGGCCCCACTAATTTTTTTAAAAAATATTTATAAAATTTATTAAAGATTTTAAAAAAATACAATTAATGCGTTATCTAACAAATCAAATAAAAAAATCTATATCTCTTATATTTTTTCCTTTTTTTTTCTTCTTATTTTCTATTTTTAAATTTTTATTTTTCTTTTTAATTAAATAAAAAATTATACCATATATTTTATTAACTTTTTTGTATTATACGTATATATTTTGTTATTTTTTGTTCCATTACAAAATTTTTCTAGATCCGCCACTCGTCAACGTATATATTTAACCAGAGTAATTTTTGTAGATCCGTCATTGTCAATGTGTATGGTTAAATATTCAACCAGGTAGATCTATAAAATTATGACATTATAGGATATAAAATGAATAAACAAAGCACCAAAACACTAACCCATAAAACTATCTTAAATATCAGTTTCTTAAAAATTATCCAATATTTATGCAGCATTTAATTTAAATTGCATTAATTAACTTTTAGGGAATAAAATTTACGTTTTTTGAAAATTGTAAAAAACGGTCCACGTGGTGCGAGCAAAAGGGAGAATCTAGTTAACTGACGGCGTCGACGTGAAACTAGAAAAACCGTCAAAGTAGTTAACGGAGATATTACATTTACACGGAGCAAGCCACCACTTCCTTTAATCGAATCCAGCAGTCGTCACCTTCTGCCGTCTGCTCGGCGAATCCTCCGGAGAAGGTGAATTCTCCGGCGAAAACCCTGACGAAGAAGACGGCGCAGACGAGGAGGACATGCTCTCTCCCGGAGATGGAGGCGACGAGGTGGACATAGACTCTGCCGGAGAAGGAGGTCGAGAGGAATCCAAAAATTCCGGCAACGTGGATGCCGGCGGTGGAGGCGAGAGATGACCTGAATCTTCTGGAAGCTTCCGTTTGTTTCTGGTGGGGACGTTGACGTCTCTCGCCATGTAGTTTCTCAGGCGTTTCACGTCGGCGAGTTTCACCGGTTTGAGCAAGAAATCCTCCGCACCTTCCTCCAAGCATCTGCAGATTTTGTAAAGTTTTTCAGTTCCGTTCGATCAAAGATCGAAATCGCAAAATAATTGACGATGAGAAATTCACCGGTCAATTCGAGCCAGAACATTCTCTGACGACATGATTACAACCGGGATTTCACGGAAACTGGACGATCCCTGTTCGAAAAAAAACAGCAATTCTCAAGAATGCAGAATTCGATTTCGAAAATTTTCCAGTAGAGCGAGAACCGGCGGGAAAATTAAGACCTTAATCTTCTTCAGAAGCTCGTAGCCGGTCATTCCGGGCATGCAGTAGTCGGTGATGATCAGATCAACCTTCAATTTCTGAAATACCACGGAAGGTCGAAGAGATCAATAAAAAATCACAATCCCCAAAACATTTCTCTAATTCAGCACTAACAATGTGACATGATTCGAAGACCTACATCGAACTCGGAACCGTTCTTCTCTTCGTCTAACCCTAAGAATTGCAGAGCTCGCCATCCACTGTCGACAGCGGTCACTGCACGAATCGCCGAAAAAATCCTGAATCCCCGGCGTAAAACATCGGAAAATCAGTTTCTGAAATGTTTCCAAGAATAGATCTCAGATCGAACCTTTGCAGGAGGTAACCCTGAGCAATTTCTCGATCACAATCCGATCGACGAGGCTGTCATCAACGGCGAGAACGTGAACTTCATCCATCTCCATCTCCATCTCCGTCGCCGTCCCTCCACCTCCGACGCCTCCGATCATCTCCGGCCTCCGGAGGCAAGAAACGCCGCCGTCTCCGGCCATTGAAAACAACACCGAAGACGATTCTTCGGATTCTCGGTTACTCTGAACGAGAGGAGAAAGAGAAACCAACACAGCTCTTAATCTCACGTCCCTCTGTTGTTGCCGAGCTTTGTTTTATCTCTCCCTCGCCCGAGAAAACCTTTGGTATTTATGTGCAAATTGGTGGTTTCTTCACTGTTTTTTGGGGTTGAAAATTGGAATTTCCTAAAAATCCCGAGGGGGGTCTCTGCACAAACAGATAATAATATTCCTAAATCGCAATAAATAAATAATAGTTTCATGGAACCGTACGGATTGAAACGATACGTATCGGGAGAAATTGGTCAAAAAAAACCTCTCGGGATACGCGAGTTGAAAAATTACTGGAAACTGACCAAATTAGATTTACGAGAATCTTTGACTCTGCCGCCACTGTAGCGGAACAAATGTACCGGTTTAAACCGTAAATTTGTTACCTTTTAAAAAATAAAAAATAAAATCATATTTTTGGAAATCTGCAAATGCCTTGGAGATATTTTTTGAAAATATTTAATCATGTAATTACAATCTTAATCATCTTTACTTTCTGCTGCTTTCAAACACGTGGTGAAAGATAATAGAGGCAGTGAAAAGTAAAGTAAAAAAGAAAAATTACTTCCACTTAAAACTGACCAAATCAACCGAAAGGAGTAGAAGGTAAAAAAAAAACAAATTGGAAGAAAGGTGGAGAGAAAATGCATGACGTCACATTAAATTAGGATTCGGTAGGCCATAGGGAAATCTAAGTGGGGCCCATTAAAATTGCCAACTTTTCTTTTTTAAGGCGTTGGACTTTTTGCTATATATATATACACGTGTATATATAGGCAAAGCGTATCAAATCTTGGAGATTGCTTTTGTTTTGTCTTTTTGCAATAAATATTGTTATTTTACAAACTACGCTTTTCCTTCCCGACGGTCTTATCTAGACGTGAACGTTTCGAAATTGGTTAGAAACCTTGATGGTTAAATTTGTGAACAGTTTATTTTTGTTAAAAAAAATAACTTTTTTAATAAAATTTCGATTTTTTGAGAATTTTATAAAATTTGGTTCATTCTATAAAAAATAAACCGTTTCGAAAATTTTCAATGGTATATTTTAAAAAAATATAGAGTTTTTTTATTCGGTACGATTCGGTTTTTCAAAACTAAACCCAAAGGGCAACCTAGACTCTTACCACAAGACACCTATGCAAAAGGCCATCCTTTTCTTTTTCTGCCCCCTCATTTTTTGGACCGTATGAGAGAAAATTACTGTAGATATGTCTATTGAACTTTTGATTTGTGTAGCTTAATTAGTTTGATAAACATATAATAAGCATTGATAGTTTAGATCCTAAATTAGAGATGCCTTTCTTTTTTTCCTTTTGGTTGTGAATTTATTATTGTTAGTGAGTTGAGAATTCTGTCATTTATATATATGTAGGTCCAAGTTGCTCGTATTATCATACAATATTAAATCTAGGTTATAAAAGAAATCATAAAAAAAATGAAATAAGAAATTGAATATCAATGCTTCCAGATACTTTGAAGATTGAATAATTTAGTAGATATACAAATTGTTATTTAAATTTGAGAAATAATATATATATATATATAAAGCTATAAAATAAAGTTATTTATCGAATACAAATATCTAAAAAATATTATTGTGAAAATGTAAAATAGACAACAAGTGTATCATTTCTCTTTTAGAACGAGGAGGGCATGAAGAGTGCGGTCTTGCGAGAGATGCAACCTGCAGTTTGCTAAGTCGATTTTTTATTTTTAAACACAAAGAGATGAGTAAAAAAAAAGGTGTGAATGGTGCGGTTGAATTTTTAATTTATTTTCGTGGATTGTCGAATAATGAATCAAATCTTCATGATGTCAACGAGAAATCAAAGGTTGGACCAATGAACAAAAAAAAAAAATTATTAAGCATGTCCTTTTCTTATCTCTTTGAACATGCTAAAGCAGATTTTCCCCTTGAGAAATTTCCTTTTCCTTCTCTATCAGTTGTTCGAGGTTTGGAGCATCTAATACATATATATATATATTATATAGTTGCCAATAGTTAAAGATAGGAAAATAATATAGTAGGCCAACAATGTAACGTAGACGTGGGAAAATAAGACAAAGTCGAAGGGGTGATTGTTACACATCTAAGTTGTAAGCAGGGGTGGTCATTTCGGTTATTAACCGAATAACCGAACCGAATAAGACAACCATACCCGAACCGAATCCGACATCAAAACCGAACGGTTATGATTTCTTTAAACCTGAAAAACCAAAACCGAAATCGAACCGAACCAAATAAAAAATAACTGAAAAAACCGAGAGAATAACCGACAATTTCTTTGGAAAATTGAACTTTTTACCGAACCCGAACCGAAAAATAACCGAACCGAACCAGAATTTATAAAACCGAATGGTTATAGTTTTTCTATAACCGAAATAACCGAACCCGAATATAACCGAACCGAACCCGAACCGAAACTCGAATTGGCCACCCGTACTGTAAGGACAAACTAATTGGCCTCACAACGTTGTCAAATAACTTTCAACTATGTAAATCCAAAACCCCTTGTGTCACATCACATGACCGCTGAAAGATTCTTACACGAGAAATTTCACATCTGTATCAATGTACAATATGAGATAGGGAGAGCTATAAAAAAACAAACAACAGAATTTCGGATACCCGCGCAAGGAGGGTATATGATAATACCCGAAATCCGAATTCGAATCTCTGCATCTTCGTCTGCGGAGATGAAAAGACGAAACTACCTTGGGATTACGGGAATTCCACCGTCTCACTCTAACCCTTTTAAGTTGGTGTTGAAATTCGGATTCGAGTTTCGCATCTTCGTCTTCCCCTCGCCTCATCGAGCTCTAGATTTCAAGTATGACTCTCATCCTCAACCCTACTTGTGGATTTCGGGATATCAGGGGGTAGCAATTCCAGTACCTGTCGACAATGGGTTCCACATCGGTTAGAAAGCCTAAAAGAACTAGATTTTGAAATGTGAGAAGAACCACCTCGACTTTGCAGGGCGTATATCAATTAAAACAACCAAAAAAATATCCATTCTTCCGCGTAATATTCATTTCAAACTATCTTAAAACTCATCAGAACTCACCATCCCGCATTTCCTCGGCAGATTTGATAGCGCCTCTCGGAGAGATGCAAGGTTCGCCAAGAACGATAAGCTTTTCACAACCATGATCCTTCCTATAGCTCGTTTGCCCATCTCAAGCTCACCTGTCAGAATTTTATCAACATCTCTGGATTTAGCTCAACTTGTATGTCCATAGTTCCCCCAAGATCCAATCACTCAGACGTTAAGGCAAAAACATATCTGGGTTCGCATGAAAATGACCAAAAGAAGAGAAGATTCTTGTTTAAATCATCCAATGACGACAGCAAACAAAATCCAAACTTTTTCCCAATAGAATGAGCCATTTTGGCACCAGAAGATGATGAATTTTGGATACCGGTTTGTTTAGCAAGTCTCACATACTAAAACATCGTGGTGAAAACTTTAAAATATTAAATTAAATCTCACAATATTTTCTATGGTAAAAATGGTAGAATGACAACATCAGACTCATTCGCGTTGTCCTAAACTACTAGTTACTTTGGGTACCTGGCCTGAGCCACTGTCTTTCCCATGGCCTTGGCTATTTCTTTCAGAACAATAGACCCCATGACTTTGTCAGCAACCTTAGAACGCCCCTCCTCGATCCCAACACCGAATGAGCCGTCAATACAATGCCCTTCGATTCACAAAGCTCTCTCAGCTTTCTCTGTTGCCAAACTGGACTCATCTCCACCTTTCACGCAGGCATAACTTTTACAGCTTAATAAAATCTCTTCTAGCAATAAAATAAAGCTGTGTTGGGCCCGCTCGGCCCAGCGGCCCGTTTGGCGGAAAAAGGAACATGGCCCATTTGGCCGAAACGCAGCGTGTCGGTAAGTGTCTCGTACCCTGTCTCTTGGCGTTTCCCGGTGAGCCTCCGACCTTGTGTGGAGAGCCACCGTGTGTTATCCCTTCTCTGTTGTTTCTTTCCGTTCTAGTGGATTCGCCGGCACCGTCCGGCCGAGATGTAGGCCCGAGCTTGCTCGGTAACCGAACTCGTTAAAATCGCTGTCTCTTCTTTCGGTTCTTGCACGAACGAGTGACGGAGAGATCGGAGAGGGTTCGATACCACCTTCACAAAGTGGTATCAGAGCTCCGGTTACGATCCAGGGAGCATCGCCGGTCAGGCGAGGTAAGTTAGGGTTTCTGGTTTCTTGGTTTCGAGTCGAGTCTGTGCATGAACGTTTTGATCCGTGTGTTGAGTGTTTCAGTCAACCGGAGAGGTTCATCGGCGGCTGTGAGAAGCAGATCTAGCAATCTGAGGCGTCACCGGTGACAAGTCCGTCGAGCTGAAGCCTCTGGGAAGTCGACTCGGCCAAGACCTGTTTCGGAACAGGTAAACCAGGTGAGTCTCTTGACTCGGTTTTCTTTATATTTCCGCGTTTTCTTCCGGTTTTGAGACCGAGTTTCAAAGAAACTCGGTGAACTCGGCGGAGGAAGGCTCGATTCCGGTGAAACTCGGCCCCTCCGAGTTAGGGTTTGAGTGGAGGAATCGGGTGAGTCAACAACCGAGTCAACTCGGGTGACTCGGCGGCTAGGGTTTTCCGAAATTAGGGTTTCGGATTAAACCGGTTCAGGCCGGTTTAATCGAACTAATTCTCGGTCTAGATCGGGTTTGACCCAGTTCCGTCGGTTCAGACCGGATTCCGGCCGGTTCAGTCCGGCTCAGACCCGGTTCCGGCTGGTTCAGACCGATTCACTCCGGTTCGGTCAATTCGTTGACCAATTTGGTCAACAGTTGACCGATTTAGGTCAAATCGGACCGGTTCAGGTCCGGTTTGGGGTCAATTGGACCGGTTTAGACCGGTTCAGGTCAATCTAGGTCCGGTTTAGGACTATTAAGTCCGGTTTAGGCCAATTCAGGTCCGGTTTAGGTCAATTGAGTCCGGTTTAGAGCAATTCAGACTAGTTTAGGCTGGTTTAGGTCTTGGTTAAGGTCTGATTTGTCTGGGAAGGGCTAGAATTGTTCGGTTCAGACCAATAGGGTCTGATTGGAGGTGAATTAAGGCCGGTTTAGACTGGTTTAAGTCTACGGTTAGGGTCTGTTCGTCCAATTATGCTATAATTAGACCATATGGGTCAATTGGGTCCGTTATTAGGTAAGATCAGATTGGTTTTAGGCTGGTAGAGGTCTGTT
>NW_010960187.1:8470803-8472663 GCF_000463585.1 Tarenaya hassleriana | reverse complement strand
GCCTGAGTTGGTGGTTCTTTAGGACTAGATTAGGCGGTTTAGGTCTGGAGTGTGTAATTAGGACTAGAACTAACTGGTTTAGGGTTAGGTTGGTCCATATAGGTCTGATGGTGTCTGGTTTAGGGCATAGTGGACTGGTTTAGGGTAGATTAGGGTCTGTAGTGATGGGTTTACCTTGTTAGGCTGGTCTAGTATCAAATTTGGCTTGGTTTAGTGAAATACACATAAAAAAGTAAAAAAAATACATATATACATATACATACATACAAATATATTTATATATACACACATACACATATATAAATACATATACATGTATACATGTATATATATAAAAACATATACAATGCATATATATATATATATGTATACAAAATAAAAAAAAATACATATATACATACATCGTCATATCTATATACAAATACAAATATAAATATATATACTCTTATGTATAAATATATCTATATATACATACAAAATAACAAATATACACATATATATTTGATGACGTTTAGCTGGGTAAGAGATCTGGGTAGACTAAAATAGGCTGGTATAGATCTGAGATTGACTGGTTTAGGTCGGTATAGATCTGTAAGGGTTGTTTTTGGGTCTCGGTTAGGTCTGGTTTAGCCAAATTTGGATTAGTCTAGCTTAGTCTAGGTCTGATCAGTAGGTAATTAAGTCAAAATAGGCTTGGTTAGGTCTGATTAGAGTTTAGAATGTCTATAGAGACATTGTCTAGGTCTGATCAGATTAGAATCTGATTGTAGACTTAGGTATTATCTAGGTTAGGACTAGATAGGACTCCTAAGTACCAGTTTTGAGTCATAGAGTCCGGTACATTGACCGGTTAGGTCTGATTAGTTGGGATTTGACTAAAACGGGTTGGTTTAGGGGTTGGTTATGTCTAGGATCACTAGGTATAGGTCTGTAGGGGTCGGTTTAGATCAGGGCAGGTCTGTAGGAGTTGGTTTTAGGCGTTTATAGGGTCTGATCAGATTAGAATTAGGTCAATTAGGCTTAGTTCAGGTCTGATTAGGGTGCTAAAAGTCTAATCAGGGGTTGGTAAGTCAATAGGGGTTGGCTTAGGTTTGATGATTACGACTTTTAGGTGATTGACTAGGACTTAGGGTCATCTAATCAGGGGTTGGTCGACTAGGGTTGGCTTAGGTCTGATTAGGGTCGTGTGATGGTCTAGACGGGACTTTTGATTGTCTAACTAGGGCTGTTAGGGTCTAGATAGCACTTGGGTAGGTCTGATTAGGACTTTGTGAGGGACCGGGTAGACTCAGGATCGTAGGACTGGTTAGGACTCTGTTGGGGGCCATGTAGACTCGGTGTTGTAGGTCTGATTAGACGTAATCAGATCTGTGTAGCCTTAAGTTAGGTCTGGTTAGACGTAATCAGGTCTTAAGGTAGGCTGTGTTTCGAGTCTAATAGGTCAGTTAGGCAAAATTATGTCTAGGGTAAGTCCAATCAGGTTTGTGCGAGAGTCTAGGAGGTCGGTTAGGTAGAAATATACCTTGTGTTAAGTCCAATCAGGTCTGGTCTAGAGTGTGTTAGATCCGTTTAGGTAAGATGTACCTAGGGAGAAGTCCGGTTAGACTTGGTTTAAGGTCCGCTAGATCGGTTTAGGTTGAGTGCCTAGGATAAGTCCGGTCAGGTCGTGTTCTCTAGGTCTTGTAGGTCTGATTAGGTAGACACGTACCTAGGTTTAGGACCGATAGACTAGGGTTGGAGCGTGTTTAAGCACGGCTAGGTAGAAACATACCTAGGGTTAAGTCCTCTAGGGTTCGGTCTCATCCCTCGTGTCATGTTACATCACTTCTAGGGTCGGGTAAGTCACTTCCGGGTTGAGTC
>NW_010960187.1:8452228-8470250 GCF_000463585.1 Tarenaya hassleriana | reverse complement strand
GTTAGACGGTCTAGGGAGTCATACAACCGAGTGTAGCGTTTGCCGGTCGGGCAACGCGGGATAGGACTACGGTTCGAGTCTTATCGAGGTGAACGTTCTAACACGTTTACCGAGTTTTTCAGATTTGGATGAGCTGTTCGGTGGCCGGATAAGGCGACAAGGCCACGAGGAGTCATCGACGGGAGCTTCATCAAGTTCAAGGTGGCACATGACTGATTCCGGGACAGGTAAGTCAGGTAAGTCAGGTAAGTTACGCTTTAAATTCCGACGAAAGTCGAGGGATCGACGAAAGTCGAGGGATCGACGAAAGTCGATCGGTGCTGGAAACGGCGAATCCCACTAGTATTTTATTTGTTATTATTTCCTTGCAAGTTCCTTTCTCCACCAAGGTGGAGATTGTTGGGCCCGCTCGGCCCAGCGGCCCGTTTGGCGGAAAAAGGAACATGGCCCATTTGGCCGAAACGCAGCGTTCTGGACTAAGGGTTAATGTAACCCTAATGCGGGTGTGTTATCGAGGAGTGAGGCACGTGGCTCGAGGCGCTGGGAATGTTCGAGAGAGAAAGAGAGAGGCGATCGCAGAGGCGATCGCGAAGGGAGAAAGAGAGGGAGACAAGGCGGCCGGAGCTTCTAGGCGACGACGGAGCTTGGTCGACTGCGACGGTGCGGTAAGCAAAGGTCGAGTCGGTAAGGTCTCTTGTTCTTGGTTCTCGTTTGGTTCTCGGATACTTCGGGTGAGTCTCCGGATTTGTGGAGACCACCGTCTCTCTGTTGTTTCTTTCCGTTCTAGTGGATTCGCCGGCACCGTCCGGCCGAGATGTAGGCCCGAGGTAACTCGGTAACCGAACTCGTTAAAACTCCGGTGTCGTTTCTTCTTCTTGCACGAACGAGCGTCGGAGTGGCCGTGAGAACTCGATACCGACTTCACAAGCTGAATGTGCAGCTCCACGATTATTCCCCATTTCTATGAGACATGGAATTCGGTTCATTACGTAGAATTGGGTGACGAGAAAGCGAAAGTGTGAAGGCGTCACTTACTTAATTGAAGCAAGATGGGATTTTGTCGACAGAGAGGATGCGTTGAAGCTTCTTGCACGAGAAATTGCTCATGCCGATACACTTCTCGAGCCCGAGTCTCTTGAATAGCTCCTAACAGCATCAGAATCAAGCCACGTGAATCCTTCTGCAGGGAAGTTGTATTTGCAGGTTTCGAGGCCACGGACCAGTGTACAGGATATCGATCTAGGTAGTCCAGTCTAAGTTTAATGCAAACAGGATGTTACAAGGAGACACTATTTAGGGTTATGCGAGGGTTTTACTCCGGACCAGTCAACCAATCAAGCATGTGATCTATCGTCTACTAATGAGGTGCAAATTTAGCAAATGCGTATTCTGAACTTGAAATTGCTCATGAATTCAGAACATTGAACTTCACCCTGTTCTATTATGCTTCGTAGCTAAGAGCAAAGCTTTGTTTCTCTTTCAAATCCCTGATTCATCGATGCGTATTCATACCTAACCATCGAATATGAGATCATTCGCTTCTAACTCCTCCCCAGAAGTAATTTACCCAGCGATTCACCATCCACCTACTCACATTCAGACCCAAGTCACAGGCAATTGAGGTCATCGACTTCATAAGAGTTCATCATTCTCAAAACTCATTGCAGATTCTCCCAATTCAGACATTGCTCTAGAAATGCCCTAATAACAAAACCCTAAAAAGAAAGAGATCCGGAATCTTACTGCAAACTCGTCGGACCGCAGAGTCGACGAGGCCGCGATGGGAATCGGTGTGCCAGAGCTCATCTCTGGATCCGAACAAACCGGGGGAGATCGCCTCCGACAGGGCTTCGCCGAGCGGCTCCTCCGCCAAGTTTGACGGACTGAATTACCGATTGCGTCAGCTCCGGTGATTCCGGCACCTGGTGGCGGTCGGAGCCGATCGAGAGCGTCGGAATCGTGATCGGAGACATCAGCATGGGGAGTGAAAAAACAATGGATAAAATCTTGTTTTTAAGAATCTAATTCAGAGCAACAAACGATGTCTGAACCGAAATTAATAAGAAAGAAAGGAATTCACATTTTGTCATAATTGCATTCCAGATTTTAAAAGTAAAACAAAAATATGAAAATAAATTATTAGCAAGAAAGGTATTTTGTGATCTAATCCATTAGATTTATTTTCAAAATTAAATTTATTGAATATAAATTGATAATATAGGAAGATATTATTCTTATAATATTATCATTAATATTGTTATGATTTACCCTAGATATTATGCTTAGAATATTCTATTGTATTTTGCTATATATTATGATGTATTCTTTCCATTATCAATAATAGAAAAACATTTTCCCTATTAGATAATACAAATAAATAGTAAGAAAACTGAAGGGTAAAAGAAATTTTAAAAATTTTAAGCAAACCTAAGTCTACAATTGCGGATGTGGAACTTATTTGCTGCCAACTTTTTTTTAAATTAAAATGTTAATTTTATTTGACAAATATGGCAAAATATAAAAGGGAAATTCTAGAATATGTGAAAGAGGTTGTGGGCTCCAGGCCGACAGAAAGAATAAAATTATATTCTTTGATTTTGATACGAGAAAGAAAGAACAAGCAACTTTTTTTTTTTGGTCTTAAGGCTTACCCCATGAAGTGGAGCCATAATCATTGTCAAGTAGAAAACATGTAAAAAAAAAGTCGACAACTCATAATTCTATTCTCCAAACAATTTTTATTTTTTGTAGATTAAAATGTCAAACATCATTTATTTCCCGAAACAAAAATAAAATAAAAACAATAGGAATAATAATGTCAAACATCGTAGCTTAACTTTTTGTTTTGTTTTTTAGTTCAGGAGAGAATATATAATATAATAGTTGAATGTGACAAAAAAAAATTCGTGAAATAGAGTTTTATATGGATTAAAATGTGTCTTACTATATGGATTGTCCTTTTAGTATGGCACGATTCAAGATCTCATCTTTTTAGAGTACTATTTCGTTTTTTTAGAAATAATGTGCATTTTTTTTAAAAGATCATCATATATATATATATATATATTATTTTTTAAAATATTTTATTGAGATAGTGGTTTGTGCATAGTTGAGATTTTTAATAAATGTTTTGTAAAATTTGCGAAGTTTTTTGTTTTTTCTTATTTTAGATATTAGTTGATATTTTCAACCATATAAAAGTCTCACATAATTAATCTGATTTTATTAATGGTTATATTGCATTTATGGGAAGGATTCCGAGGAATAAATACACCAAGAATTCTTCTTGTCAATAGAACAAATACATATAGATTAATTGTTTATATCTCTTTAAACTATACTAATGTATAAATTTTTATATATTTTTTTTATCTGGATTTAATGATTAATTTTAACCCAAAATAATAATTAGGCTTATGTACCCATAAAAATGAGAGAGTAGAAAGCAAGACAAAGAAAGAGAAATGGACCAAGGACAGTGGGGAATATCCATCATGACATGATAGACTAGAGTCACACCATGGATATATATACATATATACATATAGATATAATATTCGTGTGTATACATATGTATGTATCGTCGCTAGTGGATATTCAGAATCTGTTGTCATGGACGATGGATAACAATAATTTTGCTATATATTTTGGTCCTTCGACATTACAATTAGGTGAATATCATTAGCTAATATATTTCCAATACTATTAAAATCAATATTAAATTCAAATGGTGATCCAAGGAACCCATTTACATATATATAATGTTCTTCATTTCAAAAACTTAGAACATAGAGAAAATGGCAAACATAATTAGTTCATAGTCACAAAATGATCTTTGAAATTCAAAGTTTAAAAGATTCGAATTAGTTATAAATGTCCGAGGTTTTGATGTTTTCATGTCGGCTTAGATCTATTTGGACCGACTGAACATATGAATCTGTAAGCTAAAAACAATTTTATTTCCGTTTGTAATGTCTGCAGTCGGAATTGCAAGCAAAATATTGTGACTTGAAGTTTGTATTTTTTGGAAGAAAAAAAAATAATCTATAAATGAAAAGGTTTAATATGATATCGTTTGAAAACCAATGGTCCAACAAAATATATATATATATATATATATATATATATATATATGAGATCAAGATCCATATTACATTTGAATTGAGAGGTATTTATTAATTTTCAGGAAATTATTATTTGTTATATATTGGACTTCATATATATATATATATATATATATATATATATATATATATATTGATACGAAACTATAAGATAAATGCATACGTTTTATTTACCCTATTGACTTTTTGCCGCCTTTCTTATTCAATTTTCTTTTCGCCCCACCTAATATCCTGTTAGGTAAAACCTTTTCTATAATAACTTGAAAGGTAAAAAAGTAAAATCCCATTTTTTTAACCTCCGAGTATGTGTGTGTATATATATAGGTAATTTTATTTACATATATACTAGTTGGTTGGTTTTTGGACAACCTTAATTTTTTTAAGTTCCTTTATATACTTTCTTATGAAAAGGATCAATGTCGTTATGCGTCTAAACCACTCATTTCATTTTAGAGAAAATCAACCATTTTTTTTAAAGATACATATAATATAAATGCATGGTAAGAACAAAGAGCTAGCTCACGTCAAATAAAAATTCAATTATATATATATAATTAAATTTTACAATTAATATACGTACAAAATGAGCGCCTTACTTTTATATAATATATAACGAAAGGTCAAACAAAATTCTTTCTCTCCCCCCCCCCTCTCTCTCTCTCTCTACTTTGATAAGCTTAATTAGGGCTCAATCAGAAGAGAAGAACTAGCAGATCAAGAATCTACATATAATCAAGCAAGGTACCACAGATCTCATGTCTTCTCTTGTATTTTCATATATGCGCATATCTATAGATGTATGCATGCATGTTCCAAGAATCATGTTTGTAACTTGACCTCATGACTAATTATCAAAATAAGAAACCAGATCTTTCTCTTGATCCAGATTCGGAACTATACACAAACAATATGTTAGAGGATACGAATACCTGCATATAGCATACATAAAGTATCGTTTTGCTTCTCTTTCATCGTCTTTTTCAGATTCAGGAGTAATCATCATGTCATGTCTTCTTCTTTAATTACTGGCCTTATAAATCTCTCTCTCCCTCTCTCCCTCTCTCTCTCTCTCTCTCTCTCTCTCTCTCTCTCTCTCTCTCTCTCTCATAACATCATCATCATCATACCAGATTATTACAAGGTCTCACCAAAGAAAAAGAAGAAAGAGGTCCCGACAGATCAAGCTCGGGGATACCAATACCATGAAGATCCATACCCTGATGTTCTTGCTCAAGAAGGGAAGACAAAAAACCCTATCTGTGAGATAAAGATCCACGGTAGGGTTTCGATCTTGTTTATGAGAAGTGGGTTTCATGGGATCTATATACGCAATGATCTGGTTCTGATAATCTTTTTATCTGGGGAATGGAAGCATCACGGTCCGATCCGGTTTTATATACACATATATATATATATATATATGATATATTATTTTCGAGACAGATTCTATATATATCTCGTGTATGGCTTTGTTTGTTTGAAGAGTTCATGTTTGTTCTTGAGTTTGTATCTTGGCATGTATGCGTATTAGTTATAATATATTTGCAGGTGAATAGGTAAGTTTCTTTCATAACTCCATATGCATATGATATGATGTTTTCACATGGGTATGTTTGTGTTTACTCCTAAGTAGTAAAACACTTTCATCCATACACATATACGCATGCATGTATGTACGCATACTCACATATATATGTGCATATATACATATATGGACCCATTTTATGTACTCTCCTTTCCTTTTTGGCTGTTGTTGTATTTGAGTACGGGTTCATGATTCAACACTCTTGTCTTGGTTTACCTAATCGCAAGTTTTGAATTTGGATGTTATATATATATTGATAAAATCTCCCACAATAATGTTATAGGTTATAAGTCATTATATTTTGGTTTGTTTTAATGGGGTGATGTATATTTCCGAATCTAACAGCAATCATATGAAAAGTCCTATAAAATGCTAAGAAATTAAACCGATGATAGTAAAATACATATGTTTTTTAGAATGCTAATTTAAATCAAATTCATAAGCTTATGAATGCATCGTTTAAGATTATTCAGTGAATTTCATAAAATTGCATAATTACATTAAGAATATATGTCTTATTAAAGAATTTCGTTTGGTCAAATCCAGGAGGGGAAAAGTCGAAACCGCTTTGAGAATCAGAAGGTTCTTCTTCTTCTCGGTCTTCAAACGCTCAAGTTCCCCTAGTTTCGGCATTTCCATTCCGGGTTCCCCATGTTTCGTGGGTTGGGCTTAATGGGCCCAAGGCCCACAACCATGAGCAGTGGCCAGTGAGCTTCATCATTCTATTGGAATATTTTTTTTTAGGTAATACATATTATTAGAAAGAAAAAAAAACAATGGTGGTGGTGGTGGGATTATCAAAACAGGAGAAGAAATAAAACAAATGGTCCGCATGGATATATCCAAATAGATTTATAATTAATTCTTATAAAAAAAATTAGACAATGTCTTATAAAGAGAAAACATGGAACTAATTAAAATTATTAAACCAACGAGTAGCCTCCACCAACAAATCTTAAAAGATAAACCCCAACGTGTCATTTTATTCCACGTGTCACGCAGACCCTAAGCATATCTGGAATTCCTCTCTTACATTAAGAAATAAAAGTGAAATTTGAATAGGTTGACCATGGAAAAAAAAAGACTTTAAAATATTAAAAAATAAATAAAAAGAAAATGGACTTTGATGAGCTGAGACTCCACCAATTAGAGATTTAATCAGGTTATGTGAATGAAAACAATATTATTATTATTCTTATGATGATGGTGATGGTGATCATGATGATGATGATGACACAAACAAAAATATATTCTTTTTTTTTATAACGGAGGACCCCTAGTTGCTATCCTTCGGACGCGCTGACTAGATAAACCTCCGGTCCGGGAGCAGTCTTTGTATATGGATCATATAAATCCATAAATTACCTCTCTCCTCACCAGTCAGGAATCGAACACTCAACCTCAAAATGAAGTTACCTCCTGATCCAAACTTGACCATTCGCCCACGATCTGTTGGGTAACAAAAATATATTATTGACATATCTTTAAGCTACGAAGAAGCATTTGGGTCCCCATTGGAACAACTAACCTAACCAAATGCCATATATATACACATATATGTATATAATTTTCTTTTTGTAATAAAATAACATCAGCCTATGACTTGATTCATTCTCTGTGAAGATTTGCCCAAGATCTTGCTTTGAATATTTTAGACAAGTAAATACATATTTTAAAGGATTAAAGCATAATTAGATGCCCACTTCTTGTATTCCTTCCATTAGGCAACTAACTCTCTCCCATTTAATGTTTGAATTAATAAGCATTTCATTAAACATGGTCAACATAGGCTTTAATTATTCTTTCATATTTTTCTGAATCTTTCGTTCATGGTGGATAAACAAATAAGATTTGGTTTAGGTGGAAACATTTATATAATAATTGCAGAGAAATTATTATATTACAATATATAACTATTTTTTTCTAGATATGATAGAGTTTTGAACTTTATATTTATAGGTTAGTGGAATGAAGCTTACTGATTTTTTTTTTCTTTTTGAAAATTATATATCCCTTTAGAGAACATGGCATCACAATCAATTAGCTGTATTGTTTTGAATTATTTTGTGAACGACACCGAGTTTTTCGGTACGATTCGATTCGAAACGGTACCGAGTTTTTTATACGATTCGAATTTTTCGGCACGATTCGATTCGGAAATGCCACAGAGTTTTTCGATACAATTCGATTCAGAAACAAAATCAATTTTTTCGGTTCGATTCGGATCAGTATCGGATTTTTCGACACGATTCGAATTTTTCGATACACTTCGATTCAAAAACGAAACCGAAATTTTCGGTATGATTTAATTCCAAAATGAGACCAAATATTTGGATTTAATTCATATACATATACATATATATGTATATATATACATATCTATATATATTAAATTTTATATATCTAAATATAACAATTTTAATTAGTTACAAAAAAAGTTTAATTTTAACTAAATATATAATGGATTTAATGGGTTAACCATTTAACCCATGAGTTTAATAGGCCAAAACCCATTTAACCCATTTTAAAAAATTAACCAAATGGGCTAACCATTTGAGTTTATAAGTGGGTTGGATTGAGTTGACCCGTATAACCCGACCCATTTTGATATCTCTATTCTCGTGTAAAGAAAATGCAACACATTAATTAATCCGCTAATTGGTTTTATTTAAGATAATGATGGATCATGGATATGCATTTTCAAGTACAATTAGATAGTTAAGATTTAGTTATTGTTGACTTATTTTTTGTCATTATTGTTATTATAATAACCTCTTAATTAATCCTCTCTTTAATTAAGCTTCTTCTATGTACGAAATGTCAAAGTTGGTAATGGTGGCTGCCTGCCTTTCCATTTGTTTTAATTATTTATATGACACATCTCTATTTGTTTTTTATTATATCTAATAAAGTTTGAATTGCACAAATACACCGCCTAATAATTTCTAAAAGGAAATAAAATAAAGAAATACAATAAAGTTGGAACGCATCATTGAATTTCCGTCCAATACACACATGACACATATGTTATATATTTATGTATGTATCGAATTGTGGGTCTGCTCCGCAACATCTGATTCTCCACGATATTTTTTTATTGAAACCCTAGAACATGTACGTACGTATATGCTGTTCATGATGAATATTATAATACACTTTCAATCGATTAATTAATTAATTACATAATAAGAAAAGTCTTTTTCTTTCTTGCTATATAAGTATATACAGGGAAGAGAATTACAATTACCCCTACACAAACTAAACCCATCTTCTAAACATTCCTTAACACACACAAAAAGAACTTCTTAATCACAAATCTTTTCGTACATAATCTCCGACCATGTCGCTTACCGGAGAATCCGACGCTGGGAGCTCCTCGGGATCATCGTCTTCCGACAAGACGATAAAGCTGTTCGGTTTCGAACTCACCACTACTAATAGTAACAGTAACCCCAATAGTTCTGTCGGAACGTATTCGTATGTAGAATTTGCCGAATTTACGAGGGAGAGCGGAAACTCGAACAACACGGCCTCGTACTCGGGAAAACGATACGAGTGCGGATATTGTCGGAAAGGGTTTTCGAACTCTCAAGCATTAGGAGGTCACCAAAACGCTCACAAGAAGGAGAGGTTGAAGACGAAGAAGCAGAATAATAAGCTTCAGCTTCAAGCGAGAAGATCAAGCATAGGTTACTATCTCACGACGTCGTTTCACCATCATCAGATCCATTACAGAACGACGTCGTGTTACGAAGAAGATCCCTCTTTCCAGATCAGTTTCAAGAACCCTAGTCAAGATTCTTATGGGGATGTCCGAAAATGGTACGGTGCTCCTCATCGTCCTCATCAGAACAATACGATTCAGTTTCAGAGGGATTCCTCGTTGTCCCTTCAAGGTCAGACAAGGGACACGGCATAACAAAGAGAGGATCGATGTTTAGTAATATTATTAATAATGTATTAACCATATAAAATAGAAAAGAAAAAAAGATTATTAATGTTTAAAATTCGATTTTTAGGGTTTACAATGTTTCTGATTCATTCCGAGTATTACATAGAACGGTCATTTCAGTTAATTGTTAGTATGGATGACAGCATCTTCAAGTTATGTTTTTAATTTAGAAGAAACATAATATCGATCGAAAATGAAATCGACTAATAGTGGAAATTAATCTCGGATTATCTATCGATGACAATTGTTTTGAGATTTTTTATTATTCAATTTATTTTTTTGGTATATATATATATATGTTAATTATTGTTACATGGCGTAACCAATTTGAAAAAAAATAAATATTGTATAGATATATGGGTTTTGAGCTTCGTAAAATTTCATTTTCAAAGATAAAGGGTGTGAGATTTACATCGCTAATATTCGTATCAATACGAAAGATCCACAATCATTACAGTATAGTAACATATTAAAAAGTTAAAAAGTATAATTCTGAACTTTTGAAAGTTTATGGATAAAATATAAAATATAAGAGAACATAAAGGGGCAAACTGCAATACAAATTTCCCTGGAAGCCCAATAAAAATTCTAACCAAACGGCCCACACAGCCCAAAATAATATTAGCTTTCCGAAAGTGTCCATCCTTAAACCCTAAACAAGAAGACGAACTTTTGTTCAATTATCAGGAACCCTAAAACCCTATTCGAGTTCTTCGATTCAAAGAGTATTTCATATTTCTGATCTTGTTATCAATTTTTAGCTGAGAGATTCACGAATCGTAGAAGACGTAGAACGAGGATGAGGAAAAAGGTGGACGAGCGTATCAGGACTCTGATTGAAAACGGCGTCAAATTAAAACACCGTTCCATGTTTTTCATCATCGGCGACAAGTCTCGTGACCAGGCAAGCTCTCTGTTCCATAAATTTTGCGTTCGAAAGCTTTCTTCGGAGGATTTTTTTTTTTGCGACAAATCTAAAAAACCCTTTTTTTTTCTTTCTTCTGGGTTCACATTGTTACAGATAGTGAATCTTCATCATATGCTGTCAAAGGCAGTGGTTAAGTCTAGCCCAAGTGTTTTGTGGTGCTACAAGAATAAGCTCGATATTAGCAGGTTTGTTTGTTTGTTTAGATATGCTTTAAAAGTGGTTGCAAATTATAGCTAAAATTCTGATCTTTAGGATGATTATCTTTTACTCTAAAATGCATTGTTGTGGATTGAATTGCACTCGTTGGACTGTTAGTCGAAGAACGGGTCTGTCTCAGGATTCTATGTAAAGTTTGATTCTTGGTGTTACGGGTGAGACCGAGTTCGAGTTCGGCTTAAATGCGAAATGGAATTTTTTGTCAATGTTTTAACATGAGAGATGTTGGGCATGAATGCTAAGAAACTGTTTTTGTTTAGTTTCAGTGTTAGTTTGTTATATCTATTGGTTGTAATTTGGTCCATTGGTTGAGATCATTCCATAATGAATATGATGTGAAATAGTGTTTTGGAACTGTTTTTATGCATGCAGTCACAGGAAAAAACGTACGAAGCAGTTGAAGAAACTGAAGGAGAGAGGACAATTGGATCCCGAGAAACTTGACGCATTCTCTCTTTTGCTTGATGTTGGGAAAGTAACTCATTGCTTGTACAAAGATTCTGAAAGGATTCTCGGAAATACTTTTGGCATGTGCATCTTACAAGTATGGTTCTTACCGAAGCTTATTATGACATGGACCTTGTTGCATTTTGTCTGTAGCTTTGTCAAATTTTTTGTATCACATGCATTCATATTTAATATAATTTCTCGGTGCATTCAGGATTTCGAAGCTTTGACCCCTAATCTCCTAGCGAGGACAATAGAGACAGTGGAAGGTGGTGGTCTAGTTGTGTTACTGTTGCGATCTCTTGCTTCTCTTACCAGTCTGTGCACTATGGTTATGGTATGAACTCCACTTCCCATCTTATGTTTCTATAAGAGCTTACGTTTAGGGAAGCGGGACAAAAACATTTTCTTGTAGAAATGCACAGTTCATCCAACGTTCTGCAAACATATCTTATCAACTTAAATTAGAGTGAAGTTGATGGAACACAAATTTTATTTGTTATGTTTATCTTATATAAATGGTGTTTCTATATTGTTGTGTCTCATACTGTAAACTTGCATATTTCATCTCAAGAACATTTTAATCCTTTTGTTCTCTTGTAGCACATTGTCTGGATTAATCTGAAGGCGCTTTTTGTACTACATTCTGTTGCTTGGATGATTATTAATCATTAATGGGAAGTTGTGTCCCAATTTGCAAGCTTTTACATGATTTTGTTGATATCAGGATGTTCATGATAGATTCCGGACTGAGTCACATTCTGAAGCTACTGGTCGTTTCAATGAACGATTTCTGTTATCACTTGCCTCATGCAAAGCTTGTGTTGTCATGGATGATGAGTTGAATATATTGCCCCTTTCTTCTCATATCAGATCAATTGCTCCTGTTCTGGCAAAGGAGGTAATTTCTAGCAGATTATGTGTTACTTTCGATTTGCGAAATGGGAAAATGATTTTCGACATGTCAGTTCGTTTCGTTAATTTTCATTGCTTTGTGTTTATTTTGAAAGGATTCAGAGGGGCTCTCTGAGGCCGAACGAGACTTGAAGAGTTTAAAAGAGGAACTAAGTGATGATTTTCCTGTTGGTCCTTTGATCAAGAAATGTTGTACATTGGATCAGGTACAGATTATCAATTACTTGAGTATTTCTTGTCTTTCTAATGGCTTTTACTTGGTGTTTCTTTCTGTATGACATGTCAATTGAGTTTCTACTTTGTCTTTTGATTTTGAAGGGTAAAGCTGTTGTCACATTTTTCGATGCAATTTTGGATAAGACTCTCCGCAGTATAGTTGCATTAATTGCTAGTCGAGGTCGTGGAAAATCTGCTGCACTTGGTCTAGCGGTTGCTGGGGCTGTTGCTGCTGGGTAGATTTCTTGAGTTAGCTTATTATACTGTTTATTCCTCACTTTCTACTTTTTCCCCTTCTTAATGTTTGTTAATCTATTGACTTTATTTTACTTGCACTTAGGTACTCAAATATTTATATAACTGCACCGAGTCCTGACAACTTAAAAACATTCTTCGAGTTCGTCTGCAAAGGTTTTGATGCCCTTGAATATAAGGTACTGTAAGCTTTTCCCCGTCCCATACTTATGTAGCCTTTTTGTCAAATTTCATTTTAAAGTTATGGTTTTTCTATCTTGTTGAGAACTCTAATGTGCGAGTGAGGCGAGATCTCTGGTTGTAAATGTAATAGATTTGCACTATCTTGAGAAAGGAATGAACTTTGATTCCATTTTCCTGATTATTGAGATGGTGTCCATTCTGCTAAACTCTATCTACCATTCTATTTGAAGGAACATCTTGATTATGATGTCGTGAAAAGTATGAATCCCGAATTCAAGAAAGCAATCGTGAGGATAAACATCTTCAAGCAACACAGGCAAACTATCCAGGTTGTTTACATAACCTTTTCTCTTTCCTTCAGATTTTTGGCTGAGGTTTGTGTTGATCACTGACTTGCTCCACTTTCTTGATTTTCCATGGACAGTATATACAACCACATGAACATGAAAAACTCTCACAAGTGGAACTGTTGGTTATTGATGAAGCAGCAGCTATTCCCTTGCCAATCGTGAAGTCCTTGCTTGGCCCATATCTCGTGTTTCTGTCATCTACTGTTAGTGGGTATGTCAGACCCGATTTTATATTAACCCTCAATAATCTCTGGAAAATTATATTCGTTTGTGGTTTTTAGAGCCAAACATGCCTCTGAAATTTATCTATTTCTCGTCCTTTGTCTTGGAAGATATGAAGGTACCGGTAGATCTTTGTCCCTGAAACTCCTCCAACAACTAGAAGAACAAAGCAGAACTTCTGCTACTGGTGTTGAAGGCTCTCTTTCTGGTATTTATTTGGGTGATTGTGATTTCATTTCTGGATCGTAAAAAGAACAGAAATTGTTGTAGTTTTCCCCCTAATCCATTAGATTGTAGCAGAACAGAAATTGCTGCTAGGATATGATTATTAGATTTCTTTCCTTTTATTCAGTAGTCAGCATGGTTACAATGACCTAGGTGGAATAGACATTTAAAAGTCAGTTATTTTAGTCTCATTTTCCAATATTACCCTAAAGTCAACTGATACCCAATATTTTGAAGAATATTGGTGTTTTTTCCGTAAAGAAAAGATCACAGGTTTCGTTTTTAAATTTGGCCTTAGAGCTCTGCAAAAATTAGTATCAGTAGGACGGGGCCTAGCAGATTCCTTAATCCTTATAACTATTAGAACTGTAAGATTTGCATGTGGGCTACATCCATAACTCTGTATCGGAACCCCTTTTCTTCTTGGTTTCTTCAGTATATGTGAATCCTTGGTTTGAGAGAATATTTTTCTTTGGATGCAGGTTGTCTTTTCAAGAAGATAGAACTGAATGAGTCTATTAGATATGCTTCTGGAGATCCAATAGAATCCTGGCTCAATGGTTTACTATGCCTTGATGTTGCTAGTTGTTTGCCGAGTCCTGCTTGGTATGGAGATCCTATTGGATATTTGGCAGAACTGTTAACTACCCTTCCTTGCCAACTGCTCGTCTAGAGTTGATTTGCCTTTGCTTTTCCTTCGTTTCATGTAGGCATCCTCTTCCAAGTCAGTGTGATCTCTATTATGTCAATCGGGACACGCTCTTTTCTTATCACAAAGACAGTGAGTTGTTCTTACAGGTAATGATGGTTGATTCACTAACTTAAATATTTTCGCACCAATACGTTTGATAATAACTTGGCATACATGCATCATGCAGAGAATGATGGCCCTTTGTGTCTCTTCTCATTATAAAAATTCCCCTAATGATCTTCAACTACTGGCGGATGCTCCTGCTCACCATTTGTTTGTGCTGCTCGGTATGCAAGTTATCTTTTTTTTTCCTGCTTAGTTAATCACCGGAATAGTGCTTATGTTCACATTGACACAGGTCCTGTGGATGAGTCCAAAAACCAGCTTCCTGATATATTATGTGTTATCCAGGTACAGATATCTGCCTTTGTTTCCTCTCTTTGTAATTGTTTATGGGTCAAAGTTTATTGGTGTATAAAGCTGATAGAGTTTGGGCCCGATGTGGGACTCCATCAAAAACATGATGCCATGCATATTCGATCAGTAGTATAATTAGGCAATAATATCAGTATTGTATTCATAATCTTGATTTGTAGCTTACCGTGTGATCTTAAACATCATTCTAATTTGTATTTGCAGGTCTGTCTCGAAGGACAAATATCTCGAAAATCGGCCATGAAAAGTTTAAGAGATGGTCATCAGCCATTTGGAGATCAAATACCATGGAAATTCTGTGAACAATTCCGGGACACTGTCTTTCCAAGCCTTTCAGGTGCTCGGATTGTACGCATTGCAGTCCATCCCAATGCCATGAGGGTAATCTGTTTATCTATTTCATTTTTTAATATTTATTCACTTGTGTTTGTGAGATATTAAACAAATTTCCTGATTGCTACCTTGTAGATGGGATATGGTTCTGCTGCAGTTGAACTCTTGACCAGGTAAAATGCATAAAAAATACATACGTCTGTGCAAAAGTCCATAAGATTATGCAAAAACCAATCAGATTCTGAATATCGAAAATCAGAATTCGACACTCTAAATTTATAAGGTGTGAGTTCTTCCTTGATACACTGATTTGGTATGTGCCAGATACTTTGAAGGCCAGCTAGCTCCAATTTCAGAAGTAGATGATGAAAATGATGAGGAGCCTTCACCAGTTAGAGTTACCGAGGCCGCTGAAAAGGTTCTCTATTCTTCCATTTCGCCTTGTGGTCAGAATGTATCACTCATTTCGATCTTTTGTTGCATTGTATTCTTAAAACGGACCAAACAGAATACATAATATTTCTTTTTTCTCTGTCAAGAATGCTTCTATGATGTTACTAGAATTGTTTTTATCGGTTTAAATATATTTTGCCCTCCCTTTTTTTTAAAATCATAAATCAGGTCTCTCTGCAAGAGGAGCAGATAAAGCCTCGTGCCAATCTTCCACCATTGTTGGTTCCTCTCCGTGATCGAAAACCCGAGAAACTCCACTACCTCGGTGTTTCCTTTGGGCTTACTTTGGATCTTTTCCGGTTCTGGAGAAAACATAAATTTGCTCCGTTCTATGTCAGCCAAATTTCGGTTAGGGTTTCCTCTCTTTCTTTCCTTCCCTAAATCCTAATTGTTTATGCTTTTTTTGATCTTCTGGTAGTTTTTAACACACTTCCTCTATATGATTTTGGAGCAGAGTGCTGTTACTGGTGAGAACACATGTATGCTACTAAAACCACTGAACAATGATGAATTCGAAGTTAGCGAGTCCGATGAGTTGGGCTTCTTTGCTCCCTTCTATAAAGGTTTTTTTTTCCTTCTGATTCTGATCTCTCACTGTATTGTTTCGGTGTTCTTCCATGTCAGGTATACTTTGGTTTTGATGTTTGACGAATTATTTTTCGGTTTTATTTTCAGATTTCAGGATCAGATTTTCTAAGCTGTTGAGTGACAAGTTTAAGAAGATGGAATATAAACTTGCAATGAGGTTAGCAGTAAAACTTTTTCTCGTATGTCTAATCATTGTTGATACTTGATTATTCTCGAGAATATCCCTGGACTATAAGACATTCGTTCGCATATACTTTTTCGGGTTCCTTTCTGTTATGTATATATTCTCAAGCACTTTTTCTTATTTTTTCCAGTGTGATAAACCCTAAGATCAGTTTCCCAGAAGTAGATTCCTCAGGAACATCGTCGGATGGATATTTGAAGACACTTAACGGCGTATTATCACCTTATGACATGGAGAGACTCCGTGCATATACCGACAATCTTGTCGACTTCAATCTGGTTAGATTGTTTATCCCCCTAAGTCTTAGTATCCAAACTTTACATTTATCGAATTGTAATCTTTGGACCGACCGATACATGTCATGGACTCATGGAGTGGTTTTTCATCTCATGCTTAAACATTTCTTCTGTTCTTGATTTTCTTCAATGTTTAAAAAAGGTTTATGACCTCTGCAAAACACTGGCTCATCTGTATTTCCAAGAGAAGATTCCGGTCACGCTCTCGTACGTTCAAGCATCCGTATTGCTATGCTTGGGCTTGCAGGAATCAGATTTCTCATGCATCGAGGTAACGTTTTTTGTTCACGTTAAAATTGTCGTTTTTTAGGTTATTAACAGATACATGCTAGAATTTTGAAAATGTTTATTTTACTTTTGCAGAAACAAACGCAGTTAGAGAGAGGGCAGATATACTCTCTTCTGTTGAAGGTAATGAAGAAATTCTACAAATATCTAAACGAGATTGCGGGAAAGGAGATCGAATCTACATTCCCTCGGTTGAAAGAAGTAAGTTTTCTTTTGCAAAACTAATAATGCATTACCTCCTGTGAGTTTGGCGGTGCAAAAGAAAAAAAACAATGTGTTATTATTGTTATTATACCTTTTTTGTAAGGTGAGCTCTATTTAGTCGAAGATGGATTCATACTAGGGATGACCATTTCGGGTTTGGGTTTGGGTTTGGGTTCGGTTACTTCGGTTTTAGAAAAACTATAACCATTCGCTTCTTATATCAAATTCGGTTCAGTTTCGATTCTTACTAATAAAAATACTCTTTTTTTTCAAAGAAATTTTCAGTTTCTGTTTTTTTATTCGGCTCGTTTTGGTTCAGGTTTGGTTTTTTATTTTATTTTAGTGAAATCGTTATCATTCGGCTTTTATATCAGATTCTGTTCAGTTACCTTTATGTGTTACATCAATAACATGTTAATGGGTAACTCTTGGTGATGCAGAGACTGCTTGAACCTCATAACGTGACAGTAGAGGAAGATCTAAACGAAGCCGCAAAGCAAGTTGAGGTAATCTTCTTCTTCTCTTCCAAAGTTTCTTTTTTTTTCCTCGGTTTGATTTTGGGCTTTTCGAGTAATTTCGGGGAACAAATTTTGTTTTCGGGGGAAAAAGGAACAAATGAGGGAGAAGACAGAAGGAATGTTGGACCCGGAGCTGCTTCGGCAGTATGCAATTGTGGACAAAGAAGACGATTTCGAGAAGGCATTGCAGAACTCGAAGATCTTGACGAGCGGGGTCCTCAGCGTCAAGTCCTCTAAATCCGACAAGAAAGATGAGAAAAACGGGTTTGAAAAATCCGCGAAAAAGAGAAGCAAAAATGGGCAGAGCTCCAAATCAAACAAGAAGAGGAGAGCCTGAATGTGGTGTTGTTACAGTATTAACTTTATTCTTATGATATAATAACATTGACAATGTCAAGAGTTTTTGTAGGGAAC
>NW_010960187.1:8450988-8452116 GCF_000463585.1 Tarenaya hassleriana | reverse complement strand
GGGAAATTTTGGTGAAAGAGTAACTTGATGACAATCAGAATTTTGGGTGATTGTTGTAAGTGTAATTTCATTTATCTTCTGAATGTTAAAGAACACCAACACTTTTGTAGCATTATGTAGGACTGGTTGCGGGTACTCGAATTCGACCCGTTGGCATCCGTCTTGCAGTATCCGAAATCCGGGAACCCGATCATGTTTTTTGCCAATGAGAACCTTAGGGGGTCTGAGTGCGTGTTCTCTCGGTCGGCTATCTGGTACTCGAGGATATCCCGAGTTTAAGGGAAGAGAAAGGTAGAGTCGAGCCGAGCCGAGGGAGATGGTCCGAGGGGAGGGATCGAGGGCTGTGAGTGCGAGTGATGACTGAAGTTAGGGTTTTTTCGTTTTCGATTGGTATTTTCGATTTTTCTCAAAGGGTGAGTTTGTGGCATTGAGCGAGGGATTTCGTCTCGGTCGCACCCTGTTAAATGTGTATCTCTCTTCTTTCCTGTCTCGTCAGATCGTCTATGTATCCTGCATTATTATTTCGGATTTCGGTTCGATTTTTCAATTCAGTTGTTTTAATTCGGTTTATTCGGTTCAATTCGGTTATTCTTTTAATAACTGAAATGTCCATCTCGAAAAAACTCTTTTGATATCAGATGAATCCAAACTAGAATTTCATAAAATAAAAATAACAATAATTTTAAATTTTTGTAGGTTTAATAACTTAAAAAAAAAACTATTTTCGTTAGGATACGAGTTATTTTGGGCCTTAATGGGCCTTTTTGTGATTTTGGGCTTTTCTAATTGGACTACGTAACAATACGCTGGTTACGCGCGCTTTAACCGATTGTGAATCTGCCCTCCGTTTCCGTCTCTTCCAACAGTTCTCTAGCTCAAAGGGGAGTTTTTCCCCCATGGAGTCTCTTCTCTCTCTCATTTTCTAGGGTTTGGGAAATCACAGTTCACGAGGCATGATCTCCTTCCTATTTGCTGGTTTTCCTGGAAAATCTGAGGAGATGGAGCGGGAATCCCTAGAATTTTTATCTGTTTGGGGTTTCTGACAAAACGGTCCCCGCCTCGGGAACGGGGTTTCGACCAATCTAAGCTGTTGGTGGAGAAGAAAACGGACCTGAAAAAAGAATGCCG